>NC_064570.1:1422500-1722500 GCF_937001465.1 Orcinus orca | reverse complement strand
AAGTTTTCTTTGGTAAAAGTATTTTGTTTTTTCTAGTCAGTTCTGCCTTGTCTTAAATGTGTGCCAAATCATTTACTAATATTTTGTATCTTTCTGAAAGAGCGGTCATCCCGGCATTCACTAGCCTCATAGATTTTAGGGAGAATTCTGCCTTGCTTCCCACAGAGATTTAAACAAGAAAGGGTGCTTTTCCTTGTCTTAGAAAGTGGTGCCAGACCAGAGTTGTCATATGCTACGTACACTAGCAAGTCATTCCAGGAAAAACACAAACAAATGAAATTTTTCCTTTTAGAACTCTTTTGTTCCATTCCATTTACCTTAAACGTTACCTTAAATGTAATTGCCTCTTAAGCCACGTAAGGGTTCAGGGGAGCCAAGCAGAGTGACCACACGTTGGGCAGGTGACTGTGGGCAGGGTCCGTGTGCTACGTGCGACGGACGTGGCAGTCAGTCCCCTGGCCCTGACACCAGTGTGCCCAGGCCAAGATTCAGGGATTCTCGTCTATGCAAAACAGCCACAAGTCTACTGAAGCTTTAGAAACTTCCTTGTGGTGTCCTAACTTACTCCTTACTCGAAACATTGTGCCTAGTACTTACCTGATTTCTAAGAAAACCAGAGTATGTAAGGTGACAACACTTAATGTAAGGTGAACAGTGTGATGTGTTTTGTATATTAAATTCAAAGTAATTATTTTTGCTTAGTAGCAAACTTTAGATTTGAGCATCTCCCAAAATTGAATTAGTTGGTGATTGCTGTTACACCAAGTAGATCACATTTAAGTACCGATACAGTGAATGTGCCGCTAATACTCTTTCCTAGCTGTTGTTTAGCTCATAGCAAGTAACAGCAGCAGCAATTTCTAATTCCCAGACGTCATAGAAAAACAAGTGCCTTAGATGGAATCACTGATTCTTTTCAACTTTCTAGTTTATTCATGGATCCCTGAGAAGATTTCAGGTCTTGATATTTTAAAAAGCTTTGTCACCTAATCTTATTTATTTCCCTTAAAATATTATCATCCAGACTTTGGTTCTGAATTAACAAGCCACGTGTACACTCGCCACTTCTTGGCCACGTGCCCGCGTACTTACGTGAGTAGCTGGCTAAATGCTGTCCGTGTGGGCCCTGGGAGTTTCTTCTCCACCTTTGTTGGCTCTTCCACGTGCGGTAGGGCGTGTACAGGACATGGAACTTCAGTGGCTAATTTTACTTGCTCATGTGTTGGTGGATCTGTTCAAAAACCGGCCTGTCTCATTGGTCGGTAACTTATTCCCCAGCCACGGGCTTCACAGAATCATGCAGAACTTTGGGTCCCACTGTCTGAAGCCTGTGGCTGCCGTATTTTTGCTGTTGAATTTTCTTTAAGAGACAGAGATGTGAGATCATCTTTGTCGTCACTGTTTTTGCAGTCCTCCCCATAAACAGTGTAAAGTAAGTGTAAATTTCTTTTTTAAAAAACACCTAGTAATTGGCGCTGAAAGATAATAAAGTAAAAATTTAATTTTATGATCAGGTTTTTCTCATGTGATAGTAATGCAAGGTTAGTTTTATTTTATAAATTAAGTTCTTTAGATGACATTTAAATAGCATCTGTGATGATTCATCTTTAAGGCTCTGGAGTCAAGACTATTGGTATTTACTTTTCCAGGTCACTCCAGGAGGAGTATCTGTGTTCGTTGATTTTTACTGTTTAGTCCTTTTCCACTCTCCGTTGGTTTCCTCTCCCCGCTACCGGAGAGAAAACGAGTGACCGAGTGGCGGTCCTTGCGTTTCAGGCCTGTGGTAAAGTTCTGTTTCCATCTCTTAGGCTCAGCCTCTGAGGAAAGAACCGGAAGTAATCACGGTGACCCTCAAAAAGCAGAACGGGATGGGCCTCAGCATTGTCGCAGCAAAGGTAGGACGGCACAGGTGGTGGCCGGGCTGCCAGCCTTCATTCTTGAGGCCTTGGACCAGCAGCTGTCGGGGCCGAGCTGCGCGTCCAGTTCTGCGTCTGGGAGGGGGCGAAGGCGTGGGAATGGAGCCCCGGGCTCGCTGCGTTCCCGGGGTGACTACTCCGCGGACGGGCCAGGGTGCGAGCTCCCCGAGCTGGGCAGGTGGTGCTCCCGGGGAGCCAGGGCGGGAGGGACCCGACACCCTGCTCCCGTGTCCGTGTGCAGCGGGCCCCCGGGTCCCTGGCCCCCCGCTGGCTGCAGCTCCTGGCAGCAGGGGTCCTAGAGGCCGCGAGCCGCGTGCACGCGCCACACGGGCACTGCAGCAAGGGAGCACCGCACGGCACGGCCCTGTCTGGGGAGAGCGGAGGGGAAAGAGGGCCTTCGCTCATTTTGAAGACTCTCCGTTGACAGGTGGGGTGTTCTGTTTCTCAGAGAAACGAAAGGGTTTGGAAGGAAGAAGGGACATGGTGCAACCGAGATTGTAGGGCCTTGGTGTGCAGGAGGCAGTACAGCGCCAGGACTAAAGCAGCCAGAGGGCCTTGGTGTGCAGGAGGCAGTACAGCGCCGGGACTAAAGCAGCCAGAGGGCCTTGGTGTGCAGGAGGCAGTACAGCGCCGGGACTAAAGCAGCCAGAGGGCCTTGGTGTGCAGGAGGCAGTACAGCGCCGGGACTAAAGCAGCCAGAGGGCCTTGGTGTGCAGGAGGCAGTACAGCGCCGGGACTAAAGCAGCCAGAGGGCCTTGGTGTGCAGGAGGCAGTACAGCGCCGGGACTAAAGCAGCCAGAGGGCCTTGGTGTGCAGGAGGCAGTACAGCGCCGGGACTGAAGCAGCCAGAGGGCCTTGGTGTGCAGGAGGCAGCACAGCGCTGGGACTGAAGCAGCCAGAGGAGCTGAGCCTCTGCATTAGCACGTGGAAGGCAGGTGTGGTCTGGGGCACAGCATCACCTGGGCTCACCCAAGGAGGCCAAGGAGCCAGGCCAGAGCCTCGCAGGCCAGGACTCACGCTCACCCCTTCCAATGCGGTCCCGCTCGTGGGCCATGTTTCCCGCCTGTCGTGATCAGGTGGGCCCACAGCTCAGAACGCTGGGGGATGTGAGCGGGAAGTTACAGGCCGCAGACTGTTTTCCTCTTTGCTCAGCGAGTCAAATGCCCATTTTCAGGGCGGGAAAAAAGTTATTAGGATAAAAATTACCCCACCATACTCCAGTATACAGGAAAAACGTAACGTCCGCATTTTCTGATTTTTACATGTATATATGTATATAAAAATCTTATTTCAGATACGTGTCTTACTTGAGATTTGAAATTCTCCTGATCTCTTTCAGTACAAAGCTACCTGTCTTCTGTAGGTTTAAGTAGGATCTACTTAAGTGTCTCTGGGCCCTTCCCTCTGGCCCGAGTCCTGAGTGTAGCGAACAGTGAGGCACCGCGTGAGCGCCCCCCAAACCCCCTCTGGCCGGCCTCTGGCCTCGCCCGGCTGCCAGGTGTCCGTGGGCAGCTAGGACAAGGAGCCAGGCTGGGAGTCGCCGTCCAGCCTTGTCCCCGTGCCTGCGGTTGCCGGCGAGAGGCAGGAGCGAAGGGCGCTAGCCCCAGGGCTCCGCCGCGCCAGGTGCGTGGCCGGGGTCGGTGAAGAGCAGCCGCAGGAAGCCCTCTCCCTGCCAGCGCGGAGTCGGGGTCAGCGAAGGCCCCCGAGGAGATGCCTCGTGCGCTGGACCTCGGAGGGTGAGCCGTGAAACCTGGCGGAGGGGCGGGCACAGGCTTTGCGGCCCCGGGGCCAGCGCGCGGAGGCAAGGGGAGCCCTTGGAGGCGGCCCGAGAGCAGGCGAGGCCGGACGCCGGGCAGCAGGGTCTGCAGGCCCCCGTGGGGCCCAGGCGGGCAGACGCTCCGCTCCGCGGGCGTGTGGTCACAGCGGGAAAGCGGGCAGGGCAGTGGTCAGTGAGGCGTGTGGCCGGGTCCCCAGGACGCTGATTCCAAGAAGCCCGAGGGCTTGCTGCAGTTCAGGCTTTAGAGGGAGTAGCCACTGAAGGGCTCACGTAAGACGTGGTGGCGTCAGAGTGCAGTCCTGAGAGTTTATTCCTCCTGCCTTGGAGAGCGTGGTCCGGGGGGCTCAGAAGTGCAGCCAGGGGCTAGTGAGGGAGCTACGCCTGGTTTTGCAAGTGGGAGGAGTGTCCGCTCAGCGGGGGAAGGAGGTGGCGGCGGAGACGGAGGCCGGGCAGCCGCGGCAGCACGTTTACTTGTGGACCAGTGTGGCGTCGCTGGGACAGACACCCCTGCAGGCAGCCGGGCCCCAGCGCGTCCGCTGCTGCAGGGCTGCCAGCTTCCGGTGCGCCTGCCGGGCCCCGGCGCGTCCGCCGCTGCAGGGCTGCCAGCTTCCGATGCATCTTGGGCGCTGATGTGTATTCGTTGAATGGCAGCTTTCACCTTGGCTGTTGAACGGGGTGTGTGTAGTGAGTGGAAGAGAGAAATATCAGTGTATCCCGGGTCTGTCTTCAGCAGCTGGGCGTGTGGGCGTGTTTACTGAAGGTGGAGCTCCTGAAAAGGAGCACGTTTTGGCAGGGAGAGAATCGAGAGCTCAGTTTTGAGCGTGTTAGATTTGAGAGCTGGGTGGATGCCTGTTGAGCTGGGCAAGCGAGCACGTTATCGCATGCATCGCCGGATACCCGAGTGCGGAACTCGGAGGGAGGGTCAGAGGCATAGGGTGCTCTAAGGGGGTAAGAGCAAGCTCTAGTAACCAGATGGCGTGCCGTTTTCAGGCATGAAAAAGTGTGTCAATGTCTGTTCTTACAATGAGACACGACTCCAGCAGTTCACCTGTGGACTCCATGGCTTTTTCTCCAGCAGAGCTGTAGTCTCTCTGGTGCTCACAAAGGAATGTTGAGCAGGAGTGAACAAGTCCTGTGATGGGCCCACGTTGCTGAAACGCCGCTCTGTGCCTGATGCCCGGCTAGGGCAGTGTCAGCCCTCATGACAGCGCAGGTGGCCTCGGGAGAGTCCAAGGCCGTGCGGCGAGCGCGGGCAGCCGGGGTGCTCGCAGAGCTCTGCGTCCTCCGTGGTGGGCGCCCGGAGCAGAGCGCTTCCCGCCACACGCACGCTCAGTGTGCCCGCACCTCGAGTCTCGGGGAGAGGAGCCTGAGGGCGTTTCCAGCTGGTCCCTGAGGATCACACAGTGCCGTCACCTGTCATTTTGTTCCTGTTAGACACAGAAGAGCCCGCGGCCGCTGTGTTGAATTTTACCCCCGTCACCCTTGCTTGCGTCTGTGTTTTGGTCTTTTCCGTGAGCTCCTGCGGCCTTTGTGTTCGGCTCCGTTCTTCTTTACTTCTGCCTAATTAGCATGTGGCCTCGCGGCCGTGAGCCTGGGCAGGGTTCTGATGTCAGCCCGCCGACGCCCCTTCCAGGCTGCGGCTGTTTTATGGGATCCAGATGCCTTGGAACCGTCGTGCGCTGTCCACTCTGTGAAACCCTGCTTTGGGGACGTTTGGGGCGCTACTTCTCACTCAGCTGAGGGCCAGCACGGTGCTTCCTGTTTAATTTGGATTTTTTAAATAGCAACCGTTCCCTCCTTTTTATTTTTCTAGCTCTTTTTAAAGTTTAATAAAGTACAAAGTAAATGAAACTCTGAGCTTGCCCGGTTACGTAAGAGTCCGAGTGTTGCATCGGTCTGGCTGCAGTTGCTCAATGCCGTCCGGGTTGTGGCGTCCAGCTCAGCTTCGTGGTGGCGAGCCTTGAGAGGCCAGCTGTGTGCCGCTGTTGCCACCGGGGGAAGTAGACAGTTGTGTTTCAGCTGGAGAAGCTGGTGCGCCCGAGAGGCCAAAATGTGGCTCTCTGTTGTCGGAAGAGCAGAGTCTGTGGTGAGTCTCTTCGGGGCCGTGGTGGACGCGGATGTTCTCTTTAGAGTCTGCTTTCCCTCCACGGTATCGTGCTTCAACCTGTCCGGGGTTCACTCGCCCGTGCAGCAGCCGTGTAAGGGAGCTCGTGATTACACACCCAGATGTTTACTGCTCTGTAGCTGAGCACTGTGGATTCCTGAGGTTCGTGAAGCTCTAAGGCTTCTGTGTACTTTTTATACAAGAAAAACCATTAATCTACTCCTGCCGGTTGTAGTATAGTGAAAGTTGCTTGAAACAGTGGTAGCTGCTGCTGTAGAATTTGCCCAGGACATGCAGGAATCTCCACAGTGCAACTTCTTCTGGGCCGCTTTAGGTGCTTTTTACTGCAGGCTTTCTCCAAAACCTGGTTTTTCGAAAAGTGAGCATAAAAGTGACAATTTGAAAGGTACTTAGGATATTTTACTATTTTATTTAAAAATGAATGGTTAATTGAATCTTAGTTTGTGCTTTGACTATATACGGTTTTTAAGGTGTTAAATCTTAGCTTAAAACACAAAATAAAATTCCTGTGCCTTAAAAAGGAGAGGCTAAAAGCAGTGTTTATTGATCGTACTGCCTTTTCACCACTTAGAAAGCGAGTGTGAACTACAGTTTAGTCCTTTAAGGAATTTGAGACCTTCACCCTTGTGTTCCTTAGTGACCTTATTGGGACCAGGTGGGAAAGACCTAGTCAAAGAAATGAGTTGGGAAATTCTCAGTTCCCTTTTAAGATCAATTCCAAAGTCCCAGGTGACTGCAGTTTCTCCCGTGGACAGGCCAGGAATAACTTTCCGTTAAGTTGTGCAAAACGACCGAGTGCCCTGCGTGGCTGTTGGCTGATGAATTTGGAAACAATGTTTTATATTTCTGTCCTAATAGTAAATTATATAAAAGAACAGTGTTTTACCTATACGTTTACAGTAGTGGCCTACGTGCAAAGTTCTTGGGTCCACTGAAATAACTGAATTCAATTACAATATTAAAATAATGTAAAGCAGAGCCCTCTTTTCACGTGGTGGTTGGTACACGTAGAGAATGACGGTATTTGTAGGGTCCCCGGGTGGAGGGATTGGCTGTGGAGCAGCCCAGTCTGGCGAGGCCCAGACAGCCCCGGGGCGCCTGCCTGAGCCGTGCAGGAACCGACGGGTCACCTTCCTTGTCTCACTCTTGAGCCACAGACGCTCTGAGGCTCCTGGGGAAGCTGCCCCTTTCGCCCTGGAGAACGCTCCTTGCACCCTGGGTCGTGCGCCCACGCTTCCGGGCTCCAAGGCCTCCTGCAGCCCATCTGTAGGGCCCAGTTCAGAATCAGTGTGGTTTGCTTCCTTTACTTTACGGAGAGTGAAAAGATAGATGACACAGCGTTGTTTGTTTGTGCTTTATGCAAACGGTAGAAGATGGGCAGAGCTGACCCTGGAGCGTGCGTCTCTGGCAGAAAGGGCACTTACCACGCCAGTGCCGTCCAGGCTGCTAGGGTGGAGAGTGTCTCAGGTATGAGTTTGAAAACTGATTGTTTCAGAACTAAGGTAATGGCTACCAAAAAGAGAGAGCCTGACAATGTTTTAAAAACTCTAGTCTGAATTTTAGTAGTTTATGAATCAGAACTCTTGTCTGACTAGAACTAAAGCAGCTCCGAACACTGAGGAAGGGGCGGGTGGGCAGAGCATTGTACTGAATCTGCCTGATGAGTTTTAAATACTCCTGGCTCTCAGGTCAGCCCAGCCCACTGATTGTTTGAAAGCCTTTCGCGAGGGTGCAGGCTGTTTCCACGCCGGGAACAATAGGCTGAACCCATGCTGCTGTGGCTGGCCAGTCTGTCTTCCTCCTGCTGCTGCCTTTTTTTTTTTTTTCGGCGGGGCGGGGGATTGTGTTTTAATGATGTTTTTATGCTGTAACTCATATCACACTCCCACACTCACTCAGACATTGCAGCTGGAATGTTTGAAGCGGGGTTCTTTCTGATTGAGTCTCTCTGAGCGGGAGGTGAGAGCACCTGTGCTTCAGTCTTTCCCAAGGTGCCTTAGAAGATTTAGAGCAAACAAGATGTTTAGGAGCAGCCTTTTCTAAACTTGTAGCCGGTTCTCATCGGATACATCAGGCAGCTGACTGACAGGTGCGTGTTTCTTTAGTTCTGGGGAAGGCGCAGTGCGGCTTCTGCTGTCTGTCGTTCTGTTTGGGCATCATTTTTGTCAGCTGACCGCCGTTCTCTCGTGTACCTATTCTGCAGGTAAATTCCAGGTGTGGTGTTGCTTCACCCCCTTCAACCTCTGCCCTTTCCTTCTCTCCTCCTCTTCTCAGACTCCTTCTCCTCAAGCCTCCTTCTCTCCCTTTTAAGGGAAAGGAAACAGCTCCAGGATGCACTTTAAGGTTAAATACTGAGACCACACAGGAGTGACCTTTGTTATTTCACTTTAACTGCTTTTTTCAGGACTGAGGATCTAGCCCTCTGCCTTCTTTTGTGCCCCTGGCTAGTGTGTGTGGTCCCCATTCTCTAACCTCCCGAAATTACGTTAAAGGCCACAAATGCCAAACAGCTCGAGTGCTGTACTGCGTGTTACCCTCATCAGTGCCTCTGGAAGGGAAAGTGTGGTTTTGATTTTTTTAAATGGACTTTTAATATTTAATTCCAAAGTTGTGTCTAGTGAAATCCGTAATTCCTGATGCCTTTGGAAACACATCACTGCTTTCCAGAAGGCAGTTTTTAAAAAGGAATTTGATTTGTCAGGTGAGGAATGGATAGTTCCAAATGGTTATGCTTACTCTGTTCATTTTAATTTTACAAATAACATGGACCAAAAATACAATAATATCTTTTCAAATGCCGGTTTAGACAACTTTAGGCAAGTAATTCTTAAAATACTTTATATATTTACTTATTATACTGTGGTTCTCTTCTCATCGTTGGAAATCAGGGTGTGTAATGTTAGCGTATATATTGTGTTGCAGTTAGACCTTGTTTTTACACAGTTATCTGCATAATTATAGATTATTGCTAGTATCTTTGGTTACTAATAACATAGATATGCCATGAAAAGCTTATAGTTTTAGAGCAGTGATGTCCAATAGAAATAGAATACGTGGGCCGTGTAGGTAATTCAGAATCTTCTATTAGCTACATTTAAAAAAATAAAAGAATCTGGAATTAACTTTAATAGTGTGTCTTCTTTTATGTAGTTATGATTTCAACGTGTAGTCATATCAGTCGTTAGTGAGACATTTTAGATTCTTCTTTTGCACACTCAGTCTTTGAAGTTGGGTGCGCTTTGCACTGAGCTACACATTTCGGTTTGGACGAGCCGCATCCCAGCGCCCAGCAGCCCCTGGACCTCGTGGCTGCCGCGCCAGACACGCCTAACGTGCCTTCACCAGCGAGCGTCTGGAAAGCGCTCTGCGTACATTCCTATTGTTGGCTTTTGGTCAGTGCTTAGGCAGCTCATCTTTACGTTCTTCTAATGACAGATGTGATGCCTTGATACGTAGCAGCAAAAAGGTATAACTTGTGGACTCCGTTTTCATTTCTTAATTAGAAAAGTAGAATTACCATAAAATGCATTTTAATTTTGGGCGTATGTAAATAAAAGAGGAACTTAATAGAATTTGTCGAGTAAATTTTTTTAAAGTTCAGTCTTACTGGGCTAGTGTGTGCATTATTGTGTAGAAATGAGACATAAGTGGTTTAATATTTCTGGAATTAATAAATTTTGCTTTATTCATTTTTTTGTCATAGTCTATAGCGTTTTTATTTTTATTCAGATGAAATGGGGTGGGAGGCAGAGAGCTCTGTAATGTTAAGGAATGATTGTCTTTTCCAAGAGCTGACCTGTTCCCAATACAGATGGCACACAGCTCACCAGCTCCCCGTCTCCCCAGTCACGGGGGCCGTTCCAGCCAGGGCTGCTCTGGCCAGATTGAGGCCTTGGATCACCTCAGCGTTGCTCAAAGATTGCGGTCTTTGGGGTGGAAAGTAACTATCCATGGCGATTTTATAGAGAGAGAGGGAGGGAGAGAGAGAGTGTAAGAAATTCCGTAGAGTTCTTTCATCTCCAGGTGGTATATTCATCTTTGATTTTGTTTTTCTAAAGTAGTTACCGGTGGAACTGTAATTTATCTGTACAGCAGTTGCATTTACAGATTTTTATGGCCAGTTTATAGTCATGAGCTACCCACGAAGTACAGATAAGATTCAAATAAGGAGAGATGGGAGAGATCCAGCCTGGAAAGAGGGAAGGGCCTCCCCGTAGAGACAGGCAGTCTGCAGAAAGGGACACGCTGACAGACGTGTAGGCAGAGTGCTCTGTTAAGTAAAGAATATTCACTAGGTAAATAGTGCGAGGTTGAGACCACATTTGGAAGATTCAAATGCCAACCAAAGTTTGGATACCTCTTAGAGCAGCGGTCCCCAACCTTTTTGGCACCAGGGACCGGTTTCGTGGCAGACAGTTTTTCCACGGACTGGGGGGGTGGCCCAGGCGGTGATGTGAGCGGTGGGGGTGGATCAGAGCAATGGGGGGATCCGGAGCGGATTATGAAGCTTCCCTCGCTCGCCCGCAGCTCACCTCCTGCTGTGCGGCCCAGCCGTTGGGAACCCCTGTCTTCGAATATTACTTATGTATCTCCTTACCCCCGAGAGTCTTTTTAAAAGATCATCTTTTATCATGGTGCTTTGTTGATGACTTTTAACTAAAGTCAGTTTTTATGACGAACCTTCAGTAGAGCTTTTAGATGCTCGTGGTCTTCTGAATTGAGGTCTCTAATAATCATGACCTCTCGTTTCTTCCTTGTGACAAGGAAGCATAAATTGAACTTACTTGGAACTAAAAGGAGCGGCTGTGACTTAGAATTTAGGTAACTTCCCGTCATGCGAGGCAGTAAGTCCAGCAGTTCCTCAGCGCCATGCCTTCCTCGCCACTGCTGCCTGACAGCGGTGGGTCCGAGTGTCTCAGAAATGCTTGAGGTTTCTAACTTTTTACGCCAGTGGCGCCGTGTTGCCAGCCCCCAGATAACGCGCATAGCAGCTGCTGCTTAGCCTGCCAACGTATTCATTCAGTAAGATTCTGGATTTCCCCAGAGAGGGTTTTTAGAATAAGGAGTTGACCCCATTGTTGTAGCCTGACTGCAGGGATTTTGGGAAGCGGCCCTGGCAGGGAGCTAGGGGAGGAGCCGCCTGTAACCGTCTGAGGGAACACAGGAAATCCCATGGGAACGTGAGCCAGCGAGAGGTCGCATCCTGCCTGGCCTTGGCAGGGTGAGCGGGCCGGCAGGTGGGCCTAGGGGTCCAGTGATACAAGGACTTTGGCAGAGCCGTTGCATCCGAAAGTCGTTGTGTGGTGAGAACAGCATAAATAAAAGCAAGGACCTGGCAGCTGGGGGTGGGAGGGGGGATGTGCAGGGCAATCAGGTGGGCGTGGTGTGCTTGAACTTGAACTTGGGTGCCCACTGACAGATAGCTGGTGACCTGTCGGGTCAGGAGAGCTTTGTTGGAGGCGTGCGCTTCCGGAATGGGAATTTTGTGAGGCAGGTTGGATAGAGGGGGCCAGCGGGTGAGTCATAAGGAGGGTTTTCCTCATTTTGCCAGAATTTTTCTGAAACTTATAATGTAAACTAATGCTTGTTTAAAGATGTGACTTCATTAAAAAAAATTTTAGATGATGCTATCAAATATCTATTACAGGATCGGTTACTTGAATACTTAAACCTTAGGTTTATTAAATTTCGTATTGCATGTAATGCGGAATAAATTATCTGTTTAAAAACATTAGGTTTTGGGGTTATTTCAGTGCTGCTTGCAGCTCATGTGGAGTCTGCTGCATTTAAGCCTGTGTATTAGTTGTCTAAAATACAGAGCGGTCGTGAGATCCTAGAGCCCGGTAGTTACCCGCAGGCGTGTGATTACTGGTCTAAAGGAAGAGGTTGAAGACAGGAAGTAATAATGTAGTGAAGCTACAGTTTATCGTGGACGTGCAGCCGGGGCATCTTCCTGGAGGGAAAGCTGTGACTAACGGAGGCCCTGACGGGTATGCAGCGAAAAGCGCGTTTGCGAGTTCTTGGTTTATCCGGAGGAAGCAGAACAGCATTTTCATGGTTTTCTTGCACTTTCTATTTTGTGACTTTAAAAGGATTAAAGTTTTCTTATCACTTTAATTTGTCCAAATAAATGAGATTTTTTTCTTTATTAATAATAATCTTTCATACCAGAAATGGGGAGGAGGGCTTGATTTATTGTTTTAAAATATCCAAATATGTATTTGGTATTTTGTTTACGTCAGTTACTAAAAATACTGTCTTACTGGTATTACTGCTAGAGATTTCTTTTGTCAAAGGTAGTAGTGATTGACTGTCTTATTAAAAGTACAATTTTTATTATCTAAATTAGAAGGACAGTATTGCATTCCCAAAAATTAATGCTTGTGAAAATGTAGTGTGTCCATTCACACTAAAAACTGGGATTTTGAAGTCTAATAGTCAGTCAAATAGAGAGCAGAAGAAAAAAGTAACTATGCTTTTAGAACCTTTCCCCCAAAATCTGGCCTTGTTACAAGGAAATAATCACGCAGTGTTTGCAGAAAAAGAGAAAGAGGGATTTTCAGTACCCCGGTCAGAAATATTATCTGACATCCGCAAAGAAAACTACTCTAGAATATGAGCTCCTTTGGGGGTGGGGACGTGGGGAGGTGTCTGTTTTGTTCGTTCACGTACCCAGAGAGCTTAGGGTGGTACAGGCATTCAGTGACTATTTGCGGAATGAACGCAGCTGTTATTCAAACAGCCCAATTAGGTAATTAGTCATAGATCACATCGAAGTATAGAATGTTATTTGAAGGAGTCATTTAATTAGGTAATATAGGAGGGGTGCCCACTTTAACAGATGGGGCAGGGGGGCTGCCCTAGATGTAGTGTCCCACGGATCATCTTAGGCCTCAGGTTCAAGGCAACCATACTGGCACAAGGGAAGTCAGATGAAAGCTGTATTTATTGCTTTTTTGCTAAGCGATAGGCTAAAATTCAGAAAGTTCCCGTTTATTTAGTGACTATATATACATATACGTACACACGTGTGTGTGTGTGTGAAATTTCAAATGTACCCAGAAAAGTACAGTATTTCCCCAGTATGCCAGTAATTTTTTACGTGAGGCAGAAGGGCCAGCTGAGTCCTCGGGGCATGTGGTTGGGTGTCTGGACCGGGCAGGAGACGTGTAATGAGGCAGGGTGGTGGATGTCGACGTATAGACAGACAGAAACGGAGAGGGGTCTTGAGGGGAACAGTCGGGAAACCTCAGCCAGAGGGTCAGGAGCTGCTGAGGAGAATACGGATTTTACTTGCCGTGTGTAGAGCTTTTGTAGAATCAGCTCCCAGATAATGTAACCCCAGGAAACCTGGAGTGGAGCTGTTGTGTTGAGGCAGTGTGTATGGTCTTCAGAAAGAGGTAAGTGGTAGGTGCTCTTAGGCTCACAAAACGGCACCCCTGCTGGGTCTTCCCTGAGGCGGGAGGTTGGGCAGACTGCCCTCTTTCACCCCGTTCTGTTAACTAAAGGGAAAACTAAGTTTTCAAGTGGAAATTTGGGAGTTCCAGAGTGTTGTAGAAAATGGGTGTCAATTAAGTCATTGGTTGAACTATCTTTATACCTTTCTGTGATACCTTATGTTTTTGCTTTTGTGATACAATATTTCATAAGTACTGAGGTTCGAGCTGAGAAATACGTTCTCAGTTGTAGAATATTGGTAGTGACATCCAAATGACGTTTCATACGTATGAATGCTTCCTTTGGTGGCCCTAATAAATTATCTGAAATTCAGATGTTACGTTGGAGTTGTAACGTCCAAATAGAACACTGGCGATTCTGTAAGGCAATTGTATCTATTTCTTACATCCGCCTCACAGAGGTTCCTTGCCCGTCCGTGATGTAACGTGCAGCGAAGCTAGTGCACGCGCGCGTCTGCGCGGGCTGGTGCTTGTAGTTCAGGACTTCCTTAGGGTTACAACGCGTGATCCTTAAATTGCAGCAGTGTAGAGCATTTTCTGCAGAATTGTCTCTACCTAAGTCCCTCTTCTTGTTTGCCACAAGAAGGTTTTCCTTGTTTTAGATTTTAAACTTCAAGGGTGTAAGGGGAGGTGGGTAAGCTTTGGAACGCAGAAACCCTCTGGTGAGCTGCTCTTGTATCGAGGTGAGTAGCAGTGCTTGCTGCGAGCGTGGCCCACATACACTTGTGCCGCCAGGACTCACCTCTGCCTGCAGGACTGCAGGTCGGTCGTGGTCACCTCGCCAGCTGACTGGTGATTGACTGATTTTTCAGAAGTAGTTTTTCTTAATTTGGAAAGACAAAGTAGGTGCATTTCCTGTTAGTTTCTTTATATTTACTGGAGTGTTAATTCTATTAATATAGTTTTCGCAATTCTAATTTTCATGTAAAAACAATAGCTAAGACTTTACTTACAGTCATCTATATGCATGTTTTATTTTTACGTTTCTTACTGTGTATTTTCAGTGCGGTGTTTTCCACCTTGTTTTTGTTTAGGGTGCTGGTCAAGACAAACTTGGAATCTACGTCAAGTCTGTTGTAAAAGGAGGTGCTGCTGACGTGGTGGGTATGACTCTTAAAGCGGCCAGCTCTCAGTGCGTCGTGTGTTTAACAGACGACATGCGATGTTCCGGCTGTTTTAGTCTGTGGAAAACCCAAGTCTGCGCGTACTTACCGTTGGCTTCCTCTCCCCCCTTCTCCCTCTGCTGTCCCCCCCTCCTCTCCTGTCCGCATGCCTTCCGGGTGTGTTCAGGACGGGCGGCTGGCTGCAGGTGACCAGCTCCTCAGCGTGGATGGACGGAGTCTGGTAGGACTCTCTCAAGAAAGGTATCGTTTCTTTATTTGTTTAAAGCTTAAGAAGAGCACTTTTTAGGGATATTTCATATTAAATTTTGGAATTGGAAGACGAAAAACCATGCTAAAAACTATGCCCTTCCTCTCTAAGTGTAAAAGTCTTAGGGTACATGAAAATTATGTATTTTAGTCTGAATACGTTTCTTTGACTCTTAGCACTTGCTGAAATTTCTGGAAGTCATCTACTGTTCTTATTGATAGTCAGAGGGAGGGAGTCTGTCAGAACTTGACTCAGGCTGGCGGGTGAGGCCGGCGGGCGTGCTGGCCTCGCCCTGACCACAAGCTGCCGTGGTGACAGGACGGGTGCCTGAATCACTTCTCTTACAGCCGTGATGCTCTCTTCCCAGGGCAGCAGAACTGATGACAAGGACAAGCTCCGTGGTGACGCTGGAAGTAGCAAAGCAAGGAGCCATTTATCACGGTCTTGCTACCCTGCTCAATCAGCCGTCGCCCATGATGCAGAGAAGTAAGGACTGCGGGTCGCCGCCGCCCCCATTGACTGCTGCCAGTCGTAGCTCATGCTTACTGATCACCTGCCGTGTGCCAGGCTTTTTCCAGTCGTGGCCTCGTCTAATACTCACAGACCCTGTGGAATAGGCCCTGTTGTCGTTACTACCCCGGTTTTAAAGAAGGACGCGAGGCTGAGCGCGGTGCCCAGGATTACTAGATCATGGGCTGCTGGGGCCGGTCGCGCTATGGTGGTGGTAGTTTATTAGGGCCTCCCCCTCCGCAAGAGCCACTGACAACGTGCACACGCCTGGTGACTGCAGGGGACCCCGCACGTTCCACATGCCAGCAGCACTCGGGGCACTTGGTCGGTAGTAAGTGGAGGAATGACTTTTCATCTTTGACAGACAAACACACACGGGATATAAAGCCTTCAAAGAACAAGTAGAATCCTCTCCCGAAGGAATGTTTACACGCGTGTGTACGAATAGTTGTTTCAGTCTTGCGTGCCCTGAGATAGGGCATGACTGTTATGTAGAGAGTTCACTTTAACTAAAAAGCTCAGTTTTTGAATAAATAATTCGTTGGTGGGAACCGTGGTTTTGTAGTACATCAAAAACCTCAGAATAAAATCAGGATAAATGTGGGGCTTTGTAAAGAATTAGTTGAGAAACCAGGGGAAAACCATTATGATGCCCATTGTCTGTGAAATCCCCACATACTTTGCATGTCCTTGGCTGGCTGTGTACATCCCCAGAGCCGGTGCCCTGGGCGAGCCCGGAGCCCATGCCTAGTAGTGACTGCAGCCGAAGCGCTGAGAGCCTGGACCAGACAAACACAAGGCCTTCGCACGGCACTGCGGTTTTGCTTTGTTCATGACATGGTACTTAGCATATTGGTTGTCTGATGTCTTAGTTTATAGTCATTTGAAAGAAGCAGACTAGATGATGAGTTTAGGACCAACGGGGGAAACTACTGGAATAAATAATAGGTCAGGGCCGTTGAGTGAGAGGACAGGAAAGCTAAAAAGTAAAGAGTGAGTAATCACAGCGGTGACACAGCGGTTCCCGATGAGGACAGCAACCCTGCGTGATTAAAGGAATTAAGACACATTTTAAAAACTGAGGGAAGCGAGTTGATGTTTCAGCCAGAAGAGTCACTTTAACAGTAACCCTGTTGCCTAAGCAGGTACGCTAGTGAGAAAATGAGCTTTGAAAGAGTAGTTTCTCTCGTCAGTGACCCTTAAATGTTGCTTCCTTTGAAAACTGCCTAGAGATTCTTCAGAAAGATTTTACTTTTATATAAAAATCACCTCATTTCTTCTGGTAAAAACAGATTCTTGTGGAGTTTTAAGTATTTGTAGCTTCACCTTTCCTTTAAGACTAAACGGTGTTTAAGATAAGATCTTGAACAAAGGAACAGATCTTGAAGGTGTTTTGATTTCAGTTTCAGATCGTCGTGGATCAGGTAAACCCCGACCAAAGAGTGAAGGTTTTGAGCTCTATAACAATTCAGCTCAAAACGGGTCCCCGGAGAGCCCTCAGATGCCTTGGGCAGAATACAGCGAACCAAAGAAGCTGCCTGGCGACGACAGGCTGATGAAAAACAGGGCTGACCACCGCTCCAGCCCCAACGTCGCAAGTAAGAGGAGCCTCGCGGCCCTTCTCCCGTCGAGACGCGCGCCCCGCCACGTGCCCGCTCACAGCCAGAGGGAGGAGGGCGCCCCGGCTTTGCTGCGCGTTAAAAGAACATTATTACCTGCGTAGATTAGCCACCTGGGATGTGTTTTTCATGAAAGGTGCTACAGCTAAGGTGCTAACAGGAAGTAAAAACTAGTCCGGGAACGTCGATTCCTGGATGCTCCGGGCAGGTACACTGATGAGGGGGGAGCACAGGTTGCTGGATGCCCCGTGGGGCAGCAGACAGTCTTTATGGTGTTAAAGGGTTGTCAGCAGGAAGCAGCAGCTTCCTGGGAGGAGACATGCCCCAGATACCAGGTTCGCAGATACAGCTTCGTGGCTCCGGGCTCTTGATGATTCAGGAGGCGGGAGTGGGCGAGGTGAGCCCTCACCTCCACGCGCCTTGTTTCTGTGTCTGTGCTCTCGACGCCTCGCTGGCGGCGTGCAGGTGCCCGGCGCGCGGTTACTGCCTGTAAAGAGCTCTCGCGATGTTACGTCGGGCTTGTTTATTTAACATTAGCTTTCTTTCCTGTTTTCCACCAACAGATGAGCCCCCTAGTCCCGGCGGGAAAGGCGCCTATACCTCTGGGACAGCGGCCAAGATAACGTCCGTCTCCACTGGAAACCTCTGCGCTGAGGTCTGAGACGTGAGCACACAGATGCTCCGGCAGCAGACCCTTGGGTTCCCCCAGGGGGCCTGAGTTATCTAGGAAAATGTTCTCACGGTTTCTGGTTCCTGAGTGTTTGGGTTTTGAATTTTTAATATAATGGGTAATGAGCTTTCAGTTAGTAAGCCGGGGCAAAATAAAATGTTTTTTAATTATTCTCGGTACAGGATCCAACACTTTAAATTTTTAACACCGTTTGTAAAATACACGGACCCTGCTTTAAAAGCGGGCCTTGGAAGTTAGATCGGTCTGCGGTGCGGACTGCGGAGAGCTCAGCTGCCTTCCCTCTGCCCGTCTGCAGGAGCAGACCCCTCCTCCCCGAGCCGAGGCCTACCCCATCCCGACGCAGACCTACACCAGGGAGTACTTCACCTTCCCGGCCTCCAAGTCCCAGGACCGCACGGCTCCTCCTCAGGACCAGTGGCCCCGTTACGAGGAGAAGCCCCACATGCACACGGACAGCAGCCACTCCAGTACTGCAGTCCAGGTGAGAGGGGCGGGGTCCCGACACGTCCTTGGCCCTCGAGGGGACCGGCTTGCGGGAAAACGGAGGGATTTCCGGGGCACAGCTGCCATTTTCTGCAGAGCAGCACTGCTGGTCCTCTCTTTGTTTCTCTCGGGTTTCGTGGTCACCTGAGGAAGAGGGCATAGGAGGGAATACTGAGCGTGAAAGGTGGTTCTCTGCTCTCTTGCTGAAGGCTTCACTAGGGTCTGTAGGCGAGGCTCACTGATCCTGGAGTGGGGCGGGGGGGGGAAGCAGGAGGCGTCCCCGGCACTCGGCGCGCACCGGCGGCTGTTCCAAGCCCCGGGAAAGCTGAGACGGCCGTGGTCCCGCCCGTGAAGCTGAAGCTGAAGCTGGGGTGGGACGCTCACCTAGACCGTAATCACGGGAGCTGGGTTCTGAGCTGAGGGTACGAGGCGCGAGGAGGGTTGCCTCGGCAGGGGCAGCGTGAGCGAGGCCGGGAGGAGCCCCGTCTGACGGGCCCGGGCACGAGTCGCCTGGCTGTTCTGTTCGCCCTGAGGCAGACCTCCTTCCGTGCGTGGAGGCACGGGGGTTGGACAGCGCCAGGGACCTGCATGCCTACGGCCTGTGAGTGCTGTTTGCCTCGGCCTCCCAGCGTGGGTAGTAAGCACCGGAGGAGGGCCAGGGAGCTGAAGGGTCACTTACGTGGATGGTGAGATGACCAAGGATTGGACAGGACTTGCCGCGGGGGCGGTGAGTGGGCACCAGCAGCGAAGCGGAGTCCTCGAGGGAAGCGAAGGTGGCCTTGTTGCCACTGGGCTGCGAGGGCTAGCGGGCGTGTGGTCTGGATGCACCAGCTCCAAAGCTTTGTACTCGAGAAGCGCCGTCCACACGCAGCAGGCAGTCTGGCCGTGCTTTCATGTGAGCTGCAGGTCGTGCGCCCAGTAGTCAGAGAGCTGTGCTTCTGCGCACACGGCAAAGCTGTAGAAAATGTGGGAAGTACATGTTCCATTTTTCTAGCAGGCTGCTGGTTTTTCAAGTGATATATTTCATTTTTTTGTTCTTGGTGTGCCTTTTGAGAAAAGGGAAGTAGTTTATTTTCCACATTTGTGTCTTCAATTTCTACTCATTAATAGGGCTGGAAAGAAAACTGTTTGGCTGGGACATCATTCATAGCAGATCATTTTCTGGGGGCTTCCCTGGTGGCTCAGTGGTTGAGAATCTGCCTGCTAATGCAGGGGACACGGGTTCGAGCCCTGGTCTGGGAGGATCCCACATGCTGCGGAGCAACTAGGCCCGTGAGCCACAACTACTGAGCCTGTGCGTCTGGAGCCTGTGCTCCGCAACAAGAGAGGCCGCGACAGTGAGAGGCCCGCGCACCGCGATGAAGAGTGGCCCCCGCTTGCCACAACTAGAGAAAGCCCTCGCACAGAAACGAAGACCCAACACAGCCAAAAATTAATTAATTAATTACTAAACAACTACCCCCAGCATCTTAAAAAAAAAAAAATCATTTTCTGTCGCATCACGCCACTTTCAGACATGCCTCTTCCACGCGCAAGACTAGCCTCGGAAGCAGGTGTACTCTGTTTCGTACATGTGCAGCGGGTGTGTCCCTCAGATCATCCCGCCGCCTTTCTGAGACTCGGGTACAGGCTCATCCCTCCTCGCCGCGCCCGGCTCTGTCTGTGCGCTCGTGGGCCCATGGGCCCGTGGTCAGCTGGCGGGACTCGGAAAGTCGCGGATGGATCACGTGGCTAGGATTTGATAATTAGTCTGAATGCTAATTAGAATTTTACTGCAGAGAAGTAGTTCTTGTCGCTCTTCACGACACAAGACTAAGCACATTCCTCTGCTCAAGGTCAGCCCCATGTCTGGCACCGCAGTGCAGACGCCCGTGAGGCCCCAGAACAAGGACGGTGACGGATGTGGAGAGCCCGAGCCTTCGTGCATTTCGCTGTTTGGCCATTGATGTGGACAGGACGCGCCGCTTTCCCTTTTCCCCTTTAGCTTTCTAACAGATACAGACGTCCTCTGGGAAAGCACCGTCGCGGGATTAGCGCTGGGTGCGGGCAGCCTCGGCCCGTCCTGTACGCTCACCGCACACTTTCCCTAACACTCCTTTCTTCCTGAGCTGAACTGTTTATGTACTTTCAGTAACTTCTGACGGTGGCTGAAACACAACGGTTTCCCGTTTTCTTTTTCCAGCGCGTGACCCGGTCCCAGGAGGAGCTCCGGGAGGATGTCGCGTACCACCTGGAGCGGCAGAGGGTGGAGGCGGCGATGGAGCGCAGGTCTGACGGCGGCGACGCGTGGCTCAACCAGGGCTCCTCGCTGGGCTCCAGCACCTCCAGCCAGGAGCACCTGGGCCCCCCTTCCAAGGCGGGCACCCCCGCGTCCACGCTCACCAAGAGCGGCCCTGGGCGCTGGAAGACCCCAGCCGCCTCCCCGCCGGTGCGGACCGACCCGCCCCCCGGGCACTACGGCGATGGGGACGGAGTCCCCGCGGACTCGTCCCTCCCGCCGCCTCCCACCGGCGCCCAGGCGGCTGCAGAGCGGAAGAAGCGGGAGGAGCAGCAGCGCTGGTACGAGAAGGAAAAGGCGCGCCTGGAGGAGGAGCGCGAGCGCCGGCGGCGGGAGCAAGAGCGCAGGCTGGGCCAGCTTCGGACGCAGGCGCCGCCCCCCGGGCCCCCGCCCCCCGGGCCGCCCTCGCCCGCCGCCCCGCCGGCCCCCGCCCGCGCCCCGGACACCGTCATCCGGGAGCTGCAGCCCCAGCAGCAGCCGCGCACCATTGAGCGCCGGGACTTGCAGTACATCACGGTTAGCAGGGAGGAGCTGGCCTCGGGGGACAGCCTGTCCCCCGACCCCTGGAAGCGGGACGCGCGGGAGAAGCTGGAGAAGCAGCAGCAGCTGCACATCGTGGACCTGCTGAGCCGCGAGATCCAGGAGCTGCAGGGCAAGGCCGAGCGCTCGGCCGAGGAGAGCGACCGCCTGCGCAAGCTCATGCTGGAGTGGCAGTTCCAGAAGCGGCTGCAGGAGTCCAAGCAGAAGGACGAGGACGACGAGGAGGAGGAGGACGACGACGTGGACACCGTGCTGCTCATGCAGCGCCTGGAGGCCGAGCGCAGAGCGCGGGTAACGGGGCCGGGCGGGCGGGTGGGCGGGCACGCGGCTCGGGCTCCCAGCCTCCGCGGGGCGTGGGCGTGGCCGGAGATGCTGTCCTGCGGCGCCGGGGCGAGATGCTCTGGGCACGAGTGCTGGAGAGGCGCTGGTTCTGCGCGGTCCGACGGCGCTTGACAGCTGTGGGGCGCCCACTGGCTGCGGCCGGCTGGCTGGCACGTGGGTGGAGAAGACGCGTTAATAACCGGTGATCACCGTGATCAGGGGTTGGCAACGTGTCTTTCAACGGCTGCAGAGTAAACGTCTCTCAGGCTCTGTGGGCCGGACAGGCTGTTAACTGCCCCGCTCTGCCGCCGTCGCCGGCACACGGAGGCAGGCGTGCAGTGCCCTGAAGCTTCATGCCGGGACGGGCTGCCCCTGGTCTCCATGGTCCGTGCTCCCCAGGGGTAGCAGAGGAGCGGTTCACAGCTCAGGGTCAGGGCCGGCGTCACGGCCCAGATAGAGGGAGACTCTCGAGTGTTACTGAAGTGCTAAGCAATTATATTTCAGTGGTAGCTTAAAGGGAGTGAGAACTTAGAATTTTATTCATGGTTCTCCATGTTATAAAAATAACTTCTATTCCTTTTGTGTCAAGTCAAAGAAGAAAACTTAAATTTATATTAGTTTAATGCAGTCGCTTGTTAAAGTGCCACATCTGAGATTCTCTGTTACCCTGTGTATCGGGACAGTTGTTGACAGAGAAGCATTTACTGGGATTAACTTGCAGTGAGTGCTAGGGACTATTTTACGTTAATGCACTTCAGTGATTTTTTTTTTTTCAGATATAATGCAGTATTCTGAGAAAAAACAGCAAAGGGCATGTCCTTTTTGTCTTTTGGATTTTGTTTCTAATTCCACCTCTGATGTCATCTGTACTGGAGACCTAAACCAAGGGTCTCCTGTCCCGTCAGACCCTTGAATCTTTCCAGCTCAGGATGAAATTCAATCCTAGACCCTCGGCAGTGAGTGCCTTGAGCCGGCACTGTGATGCCTTTTCACTTTGCTCTGAATTATTTTCCTGGAATGTCACCGCACACACTTCTTGTTAGCTCTGTGTTCTCAAGCAGACGTATATGTAACTTGGTCCAAAATTCAGCTGGAATTCCTCTGAGGAAACTTAAATTTCTTAAGTGAAGGTCTAAATGGTAAACATTACATTGTTTTATTAGTAGTTTCCAAGTCATCAGTAGTAAACGTCCTCAAAAACAAGTGTATTTACCATCAATACTGTTTTGTTTGAAAGAGCAGCTGTTTGATGAAGGACTGATTATTTTCCGCATAAGGATCCTTTGAACTATTTCCACTTTCTGGTCAGCACTCTGGGCCGTCTGTAGGTGGTTAGCTGTGTGCCTGTCACGGCCGCCACCCCTGCTCCACCCGGGTCCTAGTGGACGCGCTGCAGGTGGGCTCCCCGAGAGGCTGCTGTGGCCGTGGCCCTGGGGCTCTGTCCCCACAATGCGAGGCAAGAAGGCTTACCTCTGACGCAGCCTTAGCTCTGAATCTAAAGCTGATGTTTATGGTAAATAAGTGGACGTCATTAATATTTACTGTTGAGGGAGAAGTTAGAAACCACGTTGCAGTATTTCTATAATTATGCTTTCCTCTGAAGGCTAAAATTTTATTGAATGTCTCTCAGTTTTTCCAAGTGATTAAAAAACACTGAATATTTCAAAGCCTCTTAGTATGAATTACGATAGTTTAAAGTATCTGTGTGTTTTATCATTACTTATTTTAAGATTAATATGTTAGTCTCCAAATAAGAGAGCTAAGGGAAATTTTACTCATTTTAGTTGCTGTGTGTCTTAATAATAAAGCTCAAGGATTTAATACCATGCGGGCATTTTTCTATTTCTGAATACTGGAAATTGGTCTGTAGTTTCCGTACTTTTCTCACTGGGTTGTCCTTCAAACACAGATGGAGCATGGGAACCACAGATACGCTGGTGGCGGATACAGATCTAAACTGAACCTTTTTTTCACACTTCATCTTTCTTTTTTTTTTCCTTCTCTGTTGCCTGCAGCAGACTGCTATGCCAGCAATCTCTGTTCTAGATTTGGTATGTTCTTGTTTCTTTCCCTTGGGTACTTTTTTCCTGTCTTGATTTCCTTTTTTTCCTTTTAGTGGTGGTGGTTTTATGTTTTCAGTAGATCTGGTTCTCAGGGGTGTCCTAGATCAGGATCTGTAGTTCCCTGACTCTAGAAGCATGCTTTTGAATGTGTTTAGATTTAGTTATTCTTTGCTTTTTCTCTGTTACTTTTTAACTGTTACTTACTGTTTGTTTATGGTTTTGACCTTTACTCAGTTTTAGTCATAAAATTCGTACTCTGTATTCTTACGTACTCATAAATACATAGGCAAATGAGAAATTTTGCAGTGAGTAATCTATTTTTTTCTTGTTACATTAGAAATACGTTTTAAGTATTCATTATTAGAAGCTCAGTTCAACTGGTATTGACATTGTTTGTCACTTAAGATGTAACTGTCTAGGGTGTAACTGTCTATTGGCAGAGAAAGAGGAATTTCCAGTAAACATTTAGTCTGTGTTTTCTTCAATAACACCACATGATTTTAGTTTAGTTTATCGGCTATACCAGTTCATTGCCAAAAAATACTTGAGGCCGCATTCTGCTGTAACTGTGATGCGTTTATGTCCATATTGGGGAAATTGAGTTGCTCATTTAGCACCCTCGTGCTTGAGGGCGGTACCTCTCGCGGCTGCCAGACACTCATGCTCTGGTGTATTGATACTGACTCTAAGTCAACGTTTGTTAGTCAGCTTTTAAATGATACAAGGCCAGTATCTGACAATACTTTTTAAAAAAATCTCTGAATCCAGGTGTGACGCTAATGGCCTTTTCACCAAATAACAGCCCTCCTTTTTTTGTTTTGTTTTGTCCTTTTTTTTCAATGTGAATAGCATGATGGCAGTGTCACTCCAAAGGGAAACCTCTTGAAAACATCTCTCCTTGATGACTGAGAGGCATGTTTTCTGGGCTTTGTGTTTTTCTCCGTATGAGACAGAGACGAGAAGTAATCTTCTTTCCCTGCCTCTCTGTGTGTTAAGGTGTCCGTATGGAAGGGGGTGGGAGACACCAGTCAGTCCCACTCGTCTCTTCAGGTACCAGGTCCTTGTCACACGCGTGCAGGCCAGGCAGCCTGGGGCCTCAGCTTTGAGATGCGCCGACTGAGGCCCCAAGAGAATCCTGAGTCGGGGCGGGGGGGTGGGGGTGGGGGGGAGCGTGGTGGTGACAGGTGAGTGACAATACCCAAGGGTAAGGGGTGCACTAAGATTTTTATTTCAAAGGCGTAGTTCGGGGTTTTCTTCCTTTAAAAGATAATTATTTCGAGTGCTGATGTTGGCGGTAAGCACCGTGTTTCCGAGCATTTCTTAGCCTGATTCCCCAGCAGAAGTTGAGCTCTTGCCTTGTCCCGGGGGCTGTTAGGCACTGGCCCCCTGGGGACGATGGGGACCGGGTACAGGCGTGTGCCCGCTTGTGCAGGGCCCCGCCCGTGCGGTCTGTAAGGCCTTTCCTTAGGCTTTGTCCCGGGATATTTATGGTGACGCGTGGGATAAATGGGAGCTTCGGCGAGGTGGCGAGGCTGCCCTGGCGGCTCTGGTCCCCGGGTCCCTGAGTGCCCGTCGCCCCGCGTGGGCCCAGGGCCGCCCTCCCCTGCACTCACCCACCTCCTCCCGGACCCGAGCCTCCCGTGCACTTGCGTACGGGACTGGACGGCGAGCTGCCGTCTGCTGCACCTGCAGCTTCCCCGCCGCGCCCGACTCTCCCAGTCGCCCAGTCTGGGGAGCCTGCGGTTGCCATGGCGCCTCTCCCCTCCCTGCAGAGGGATTCCCAGCTTCCTGGGAAGCTGACCACCTGCAGAGTGGCTCGCTCGCCCCGGGCCGTGCTCCCTTTGCAGACTCTCCTGCACACGGCCGCCGCCGCCCGGCAGGTCGCAGAAGCCCCGCGACCCTGCAGCGGCCCCCTGCCCCTCCAGAAGTGCCCCGGGTCTCCCGGCCCGCAGGACGCCTCCCGAGCCCACCCGGCGCTGCGGCCGCGCCTGCTGGCCCTGCTGACCTCTGAGGGGCAGCCGGTCCTGCCCCCTGCAGACAGGAGGGGAGCTCAGCCTTCACTGCTCTAGGCGGCTGGGTGACCGCTTCTGTGGCCCTCCCGTCCGTGACAACTGCAACGTGCGCAGACGAGAAGGGCAGGCCTAGTACCCAGTGTCGTGTAGACTGAGCGTAGAGATCCTGACCAGGATATTCTGGGTTCATATTTAGTATTCCTTGTGCTTCACGAAAACGTCTGCTGCTCATCAAACGGTTACTGCGAACCATCTTTCAAGGAGACGCTTCCGAGACCAGCAGTCTCTCAGCTGGCCCGTCGCAGCTTCGTCTCCTGCCAGTTGAGTGGTTCATCTTCCGTCTCAGATGACCCGACAGCTCACGGGAAGAATCCCTCCCCCTTGGGGAGAGCAGGGAGGGGGTGTTTTCAGAGACGCTGTGGGCTGCCTTCTTGTTTGGCCTTTATGTAGAAATTGGCCATGGCCCTCCGGAGCATCTCCGGTATGGAAGCAGTTGAATTAGACGCTTTGTAGAAACCTCAAGCAAGAATCAGTAGGAACCTTAACGGAGAGTTGTGCCTGCGGAGGGGCCTGTCTCAGAAGGCAGCAGAGCGTTCTCTGCCTGTTCAGGTGGGAGACCCTGCCCAGGATGTTGAGGCTGGAGGGTAGACACAGCCCACCGTCGGGAAGCGTCAGTTTTATTCAAGGAGGAGAAATAAGTTCATACTCAAACCAGCATGTGTGCGTTTGGGAGTAGAACACGAAGTTCCTGTGGCTGTGTCAGGGGGAGAACAGCTGCCCTAGGCGAACGTCAGATGTCTGCTCTGGGCTGCTGTGAGCCACGCTTCTTACCTGTCTCTGCTGCTGGAGTAGGCCTGCACCTGTAGGTCTCCCCTTAGAACTCTGGACAGAATCATGTTCCTTCAGTTACAAAGAAGGGGACGGCTGCACCCGGGGCAGGGAGCCCCACTGACGGAGGGCCGAGAGCTGGTGTCGTCCAGTGGCAGCCCTTCCCATTTGCTGATGGGGAGGGCCCTCCCTCCAGAGGGAAATTCCACCCCCCACCCCCGCCCCGAGAAGAGACGCGGCAGGAAGCTGCGTGTGCTAGGACAGGACGCCAGAGTCCTGTCCTAATAAGTGGCCTATCGGGGGCCTCTTTATCTGGGGGCCTTAAAGTTGTTTTAGGGTGAGTATTTTTAATGGGTGGGAGCATAAGCAGAAAAGGCCTGCAGAGAGAAAGGGTGATGTGCTTAACAGACTTACAGTTGCTTTTCAGAGAAAATGTCAAAAAGTAAAGGATGTTTTGGCCCCGTTTTGTATTCAGATATTTCAACATGAAATTAAAGATATAAGTTACTGTATTTTTGTGGAACAAAAGTATAAAGTATAGGGCTTCCCTGGTGGCGCAGCGGTTGGGAGTCTGCCTGCTGACGCAGGGGACACGGGTTCGTGCCCCGGTCCGGGAAGATTCCCCAAAAAAAGTATAAAGTCTAAACACACAGATCTCAACGTACTATTTTTTTAACTATTTTTTTCGGACTGCCTCAGTATCGCAAGGCCTCGGGTCAGGCTTGCGTGCTGCTTTCAGAATCCCAGCCTAGTTCTTGGCTGGAGTAGCTTCAGTCTGGGCTGTCTTGACTCACTCTATAAGAATGATTACTGTGTCTATTCAAGCCTAGTTTCCCCAAGTAGAACTTCCTACGAGACTGTTTTGATAGCATGCGACTTTTCGTTCCTTTAATGTGAAACAGCGAGCTTGTCTGCATTTCATGTAACCTCACAGTGTTCAGGCCCCGTCAGGCACTGGCTCTCAGAACCATTAACTTCCCAACGTAAGTTGAAGTGCTCTTTAACTGTTGTGAGACGTAACCGTACACCTCGGTGTACCACCCGGCTCTGTTATGTGGGGAAAAGTAAGAGGTTCTCTTTTCTCTCTCTTTTTTTTTTTTTTTTTTTTTTTTTGAGTAAAGCAGCATATTTTTGAAAAGCAAAACAGCCTGTGTTTTGAAAATGAAAATACCTGAAACAGCTTATCAAAGAGTGGAAAGAAACTGCCTTAGTTCTAACAGCACTGGTTCATTTGCTACCTTTATAGAAACCAGTGAAACAGCACGAGGGAAAGGCTCCTCATTTACCACCGTCAGGATTTTAAGAGAAAATGCCTGTTGATAGATTTATAAGATAGAGTTCTGTACCTTTAATTATGAGAATTGAAATTGCTCTGATTTCTTAAAATTATCCTGTTTAACTTAAAAGAGCTGATTCAGTGTGTACTGATTTTCTTGCTCAGAACTTGTTTTTCATTAGGTCTAAAAAGTACTGAGAGAACATAATGAAATTAGTTTTTGCTTTATTGGGTAACAGAAACACTTCTGATGCATTCATGCAATTTTACATTCTTCCACAAATTACTTTTCTGTAGATGTCTAATGTGATCAATTGCTTTTTTATTTTGTTATTTTTATTTGGATGCTGTGTCCCATAATTTGTGCTGATGACTCTAAAATTCCTGGTAAGTCCTTTCCTCTGCGTTTCCACGCAGCAGGGCACTTCTGACTGTTTCCGTGCTGCTTAATCATTAGCATCTACTCCTGCTACAAAACCTCCAAAACCTAATAATTATCCTAGCATCCTTCTAGGCTTATACCTAGAGTATACTAAAGAGGTAGTTAATTTGTTCTCCTTGAGAAGGGAATTTTAATTTTTTTCTGAGATGTTTTATTTTTGTTCACTGACACGAAAAAGCGTGATTACACAAGTTAGTTACTTTCCCACCAGATACAGTTTTTGTTCCACAGAAACCAAGCAAGAGTCAAGTTGTTCGGTTTTTGTTTTTGTTTAGGAAAAAAATACACTCCAACAGTTCAGATCCAGAAGTTAACGTTTTCTGGGTTTGCTATGAATAACCTATAGGGTAACTAGTGATTATATAGATGCAGAAGTACACCTTGAGTGGTTTTATGTCGGGTTCCTGCAGTGGTTAGAGGTTGAACTCGATGGCCTCAGTGCTACTTTAATGTAAAATTTTGAGTCACCTCTTGTGCCATGCCCAGGTCTGGAACAGAGAAGAAGTAAATGGTGAATGTGAGCTTTTCCAAGTCGCGTTACCTTAGGCTGTAACTACAAAAGTAGCTGTAGCCTGCGGACATGGCGAAAAGAGACCCTTACTCTGTTCTCTGCTAGTCAAATGCGCTTTTAATTCACGGCTCCCTGAGGCGTTTTCGACCTGTAGTGTACAGAGGAGTGTGACCAGGAGGGTGCAGGAGCTGAAAGCCGAGCGTCTCAGGTGTTTGAAGGTGTCCTTAAGTACTTGAATGGTATGAAGGACAGATACTAAATTTGTTTCGTATTGTGTCAGAAAGGCAGAACCTGAAGGACGAAAGACAGACAGCGATGAGGGGATGAATTTTAGAACAGTAGGAAGGCTTTTGGACTAGTAGTTACCACTGTCCTGGGAGGCAGGCTGTAGGCCCCAGACACTGAAGGTGCTCGAACAGGATGGACAGTTACTTGACAGACATGTAGCGGGACAGAGTTCCAGTAAGGTTCCTCCCAAATTTCAGCTTCACATTCTGTGAATCAGACTTTGGGGGATCCCTGAACTGGGCAGGAATTCTTGGCATCTGGGGTGGGACCCAGAGGGAACGGATGGCAAAGGGCCAGGACGGGCACGGGCGGGAGGAGAGCTAGAAGCCGTGTCCCTGAGACGAGGCGGGCGCTGGCCCCTGGAGCTTCTGCTGCCCCGTGGGCCCCACCCCACCCCCATCCAGAGGCTAGTTCACCTGCCACGGGCCGCGAGAGTGCGGAGTCTTTCTTGACCTTCACGGTGGAAACTGAACCGGGGCGAAGGAAGGGGGTGGGCCAGTGTGTCTCACGGCTCCGTACGTTGGAGCCTTCTCTGCCCCCACGTGAGCTGCTTAAGCTGAGTATGTCCTAGTGAAAGAACTGTGCTGTTTCACGTGTGAGCGTCCAGGGTAAATGCCGCCTCCTCTGAGCCACAGTCGATGGAAGCGTAGCTCTGGAGCGGTGGGGACGGAGTCGTTAGGTGGCGGGCTCTGGTGTCCGCCGTGACCTCCGCCTGGTGTCTGTTCTCAGCCGTGCGTGTGCTTGTGTCGTGTGCGCGTCCTGTGTCTGGCGCTGGGACGCTCCGGGCGCGCACTGAACGGGACCTGTCCTCAGTTGCAGGACGAGGAGCGGCGGCGGCAGCAGCAGCTGGAGGAGATACGGACCCGGGAGGCTGAGCAGCGGGCCCGGCAGGAGGAGCAGCGGGCCAGGCGCGAGGCCGAAGAAAAGGTCCTGGTGCTCTGAGGGCGAGGGGTGCGCGGCTGAGGGGCCCGGGACGCGCAAGGGGGCCGCCGCTGAAACTGGAGCCCGGTCAGCCAGCCGGGCCCCGGCCCTGTCCTCTGAGCTGTCATCCCCTTTTCCCCCCGGGCTGTCCCCCTCCCCCTTCTCCAGGCTGTCCCCCTCCCCCTTCTCCTCCTGCTTGTCCCCCTCCCCCTTCTCCTCCTGCTTGTCCCCCTTCCCCCTTCTCCTCCTGCCTGTCCCCCTTCTCCTCCTGGCTGTCCCCCCTCCCCCTTCGCCTCCTGGCTGTCCCCCCTCCCCCTTCTCCTGCAGGCTGTCCCCCCTCCCCCTTCTCCTGCAGGCTGTCCCCCCTCCCCCTTCGCCTCCTGGCTGTCCCCCCTCCCCCTTCTCCTCGGGCTGTCCCCCCTCCCCCTTTTCCTCCAGGCTGTCCCCCCTCCCCCTTTTCCTCCAGGCTGTCCCCCCTCCCCCTTCTCCTCCTGACTCTCCCCCCTCCCCCTTCTCCTCCTGACTCTCCCCCCTCCCCCTTCTCCTCCTGGCTCTCCCCCCACCCCCTCTCCTCCGAGTCTTGTCGCTCAAGCTTGTGGACTGTGGGGCCTCTGTGTGCTCGGGGCTCTGGTCTTTGCTGGACGGGGTCCAGCTTGTCACTGTGAAGGTGACAAGTGTCCAGTTCACAGGGAGGTCGGGCCGTGGGAAGGACAGGAAACTAGGAAGTCACTGTTAACCTTAAGGGTTTCAAATCGGTTATTTCATGACTTAATTCTGGTCAGGGGTGAAGAGAGCAAATGGCTTATAGAAAACACGATACAAGGACATTTAATTTAGTGTGTAATCTGGTAGATATCCCGAGTTATTGCTTTGTTTCCGTATGTGGGTTTCTGAGATTCAGGTAATCCTTTTAATTGCCTTTAACATGACGGCACACTTGAGCTCCCCTGAGCAATGGGCGCTTGGTGATGCTGCCCTCCAGGCCCTGCCGTCTGTGGGCGCGTCGCCGCGGCTCTGGGCTCGCTTCTGGGTCTCTCCAGGGCTGGCCGGTCCCTGGACAAGGTGTGGGAGAAGCTGGCCTTCCGTTACTTCCCTTCTGTGAAGGCGGGAGCTCTGAGGTCATGGCTCCTGGTGGGGAAAGTCCAGTGAGCACCCTCACGGCGCACCCTGCAGGAGGAAGCTTGGGGTGCTCTGGCAGTGATGGGGTCTGTGGGGACGCGACAGGCAGAGAGTAAGACAGTGGAAATGACGGATGACTTGGTTAAGTGCGAGCCAGGTAGATGACGTGGGCACACCTGCACTGAAACGAGCCATGTCTACGGTCTGTTGGCCTTTGCCATTCCGGTCATCGTGCTGTCGGCTGTGCCTGAAGAGCTTGTGCGCTGTTCCCAGAGTCGGGTTTCGTGGTGAGGCTCCCCTCGAGCTTGTCAAAGTCAGTAATACGTCTAAGGAAACGGGGTTTCCACAGTTTGAGCCACTAGACCCGGGTTTTACAGTGTCTGTCGTGCTGCTGTCCCGGGGCTGCTCGCAGGGTGTGTTTTCCTGGCCGGGCCCCTCAGCTGTCTGTCCCACCTCTGCCTGAGCCCTCGGCCACCTGGGAGTAGTGCCCACGGGGAGGCGGCCAGGCCGTGTTCTCCACGTTGGGAAATTCCTGGGTTATTTGACTTTTTTCCAGTGTGTGTTCTCACAACTCGTGATTACGTCAGGTGCACCTGTGTGTGGGTAACTGCTTCTATAATTGAGCACTCAGTGTAAAAGGAAGCCGAATAACCTATTTTTTATAGAGAATGTGCAAAATTGATGGGTTTCTCTGTCCTAGGAAAACGTGCCGTTCACTTTTGGGTAGAATGAAGTCTTCTCGGTTCATGTGCCTGTATACCTGCTCTTAGTGTAACTGAAAGAACATGTTGTGGTTTCCCTAAAATGTGACCAAGTGAGCTTTGTTCACATAATACTAAGATTCCTCACAACTCCACTTAAGCTCTGCGGAGGTCGTTCCAGATTTAATTCCCCACTCTAAGAGAACGCTCATTTTGTGTAGAAAATAAGGTAAAAATGTTTTTCCTTCAGGGTGTCTCAACATAGTGTAAGAAGATGAAGTGAGAAATGGGGCCCAGGGCCAGGATTGAGGCTGGCATCTGTCCTTAGCGTTTTCTCCCTCAGAAGGTGAAGCTTTGCCCACTGTGTACGTGTGTGTGTGTGTGTGTGTGTGTGTGTGGTGTGGAGGGAGTAGGGAGAAGACACAGTGTGCAAAGTGAAATGGGGACTAAAAACTTTAATCCTAATGCCAGCAAGGCCCCTAAAATTGGTCCCCTTCCGTTGAATGAATTTAAAGTCCACTGTACTTCCGTTCTGTGTGCATTGTACATTGAACATTCCTCAAGTTAAGGCAGATTACTGTTTGATCTTTCAGCTCTTTTCTTCTTCACTTTTTTCTTGTGTTCTGAAACTTTTGTCAATCTTTAACAAAACTGTGCTGTTACTTTTTTCAATGTTAACACTGTCAACTGTAGTTTGTGCAGATATATGTCAGAAAAAATGTACAGTCTGTGTCAAAATATATTTGAATATCTTGTTTCCTGGCTCTCTCAATTTTCTGTCTGGCAGGGAGTTTATTAAGATTTGAAATACCAATTAAAAACTGTGGAAAGCATATTGGTTGTGACCTTGGAAAGATGAGTCATGTTTTTTTACAGTTCGGGGTTTCCTAGTCGCTTCCCTCTGAATACCTAGAAGTCAGCCAGGTGACGTAATCACGTCCTTCTTGTCAAGGAAGGACCGCTCTTCTGAGCTTACTGGGGTTCGGTGGAAAAGCACACAGGGCTGCACTTCGGGGAGTGCCAGCTCTAGAAAGGCAGGTGCAGCCTAGCTTTGGGGTGCCTGTGTCTTTAAAGTCAGGAGTGACAGGTAAGTTACTGTCCCACCTGCAACAGGAGAGAGAGAGAAGCGGCTGGGGATGGGACAGCCACGTGGTACCTGGGGCTGGGGCCCTGACAGCTCCTTCATTCCTCCCTCCCCCGTCCCCACGCGGTCTGGCGTCGGAGACCGAGTCCCAAGGGAAGACAGTGTCCGGGTCCATCCGCCGTGGTGCTGGGGGACCCGGAGCAGGCCCGTCCCTTCCTGCCCGCTGACCTCGCGCTTCTGTCCACTGCCACAGAGGCGACAGGAGGAGGGGTATTACAGCCGCCTGGAGGCCGAGCGCCGCCGACAGCACGACGAGGCCGAGCGCCAGCTGCTGGAGCCCGAGGAGCTGGGCCTGGGCCGCCCTCCGCTCCCGCGGGGCTACGAGCCCTCGGCCCCCGCGCCCCCGCCGCCGCCCCAGCGCACCGCCTCCTACCTGCAGGCGCAGGTGCTCTCCCCCGACGCCCTGTACACCGCCAAGCTCGTGGCTTACACCGAGGAGGACGACGACGAGGACGGCGGCCCGGCAGGTCAGGATGCGCCTCCCGCGCCAGGCCCTCCCCCCGCCGCGGCGCCGGCCTGCGGTGGCGTCTTCCTCTCCATCCCACCCCCCGCCCCTGCCACCAAGCCGAGCTTCTGCCGTCTGTCCGGCAGCCCCTCCGCTCCGCCCGCCGCGGAGCGGGGCTCTCCCTGCTCCACCGCAGCCGGAAGGCCGGCGTTCCTGCTCTGGGGCAGGCCCTCTCAGGGCGCCAGCAGTGATCTCCGCACTGGAAACCGTCCCGTTTCCGCAGTCAGCCGGCAGCGGCAGCCCTCCTCCGTCCCCCTAATCGCTTGAAGCGCTGTTGGTCCCGGCCTGCGTCCCCTGCCTCAAATAAGTGGGTGCACGCTCGAGCATCTTGGTGTCCACAGTTAAATTTCTTCCTGTCGCTAGTGCCGTCGGCCCCTGTGTACTTCCAGCTGTTTAGCACACGCAGAACTTCGTGTTGCCGGCTGAGCCGCCCTGTCGGGGTGGGTGTGAAGCGACCCCTGCCCGAGCCGGCCCCGTCCCTCTCCGTCCCTCCCACGCTCATACGTCCCGGCCCTGCTGGCCAGGCCCAGGCGGCGTGCGGCTGCCTCTGGCCGTGACCCTCCGTGGACCGCAGAGCACACCCACGGGTGCTGCAGGCCCGTGTTCCTAATCAGCTTTGGAGACAGCGCTGAAAGCTAGATTGAAAGCACAGCTGTGCGTTATCAAGATTCAGGCTTCAGCCTGGTCTGGCCACTTTAAACATTGGGAGGCTGGCGGTGAACGTGCTCTGAGTCTTCTCGGTTCTGCAGAGTCCGTGCATCGGGCTCCCGGCAGTTCTAAAAGAACTGAATAGTCAAACTGAAGTAACCGTGACTCGTAGGTAAACGAGTTTTACTAGAATCTTTCTTGCCATCTGAGTCAGAGCTCTGATTCACTTGGAAGGTTTAGTAGATAATCCTTAGGTCGAGTCACTTAGAAGCCAGCGTTAAATCTTTTTGTAAAATTTCTGTTGCAAGTATCTAGAATGTGGTACCTTGAAAGACCTGTGTGATAATAGCAATTTTTGAAGCAAGATGCCATCAGATTACAGGCTGAACCTTAGCTGTTTTGTGAGTGTCGTGACACAGATAAATAGGTTTGGTGAGGGATATTGTAGTGCGGAGTCACTTCTAGCCATCTGGGCTTTCAGTCACATCACTAACCCTTCTACTTCACACTAAAAGTACCTCATGGGAGCAGATTACACCCTGCGTCTGGTCGCTCCTGCTTCTTGAAGATTCCTCGTAAAGTGCAGAGCTGTCTGCGTTCTGGCCTCGTGTCCGCCAGCTGCCCCACTGTCTCGCCCTGTTCAGCCCCCCTCTGCCATGAGCCTCTGTGGCCTGGACTCGGTTCTTCCCCTGATGCTGTGAGGAGTAGGGTTAGGGCACGGATTGGAATGGATGATGTCAGATTTTAGCATAGCGACGTGTTAAAAAATGTTCTTTACTAAAGCTCTTTGAAAATGATTTGAAGAATGTGTAGTGTTGGGCTTCCCTGGTGGCACAGTGGTTGAGAGTCCGCCTGCCGACGCAGGGGACACGGGTTCGTGCCCCGGTCCGGGAAGATCCCACGTGCCGCGGAGAGGCTGGGCCCGTGAGCCATGGATGCTGAGCCTGCGCGTCCGGAGCCTGTGCTCCGCAGCGGGAGAGGCCCCAACAGTGAGAGGCCCGCGTACCGCAAAAAAAAAAAAAAAAAAAAGAATGTATAGTGTTACTTCATATATAGTCAGCCGAAACTGTTCGATATTCTGATTAAAAATTCTGAAATTTTTCAAGAACGGATTTTTACCAGTGGGAAGAAGCAAGTATTCTTAAAGCTCAAAAGATAAAACACAACGTTTTTAAGGCAAAATGAAGGAAAAATATAGAATCAAAATTGAAAGCTTTCCACTCTGCAAATAATTTATCTAAAGGCCCGGAACAGATTACTTTAAGTTAGAGATGTGTTTCTCTTTAATCTTTTGAGTCTTGGCGGAGGCTGACTTCCCGGGCCACGATCCGGTGGCCTGCGCTAACTCGTGAGGGAAGATGCGGTGCGCGCAGGGACCCGTCAGAAGTGACTGAGCTCCGTCTTGGACGTGTCAGACATGGCTGCACGTCACACGCTCCTTTTATAAAGGGAAGAAAGAAACATAAGCGTTCATTTTTGTGCAACCTGTCTGAAAAGGATAATTTTAGTGTTGAAATATTGTGATAGTTTTGTGGCCTGTTTAACCCAGTGCACGACACTGTCAGTGTTTGCTGAGTACTTTGAGCGTTTATTCCTTCACCCTAGGTTATAAGCAAAAGATTTTTCAAAGTGTGAAATTTTCTTGCTGATGTTAACCGTTAGCAGAAGTACCTTAGCACCGATTTAATCGTACATCCTTAGCGGCACTATTACCTACATTCGGATGCGTCTGAAGCTTTTTACGTGCATCTTCCCTTTTGATCCTCAGCAGCCCTTTGCAGTAGACGAGCATGTGGTGCTGGTACCAGGCCGGCCCACGTCACTCGCCCACAGTTACCGGCCGGGCCGGGCAGGTGTCTTGACGGCCACCCCGTGCTGATCCAGGTCTCCTTTTTGTCTTGTCAGTGATTTTGTATACACAGCGTTAGTATCAAACGTTAGGGGGTTTTGGTACCTCATTTTTTCCAAAAGTTTTAAGAATTCTAGCCATTTATTTTGTGGGGGAACAATTCAGTAGCTGTCCTGAAAAGAGGAGCATTACTTCTTCATCTTCGGGTTACGTTTGCTGTTGGTGATTTTGTAAGAAAATTCTTCGTGTCAGGAGTGTCTGAAAAATGTTGCCGTCTCCCCACTTGAGTCAGTCTTCTGTGGATTTTTATCGTGAATTCATGATACTTACACATTTTACCTGATTTGAACTTTCCGGCTGTTAGCCCCTGAGACTTATGCTGGTTTCCTCTCTAATAGTAAAAGGCAGCAGGCCAGGCACTTAGCGCCTTGTGAGGGTCCTGACTGGGTTGCTCAGGCCACCGAGGGATGTGAATGTCCAGTTGTTGGATCTTTTACTGATTTGAAGAGCCTTTGGCTGCTTTATTCAGGACTTAAAGACGTCATGAGCACTGCATCGTCATCATGAGTGAAGTTTGGGAACTAATGCAAGTACTTTAACTTTGACTTTTCCTTTTATGGGAAAGGACCAAACTCTTACGTGGGATCTGCTGGAACACTGATCGGGGCCCATGACGTTTATCGCGATCCGAGAGAGAAACTGTCTAAAAGGTATTTGCTAGAACTTGCTAGAACTGAACTTGTGCTGGACGAGTGTCTCGTCCTCAAGGACTTTTTTCTTGCACCACCGTTTATGAGGCTGGGCTGAAATGTCAGACTTCGTGGTCAGCTCAGGTGTTTCTCATTGTACAGAACTGTGTGAGCACAGAGGCTTTGTTTTATCTTGTGTTGCTAACATAGTTCTGCTTCAGACGGTGCGTAGGTACCAGGCTTTCTGGTCAGAACTTTAGAAGCAGCTGGACACATTGCTGTTCGCTTCCACCAAAGAAGGTCGCAAAGTCCAGGGCAAAAAGCCCAGGTGTCCTGATGGACCGCGAAAGGCCGCCCCCTCAGGCTTCAGCGAACGTCCTCAACTAGGTTTTAGTCAGAACGGCTGATGCCCAAACAGTTCTTAAGTCATTGACGTTGAACTAATCCAGAAAACCTTTAGCATCTTACTATAACTTTTTATGAAGTTAGTATGTTGATAGATGCCTCTCGGATACATGTAGGATTCATTAAAATGCTGGGTTTGAAAACGACCCTCTTTAGTTCACCTCAACTACTGAGCAGCATCTGCTTGCTGAAACTGAAGTTGCTGGCCTTTTGAGAGTTGGGTGTGACTGGAGAAAGTTAACATTTTAGTAAGGAGAACATTTTGCCCTTTTTCTACACGGGTTTAAATACAGCCCACAGGCAGGAGTATGAGAAAATTTAACAAAGAATGAGTCTTTGTTCTAACTTTTACTTAATTGCGCATTATGTAAACTTAGCTACTCGTTGACGGGTTGTTTCTATTTTGAAGAGTAACCCTTTGCATTTCCTTCCAATGCAGCCAAGACGCGGATGTAGCTGGGGGTCCTGGAGCCCCTGAAAACCTGACGTTCAGAGAGCGCCAGCGCCTCTTCTCCCAAGGCCACGACGTCTCCAACAAAGTGAAAGCCTCTCGCAAATTAACGGAGCTGGAGAACGAGCTGAACACGAAGTGAGGACGGCCCTGTGTCCAGCCCAGGCCTCTCGCTGTGCTTCCGGGCTGCGCCTGCCCGGAGGATGGGGCGGGCCACCTTCCCAAGCCACTGGTGATTCCTGTTTCTAGAAGCGTTGGCATTTGGAAGCGTTCCAGCGCTAAGAAATTCCATTTTATTTTACCAAGAGAGTGTCATTTCTACAATTTAGACCCTGTCTGCTTTCTTCATTATCTGACGCCCACGAAGATAACTTTTTCTCTTAGTTTCTCTTTTAGAGTCTGGGCCTGAAAGGGGGCAGAATGAAGGGCAGCAGAGGATAATGAGATGCTTCTTCTCCCCTGTCTTCCCCCAGGGAGCACGAAGAAATCCTATTTCTGTTCTTTTTCTGAAACCTTATGTTTGCTTATCAGACAGAGAAGCTTGAACTCCCCGGGCTGTCGTTTGCACTGTGTAGCGGCACCTGCAGTCTCTTTTGCAGGAGAGTCAGGTTTCACCTTCCAGGAGGGACCACGCGGAGACGCGCTTGTGTGCTGAGGAGTCCACGGCTGGCGTCCTCCTGTCCCTGCAGCCAGGAAGCAGCCCAGACCCAAGCGTCCTCCAAGTAAGATGCCCCATTCTGCGCCCTACAGGGACAGCCCTCCGGCTCAGCTCTAGTATTTGATTAAAACAAGTTTCTCCAAGAAGAAAACTTTGAGGATTTAAGCTTAGGAAATTTTATTTTTATAAATATCAGATGATTATTATACCAGTAAGTCATCGGTGACTTTGAAGGTGGCGGTTACGTTAGAAAGTTAACTGTTTGAAATATTCCAAGGGAATCTATAAAAGAGGACATCTTTACGGAACAGTGTTGACATGAATAGGAACGAAAATATCTAAGAAGAGTGAGAGCTTAGTAGGTGACACTTGAGCACAACTCGGAAACTGAAAATTTGAGAAAGGGCTGGATTTACATGGATCTGCTGCCAGGGAGAGGAGGGGGCTCGATCGCACTTGGCGTCTGTAACTTAAACACTGTAAGAGAAGTTCGTATGGCGGTTCAGGCTCTTCGTTTACATTCTGATAGAGTTATTTAATGTTCATGTATGGAATTATTAGTTACCACTGTCACTGCTGCAGCTGTGAATACGTGGCTGGTGTTGGGGAAACGGACCTCACTTTGTTTTATATTATGTGATGTTCAAGCAGTAAATTACTTTGTGATTAAGAGCAGATGTTCTATTTGACAAGCCCCGCTGTGGGTCTCGATGGTTCTTCTGTACCACGTTGTTCTCTTGCCAGGAGGTGTGTTAGGAGAATACGCACACTTTCACGAGAGCTATATGGCAAGTCATTAAAACGCGAGTGTAAATAGTTTCTGTGTCTGTCAGGTTCTTACCTGGAAGTGTGCTTTACCAGCTCCCTTGTTACGTAAGAGAGTAAAGTGGTTCTAAGTGTTTATGAAGGATTTGCATGCTTGCTCCTCCCAGACGTCTTGAGAGCACTGGCAGCCTTATGGGGACTAAATCCACGCCTTCTTTAAAGAAAAAGATGCAGGTGAACTATGATTCTGTTAATATATAGAAAAACAACAAATACACCTAAGTACATGCAAGTACATGTAAATATTTACACGCAGGGATATCGGTATGTGTGGTTGTAAACTCGTACACGTGGATTTGGCCGTCCTTGGACGATTAGGTCAAATGTGAATATGTGTAGAAGTGCGTGTCATAACTGTGCATTACTATGGAGAAGACATCAGAACTGCTGTAGTTTTCCATTTCTACTGTATTTCATTGGCAACCTATTTTTAATAAACTTTGTATGTATTTAAGTGTATTTGCTATGATTTTGACAGTGCTGAAAAGATTGCCTTTGTGCTATCAGTCCCCCTCCCGTCTCCCACTCCCGTCCACTCATCCGTCCACCGGGCATCAGTCCCGTCCCGTGTCAGTCGGGCGGACGTTCTCCATCCCGATCGCACAGACGGACGGATGGAGGGTCCAGGTCCCCTTGGCCGCGGCTCCAGTGCCCAGCCTGCGGGCGTCCAGGACTCGCCTTGCGCCTCGGCTGCTCTGTCCTGCTGGGCACCGAGGCTGCTGCTCGGTTATGCCGTCCCACCGTTGCCCGTGTGTGTGAACCGGATGCCTGTGCCACGTGCTTGAGGGCAAGGGCCCGCCCACCGGGGGCTCGTGGTCGCCTGCCTGTCCCATCCACCTTCACCATGGCCTCTGAGCGGGGCTGTCGGGTTTCAGGAAAGACTTTCCCAAAGGAAGGGGCATCTCGGTGGTAGAAACTCAGGAGACCTTCTCGTAGCACCGGCTGTTAACATGTTGGGACTGTAAGTGTTCACTTTTAGTGTATTTTAAGGCCCAAAAAGGTACTTGAAGTCGGGAGGACGAAAACTTAATTAAAAGAGACGGTGTTAATACTGATTCCGTTTCATTCCAGGGCCACGGTTCTGTTGCTTTTAATGGCAGTAATGACTCTGCACCCCAGGGGTCTGTCCGCTGGGTCAGCGAGCACCAGACAGCTTTCCAGTGTGGCCGGGGGACAGTGGATTCCTCTCTGCTTTGCCTGTGGAAAGCTGATTTCAAAGATTTAGGTACACATTTAGGGTAACATCAGGCCCTGGCAAAAGTGAGGTGGAATGGCTTGCAGAAGGGAAATAGGTACAAAAAGTGACCAGTTCTCATGCCTGTGTTCACGCAGTTTATTCAGAGAAGTCATGTAACCCCAGAGAGAATATATTCGACTTGAAATCGGGATATAAAAGCCAACTTCTTGTGCAGTTTATTCAACAAATATGCCTTATGAGCGCCTACCTGTGAGTCACTGGCCACCCGGGTGTCCCAAAGCAGGTCTTGGACGACAGAAATACCTGGTTCATTTACATAAACATAGTAACTGTGAATTTGCATGAAGAAGATGTCCAGGGCACTTAGGTGGTTTACTAGAAGGACCCAGTTGAAATCACGGAGACGGTAGACTGAGAAAACAGCCCTCCCTTTGGGAGACAAGACTGTTACAGGCAGAAGGGGAAACTGAGGCAAGGCTGCTGCCCTCAGAGCAACGGGCCAGGGCGCCCGAGCCCAGGCGGAGCGGTGCCAGGGGGCCAGGGGGCGCGGGCTGGACACGCAGCTTCCTGCTGGCTCTGAGCAGGTGAGGGAGGAAGCCAGCGCCCTCCTGAGGGCGGCTCTGGCCGCCGTGGGGAGAAAGGGCAGGCGGCGTCTGTGGGGTGACGGGGACCACACACGTCTGGGGCTTGCCCACAGCGGGTTTCCAGCTTGAATGACCCAAGTGGACGATGGGCTGCTGATGGAGGTGGGAAAGAGGAGGGGCCGGGGGCGGGGGCACGGCTGAGGTCCGGGGGTAAGTCGGCAGAGTCCGTGGAGGTACCACCGGGGAGCGTGGGCAGCGTGTCTGCAGGGCCACAGCGGTATCGTCACGTGTCGTCGGTGGGTTAAGCGTCATTTTTCACTGCTCTTGTCAAGCTTGTATTTTATTCTTTATGGAGAAGACAGGTGCAAATGGCCTAAATCTAAACTGGTGACAATGGTTCCAGCTTCAAACTGGGATTTTTAAAACATAGTATGAAACGTTAAGTAATCTAGCAGCAAAGAAAGGAGAGACCTGAAAAACACTAGGTTAATTGTGCAGCCTGGAAGAAGTCCTGTCTCCCCCACGTTTTTCTTCCATGGGGATGGGCCCAAACACTGGGACAGCCTGAGTTGAGCAGGTGTGACACGCTCCACGCGGCGTGTCCAGGACAAGGAGTGAGGCGTAGCCGGGGATCGGGGCCTCCGTGTCGGCCGCCCTGATTTCTGTTCTTTACCTGTCGTTACTCGAGTACTTGAAGATACTGACAGTCATGGAAACTGTCCCAAAGCCTCCCAATCTTGGGACGTAGAGTTTGACGTATTTCAGTGAACCCGTCTCTCCGGGCCGTTTGTGGTGTTTCTTGCTCATTCTTTCCAGTTGTTTAATTGATCTTTAATACAATTAAAGTGATGGCTCAGAAGAAACTGGGTGCCGCTTGACTTCCCCCTGAATCGTCCACTCAGGTCTCCTCTCAGGGTCCCCATCTCCTGTGGCAACCAAAGACACTAGTGGAGTCCAGTCAACGCCAGGAACTCAGGAGGAAGAGTGGCCTGTGGACGGGGGTCCCACCCTCGGGTGGCCAGGACGGAGCCTCCGTCTCGCGGGCACTTTGCCGGTTGGCACCCGGCAGGGACGGCACCGACGGAGTCTGGCCCCAGTAGCAGAGAGACGCCCCTCGGCGGGGCTGGCGGCGGGGAGCAGACCCCTCGGGCCGGTGATACCACGTAGCGGCGCCAGGCAGCGGTGGAAGCATTTTGCTCCGGAGCCGCTGCAGCACAGGGGTGACCGTGCAGCCGGGGCTCAGATCCAGATGCAGCGGGGACGGTGGGGGGGGGGCTCGGGCGATGGAGTGTCGCTGCACAGACAGCAGGAGCTGGATCGGACTTACCCCCGCTCCCCACATCGAGGAGAGTGTCCCTCTGTCGGTGGAGCCAGGAGACACACAGAAGTGTCTGTGCTTGGTCCACGCTGCTCACGACCGCTGCCTGCCATCCGTCACGTGACAGGCCGTCACTGCCTGGTCATCGCCTTGACGACGCCGTGAGCTGTGCGCCCACGGGGACCGAGGCGCCTCCCCGTCGGCACCGGCTGCAGCACAAAGACGCGAGTGTGGGGCGAGGGAGCCGTGAGGACCCGGCCCCGGGGCGCTGGGTGGGAGACGGGACCTGGTTCTGCACTGAGGCTGGCAGCTCAGCTCTGTGACCCTGTTCCCGCGTCCTAAGATAAAGGAGGGTGCAGTAAAACACGATGCCAACCACTTAGGAAACTTTAAATTTTCTAGTAGCCACTTAGAAAATGGGTGAAATACCTTATTTTGCCCAATATATCCAAGAAGTGCAGGATGGATCCCTGAGCCGTTCCACATTCTCCTCGTGCAGCCCCGGCGATCCGGAGTGTGTTTTGCACTCAGCATGTCTCGGTGTGGACCGGCCATGCTGAGCGCCTGCGGGTCACCCGGCTCCAAGGACCGGTGCTGATGGAAGCAGGTGGACATGCTCGAGCAGCCCAGTGACCAGGTCACGTGCTAAGACACGGATGGGCGCTCCTAAGTGCTTGCCACTGGTGTTGACTGTTATTAATAACTTCACGTCAAAGGGTTTTCTCTGTTTATCTGAATCCAGCTTTTGCGTTACATTAGGCAAATTGTTTTTGGACACACAGGGTAACCGAGGCCAGGAGTTCAGCTCACACCGTTGGCTGGTGGTCTGGGCCACAGTGTGAGGCCCACAGGGCAAGTCAGCAGAAGGGGGACCCGCAGCCCTGGGCTGGTCCTGGCTGCCCGACTTCACACTTCCAGACGCTGCAGTGCAGTTGCTTCCTGAGCTGCTGATGTAAACTAAGAGAACATTAGCAAACGGTTCCAGCATAACCAGTTGATGGCAACAACTGGCACAGACTTTGGAAGTTCTTAAATATGCAAAACAATGACAACTTATCTGCCAGAAATTAATATATACTCTCAAGGCTTATTACTCCTTTGAAGGTGACAGTTTTAAATTTGCACAGGGGCTTCCCTGGCGGTCCAGTGGTTAGGACTCCGCGCTCGCACTGCAGGGGGCGTGGGTTTGATCCCTCGTCAGGGAACTAAGGTCCCACATGCCTCGCGGCCAAAAAATAAAATTTGTACAGAACTCGGTATTTTTTTCCTCCCCGGCGGAATAAAGTTACTCCTGGCATATCACTATACCAAAATCCCACCTACCATTTGAGACTCTGCTCAGAGACCGGAGGGATTTTCCAGAGACTTCTCCTTCCTACCTCTCACCTGAATGCTCTGTCCTGCCCCAAACTGAAGACACAGGACAAGGGAGAAACATTTTCCTGCTGGCACTGGGATTCGTCTTCAGGGAGCACAGCCTCCTGCGGCTGCGGGGAACATTGGGGCAGGCGCAGGGCCAGGGCCTGCGCGGGGGCTGAGGGCAGACGGTGCCAGGACCTCTGGCTTCCCAGGAGTGCCTGCAAGTCGTTCTGAAAACTCTGCAAAGAACAAGCAGTCCAGAGGCAGAGGTGACCCTGAGCATGGAAACCCGGGTGGAGTCCACAGACTCAGTGCGTGGAGTGGGCATTCGGGAGCCCAAGACCCCGGCTGTCATGGGTCGTCAGTCTTTGCACGAGTTGCATGCCATCTTGAAAAACCTCATTCTAGTCACTTGCAAACTTCTAGAGATACACAGATAACCATCATAAGAGGTCAAATTTCATTTCTCATCTTCCCGGGCATCCGTTTTTTTCTCTCTAGAAAAATGAGATAAGCTTGCAATTACTTAACTGTTGAAAAAATGTTTACCAGGTTCTAAGTGACATGTTTCTGCTTTTTTGTTTTAATGCGGTTTAAGAAACGCAAGCAAGCCATTTATAGAAATCAACGTGCAGAGCCTCATAAATAAAGCAAGTCACGGCTCCTTTGCGGTCTTCCCCGCGCCCCGTCCTTCTACCTAAAGGAAAAAGCAAGCGTTTCTTTCCTTTTAGTCTTGGACCTAAAATGCGCAAGATGCCCCTCTGTCCATGGCACGCAAGCATCTGCTCACACAGGGCTCCTCACAGCTCGCCACTCCAGACAGGGCCGCCGGGGGTGCTTCCTGTGGGGGGCATCACGTGCAGTGCTGCAGGTGTGAGTTGCAGAGATGGCGTCGGCCACCACTTCCCTCCACAATCCATGTCCCTGTGTGTGACCTTCCAGGCTGTCCTTTCTCTCTAGGCCAGAGGCCTAGGCAGTGCGCGGTGGCCACACGTGGCCTCACACCCAGTGACGGGCTTCTAGGTTCCCTGCAAAGCCCTGCTGCCCAAACCTGTGCAGCGTCTTCAGAGGTGTCCCCGAGGCACCCAGGGGAGGTCTGTAGGAGCACGACTGCTGTCTCACACGTGCACAGCACACACACATGGGTCATACACGTGCACATCATACCTGTGCCCACACTGCATCTCACGAGGCAGTGCCAGCAGGTGGTCCGCAGTGGCCTTGCCAGCCCCCGGAGTGCATCCCCCCAGCACAGCTGCTGCAGTTACACCCAACTCTATACAGTTCGCGGGCTATTTATCTTCTCTAGGCAGCCTCTTCTGATTAACACACTGTGGAGGATGTGCACGTAGCTTGTTGGCAGGTCCTCCATCCCCTGCTGCCTCTATGTTTGATTCAGTTATTCCACAGAATAACTAATTGAACCGAGCTCCTGTTACATGCCAAACACTACTGTAGCTTCTGGGGAGTCATCAGCCCCCGTCCTCTGGAGCTGCAACGACCAAGTAGCTCTGCATCTCCTCGGCCAGAGGCCATCAGCCCTGAGAACAGGGCAGCAGGATAAGAGCGACTAGGGAGTCTCAGGTGGGACAGTCCTACGAGAATCCTGAGGGAGGGCGGGAGGGAGCCCTGGGAGTGTCTGGAGAGAGCTGTGGGTGGGCGGAGAGTGCTTTTGCGGCCAGGAGGTCACCAGTCCCAGGGGGGCGTGGGCAGAGTCGGGGGTGGGCAGGGAAGGAGCAGCTGCCCTGGCCACCCAGGCTGCTTTGGGTTTTATGCCAGAATGAGAGGCTGCTGGGCGGAAGTGACTTTAGACTTTTTAATACCACAAGAAGACCCGGGTCCGAGGTTGGGGTCTCAGTGAGCGGGGCCTGGGGCTGCAGGGGGTCCGGGCGGGGAATCTGTGTGGACACCCTCTGGTGCGCTATGATGCAAGGGAGAGGGCAAGCTGGACACAGACGTGGACGTTCTCAGGATACAGGTGGCACTTGTAGGCTGGAGAGTGGCCGAGAAGACGGAGAAGGAGCCCCAGTGAGACGGAGGGGACCCCTGGACGTGGCCTTGGCCGGACCCGCCACCTCCCCTGCTGGGCGGAGGAGGGGAGGTGTGCTGGGAAGAGGGGCAGAGGCCAGGCAGGGGGCTGCGCTGACCTTCACCCCCAAGAGGGCCCGGCTTCCTGCAGGGTGAGCTGTCACCCCAGCTCTTAGGGCCTGGGGTGGAGGGGGGTCCTGCCCCTCGGTCCTCTGCCACGCCCCGCAGGGCGCCGCTGGGAGGGGCCACACGCACACCGTCCCCTGTCCCCCTGTCCCCTCGCAGGTGTGCCGATGCCCCCAGCTGCTCTGTTGGGCCGCCCCCTCGCCCGGGGGCCTCTGCTGGGGGCCTGTCCCCCCCTCGCCCGGCGCTCTGCTCCCTTTGTGTCTTTTCTGTCAGCTGCTTTTGCCCGCAGGTCCTCAGGTTTGCAAATTTACCTCCAATCCCTCCCCCGCCCCCGTCCCCCTCCCTCGCCCCGCCATTGGCCACGCCCCACCCCGGCCCCCACTCACCGCCCCCGCGTCGCCTCGGCAACCACGCGGGGCCCTCAGGCTAGGACGGCCGGCGGTGGGGGGCCTTCTGGGAGCAGCGGGCCTGGCGGCTGCAGGTCAGTGACAGGTGAGGGGGGCCCACCCGGGAGGGGGCCCCACCCCTACTTCTCCCCCTCTAGGCCCTCCCAGGCCTCCCCCTCCCCCCTCCCGGGCCTCCTCTGCCCTCCCACCAGGGACGTCTCCCCCCCCCCCCCGCACCCCCGCCACTTTACTGTATGTGTTCTAAATACTGTGCTAAATGTAGGCAGTCAAGCAGCAACAGCCGTCACCCCGTCTAATCCCCGCCCTCTTGGAGTTCACCATTGAATCAGAACGAGATGAATACAAAATCACAAAGGAAACGTAAACTGAGAGGAACAGATAAACGCCACCCAGGGGAGACACTCCGTGTGCTCAGCGGTTCTGGTGCGGCCCGCGGGTCCTAGTCTGAGCCGTCAGGGAGCGTCACCTGCAGAGCAGGAAGCTGAGTCCCGGGGAGGTGGGGTGAAGAAGGAACCGCGCCCCCCAACGCCGGGGGAAGCGACTGAATCAGGCTGTGTGGTGAGCAGGGTGGGCTCAGGGTAGACACCAGGCGAGGCCGTAGCCGAGCCTGAAGAAATTGAAAAGGACAGAAATCGTACAAAGAATGTTCTCTTACTGCAGTAGAGGGAAGTTAGGAGTTAATGACAGAGAATTGATAAATTCACAAATACGTAAAACTTAAAGAAGACACTTCTAAATAACCAAGAGATTAAAGAAGAAATCGAAAAGGTTAGGAAATATTTTGAGATGAATGAAAATTAAGGTTCCACACACCAAAATTTATGGGATACAGCCAGAGCAGTGCTTAAAAGGAAATTTATAGATGTAAACACCTATATTTTAGAAAAGAAGGTAGGTCTCGTGTCAACAACCTAAGCTTCCACCTCAAGACACTGGATAAAGCCAAGAAAACGAAACCCAAAGCTAGCAGGGGACGGAAATGATAAGTATTAGAACAGGAATAAATGAAAGAATAGGAAAACTACAGAGAAAATCAACAAAACCAAAAGGTGGCTCTTTGAAAAGATCAACAAAATTGACAAAGCTTTAGCTTGACAGACTAAAAAGACAGAAAACTCAAGTTAGTAAAATCAAGAATAAAAGAGAGGGCATGACTGCCAACCTTGCAGAGATAAAAAGGATTGTAAGAAAACACTCTGAACAACATTGCTGACTAATGACATAACCTGGAAGAAATAGTCAAATGCCTTAAAGACAAAACTACCAAAGGTGATTCAGGAAGAGCTAGAAAATGTGAACAAAACTGGAAGAAGTAAAGAAATTAATAATCAGGGGCTTTCCTGGTTGGCGCAGTGTTTAAGAGTCCACCTGCCAATGCAGGGGACACGGGTTCAAGCCCTGGTCCGGGAAGATCCCAGATGCCGCAGAGCAACTAAGCCCGTGAGCCACAACTACTGAGCCCACGAGCCACAACTACTGAGCCCCTGTGCCACAACTACTGAAGCCCGTGCGCCTAGAGCCCATGCTCCACAACAAGAGAAGCCACCGCAATGAGAGACCTGCACACGGCACTGAAGAGTAGCCCCCGCTCACCGCAGCTAGAGAAAGCACACGCGCAGCAACGAAGACCCAACGCAGCCAAAAATCAAATAAATAAAATAAATTTTTTAAAAAAGAAATTAATAATCAAAAATCTCTCACAAAGTAAAGCTCAGGCCCAGACAGCTTCACTGAGGAATTCTACCAAATATTTAAAAAGGAATTAACACCAGCCCTTCACAAACTTCCAAAAACGAGAAGAGGAAGGAACACTTCCCATTCCATGAGGCCAGAATTACCCTGATACCAAAAGCACACAAAAACATTTCAAGAAATCTACAGAGCGGTATCTCTTAATGAATATATATGCAAAAAACTTCAAAGAAATATTAGCAAAGTGAATCCAGCAATACATGTAAAGGATTATACATCATGACCATGAGGAATTTATGCCAGAAATGCAAAGTTGATCTAGTAACAAAAATCAGTTAATGTAATAGACCATATCAATAAAGGACAAAACCCCCATGATCATTTCAATAGACCCAGAAAAAGCATTTGACCACATTCAACTCCCCTTCATGACCAAAGTACTCAACGACTAGGACTAGAAAGGAATTCCTCAACTTGATGAAGGGCATCAAGGAAAGCAAACAGTGAACATTGTCTTTAATGGAGAAAAAGGGGCAAGAGAAACGAGTTCAGCCTCCCCGCTTCTGTTTAACATCGTCCTGGCGGTGCTAATCAGGGCATTAGGGAAGATAATGGGGGGAAAAGCCATCTATGTCAGAGAAGAAGAAGTAAAACTGTTTCTGTTTGTAGATGACATGATCTCACATATAGAAAATCCTAAGGAACCCATCCCCGACCCCCAAAAAAAAACAAAACAAGAAAACTATTAGCACTAATAAGGTCAGCAAGGCCGAGGGATACACAACACGCAAAAATCACTTGTACTTCTACTCCGTAGCAATCAGCAGTATCATCAAAGATAACCAAATACTTTGGAAGAAGAAATGTAACCAAAGAAGGGCAAGGCTTGTACCCTGAAACGATGCTCGGTATCACCGGCCACCAGGGAAATGCAGATCAAACCACCGTGAGGTACCACTTCACACTCCCTAGGAGGGGCTGTCGTCAGAACCACAGAGGGTGAGCTGGCGAGGGGCGGAGGAATCAGAGTTCTCACACACTGCTGGTGGGGATGTAAAATGAACACAGCCTGGCATTTCCTCCAAATGCAAAACACAGTAACTGTACGCAATTACAATCCTAGGTGTGTACACAAGCAAAAGGAAAACAGGTCCACACAAAAGCTTGTGCGGAAATGTCAGAGAACCATTCACATTAGCCAAAGAGAGGAAGCAACCCAGGTGTCCTTCAGCTGATGAGTGGGTAAAGTGATGGCGAAGGGGTGTGGGTCCCAGGGTTGGATGTTAGGGGTGATGGCGAAGGGGTGTGGGTCCCAGGGTTGGGTGTTAGGGGTGATGGCGAAGGGGTGTGGGTCCCAGGGTTGGATGTTAGGGGTGATGGCGAAGGGGTGTGGGTCCCGGGTTGGATGTTAGGGGTGATGGTGAAGGGGTGTGGGTCCCAGGGTTGGATGTTAGGGGTGATGGCGAAGGGGTGTGGGTCCCAGGGTTGGGTGTTAGGGGTGATGGCGAAGGGGTGTGGGTCCCAGGGTTGGATGTTAGGGGTGATGGCGAAGGGGTGTGGGTCCCGGGTTGGATGTTAGGGGTGATGGTGAAGGGGTGTGGGTCCCAGGGTTGGATGTTAGGGGTGATGGCGAAGGGGTGTGGGTCCCGGGTTGGATGTTAGGGGTGATGGTGAAGGGGTGTGGTTTCCCAGGGTTGGATGTTAGGGGTGATGGTGAAGGGGTGTGGGTCCCAGGGTTGGATGTTAGGGGTGATGGTGAAGGGGTGTGCGTCCCAGGGTTGGATGTTAGGGGTGATGGTGAAGGGGTGTGGGTCCCAGGGTTGGATGTTAGGGGTGATGGTGAAGGGGTGTGGGTCCCAGGGTTGGATGTTAGGGGTGATGGCGAAGGGGTGTGGGTCCCAGGGTTGGATGTTAGGGGTGATGGTGAAGGGGTGTGGGTCCCAGGGCTGGATGTTAGGGGTGATGGCAAAGGGGTGTGGGTCCCAGGGTTGGATGTTAGGGGTGATGGTGAAGGGGTGTGGGTCCCAGGGTTGGATGTTAGGGGTGATGGTGAAGGGGTGTGGGTCCCAGGGTTGGATGTTAGGGGTGATGGCGAAGGGGTGTGGGTCCTAGGGTTGGATGTTAGGGGTGATGGTGAAGGGGTGTGGGCTTCTTTTGGGGCTGATGAAGATATTCTAAAATGAGTTTTGGTGATGGTTGCACAGCTCTGAATATACCAAAGTACCTGAATCGTCCACTCAGCGCGGCGAATGGTGTGAGAGTGAATTGTCGTTCAGCAAAGCTGTGGTCAGGGGCGGGCACTGACCATTGCACCTGTCCAGGCAAGAGGTGGTGGGATCTTAGAATTAAGTGGACTCTCAGGGAAATAGTCGAGGGATTATTTTTTAAGAGGTAAAATTGACTGAACGTGATAACGGAAATCTAGACGGCGCCCAGGTTTCTGGTTTTCCAACCAATCACAAAGAGAGTGTCCTAAAGTGTCCTAAAGTGATCACAGCTCTCTGTGAGCTGCGTGTCAGCAGCCTTGGGGAGAAGGGCTTCCCAGCAGGAGAGACCACAGCTGAGCCTGCCTTCCTGGGAACTGGTGCTTTCCTCTCCACTGAGGCCTCCAGGTGCAGCCTTTCTCAGCATTACTGTACGCGGCTAATACTGAACCGCCTCTGCCTGAAACCCTGCAGTGCCGCCTTCCTTGCCACCCGCTGGGCCTCAGGCTGGCTGATCTTCTCTGCTCCTTGGCTTGCTAAGCTCATCCCCGCTGCAGGGCCTCTGTGCGGGCTTCCCTCAGCCCCCATCCCTCTCAGGGGGCTGCCCGTCCGCGCTCACATCACCCTGTTTTCATTCTGGCGGAGCCGCCTCTGTCCCCGCTTGTCTGTCCCATCCACGTGTGCATCTGTTTCTCCACGGGGGTGCAGACTCCACGGCACCTGGACAAGCGCCTGGCACCTGATAGATTTCTAACAAGTATATTTTGAACAAGTGAATAAAAGGAAAGAAATGGTGGCTTTTGGTGAGCAGGGTCCTCAGAAGGTGCCTTCCAAACTTACATGTGCACAACGGTCACCCGGAGAACTTACTGGAATGCAGACTCGGGTCCATTTGGGGTGGGAGGGTCCAGGATTCTGGGTTTCTAGCAATCCCAGGAGCTGCTGGTCTGGGGCCCGCACCTGGAGCCAGGGGTCGTGGACACAGGGCCCGGGCACCCGTCAGGGTCCGAGGTGCCCCTCAAGCCCACCTCCTCCCTCGTGCTTTGCTGGCTGTGTGCTCGCATCCTTGGACGTAAGTCTTCCTTGTGAGGGTGGAAGGGACTGCTGGTGAGTTTCACGGACGTTGATTGTTTTCCTTTCTGGATCCTTGGATGTAGAAGCCAAAGAAGAGAGAATAGTTGAACTGGAAACTGCAAATGCCTTTCTTCACCTGAAATTGGCGGAGGTAATATTTTTACATGTCTTGGGATTGAGCTGAACTATGTCCAGCCCCGGGTTTGTTTTCAGTCTCTGCAGAAGAAAGCAATTGAGGTGCTGTTGTAGTTTTCCATTTCCCCACCCGGTGAGGACCCTTTAGTCGAAGTTTAAAGTATCTTCTTATACTGAACCAGCTTTAGTTCTAAGCTCCTGTTATCTCTGTGCTCACAAGTATTTAGTGAGTACTAAATGAATGAGGTACCTGTGCTTTTCAAAATAGCTTTTTTGAGGAATAACTTAGGTACCAGAAATTCACTCAGGTTAAGCGTACGGTTCGGTGTTTAGTAAGTTTGTGGTTGCATCCCCCCACTGCAATCAACTGTGGAACTCTCCCTTCGCCCTAAAGATAAACCTTTGCATGATTCTGCCCACGTCATCTGGCTACCTCACCAAAAGAAGAAACAGGTTGGGGGAGGCCTCAAAGACACCTCTGCCCACCTTCCCTTGCAGGTTAGATCTTCACTTTGAAAAACAAGGGGACACAGATGGGGAACGTTCGGTGGATAGGGACTCGTTTTATTTGTACACGATTTGCTGTTGCTGCCTCCGGTCAGCTGAAAAGTGACCCCCAAAGGTATCGGGCCCCAATTCTGGATGCTGTGGATATGACCTATGACCTTCTCTGGGAATAGGGTCTCTGCAGATGTGATTGAATTTGAGGTGGGAGCCGATCCTGGGTTATCCAGGTGGGCCCTCAGTGCCTTCCCAAGTGTCCTTATAAGACAGAGGCAGCCGGCCGTGTGAAGACGAAGCCGGGAGGTGTTTGAAGATGCTGACCCAGGACGGGGGCTGACACAACACACGCAGCGGTGGCATCGGTGACCCCAGGGGCGGCAGAGGCGGGAAGGACCCCCGAGCCTCCGGGGGGATGCGGCTGCACCCACACCTGGATCTTGGCTGTCTGTCCCCCGGGATGGAGAGAGAACACGTCTGCCTGCTGTTTCAGCCTCCCAGCCCGTGGTGCTTTATTGCAGCAGCAATAGAAGAGGAACACGCCGCCGTCAGATGACTCACGCCATGGGGCTCCTGAGGCGTCTCCTGAGGCCCTCCTGGTGGAGGCGGCCTTCAGACTCCTCGCCCCCCTCGAATCACCCTGTCAAGTTTCAGCGACAAAAATCGGTGCACTAAATTTGCCTATTAATTTAGGGCTGCTCCTACTGCCTCTTCAATTCAGTACATTTCAGTTCGTGATTTTCCTGCACTTCGGGCACATTCATGACACGACCTGTCTCAGCCACCAGCCGGGACCTGAGCTGCCGGAAGCTGACACCCTGAAATCACACCCCTACGGCGCTTCGCAGCCAGTGAGGCTGGCGTCCCGGACCCAGGCCACCTGCCAGCGCTGGTCACTCTACCCAGAATCCCTTGTGGCCGTAGCTGCTGACCCCTTAAACTTCCAGCCCGTGTTCTGGGGTTTTCATGTCTGTCTGCAAGGTTAGCGCAGACAGAGTAGATCTATTCAGACCTGTCTGTGATGTTCTACCAGTGGGGGGTAGCTGTGAAATGCCAACCAGTTTTCCAAGCATCACTGAGACCAAGAAAAATGTTTGTTTTATGTTTAAGACCATTAGCTATAGAATGCCAGATGAAGTCTGCAACATTTGGGGCGTTTGTATTGTAAGTCCCTGTATTCTTTTTTGATAATTAAATAACAGAAAGTCTTCATGTTTGTGGCCTACACCCCCTGCACCCTCCCAACTTCCAACACCGTTGCCTCAGCCCCTCTGAACCGCAGTGGGAGCAGACGGGGTTTGTGTGGATGGCGTGTCCAGCACTGAGGACTCTGCCACGAAACGGTGTTCTCATTTTCACCCCCAACCGTGCAGCCCGGGGACAGCTGTCGTCCTGACCCTAAGACAATGTCGCCGGTTACTACAGCCCTTCCTGCCCACCGACGTCCCCAGGGCGGCTCTTCCTGCCCGGGACTAATACTCCTGTTTTCAGTTTCACACTTGCCTAAAATAAGTCCAGGACCCTTTGCCCGAGTGACAGTGTTTGTACTCATCCAGCCTGATTCCTGCCTCTCCCCGGTGTGCGCCCCCCATGAGAGGCCTCCGAGATCTTCTCCCATCTCTGCTCACCCAGCCGCTGCCAATATCCCCTCCTCCTGGCAGAGACGCCGGCCTCCTGTCGCATAGTCGGGCTTCCTGCCTCTCCAAGGTCAGGACACCTGTGCAGCTTGCGACCCTGGAGCACCGGGGTGGGCATGCCCTTCCTGCTGGGACCAGCCTCCCACCCCGTAACCCCGTAACCCCGGCTGCTCAGCTGCTGAGACCCGTCCCTTGGGAGGGTCTTCCGGCACAGGGTCAGCGTCTGGTCCCTGTCCTAGCTCGGTCCTGGCTCCACCTTCACGATTCCATGTCCACTGTTCCAAGCATGTGCCTTGGGCCCTCTGTCCTGGCCTCCCCCTGCCGCTGGCATTATTTTGCGTGTCCCCCACCTGCCCCCATGGACAATGTCACATGGCGTCCCTCCCCCCCATCACCCCCCAGATGTCTCTGCCCTCTGCCCCGCCCGAAGATAAGAAGTGGGTTCCCGCTAATGAAGTGAGTGCACATCCCGTATTTCATGTGGCTTTTGAGCTGTGCATCTCAGTGCCGGGTACATGGTAACTCTGTCTTATTATGCAGGTGATGACAGGATGGTGGGTGGTATTGGTAGTTCAACCAGGTGTTTTCACTGTATGGGAACATGTGGTTGCAGTTCTGGGGGAAAAACTGTTTGTAATGTTTACTGGCTTATAAGGATGTAGTGTGAGAGCATAAACACCTAAATAAATAGAGTGGGAACCAAACAAAATGAAGCAAAATCCCAAGCTCATTACCTTTGCCCCAGTACCTCGTGGCATCTCCCCACCAGCGGCTCAGGCCAGAGCCTCATTCCTGTCCCGTCCCGAGGGTTTGATCCATCGATCCGTCCCCACTGTGATAGTCTGACGTCCAGGCCACCATGGACGGACCTCTGTCCGTAGTCTGAGTGGTCTGCCCCTTCCCTCCTGTCCTCCCCACAAGGCACCTGGAGTGATCTTTGTGAACATGGACCTGGGCTAGAAGTCGTCCGCTGCCTCGGCACCATTCTTCACGGGGAGCAGCCTCATGGGTGGAGACGCACGCGCTCGACCTTGGCCCAGCTCTGCTGCGCTGCCCAGGTAGGAAGAATTTCCCCGGAAGTCAGTCTTCATTTCCACCATGAATGTTGCTGTTCAGTAGTGAGGGTGATTCTTTTCTGGTGAACTGTGTAAGTCATGCCTGTCAAAATACATCTACTCTGTAGTTATTTATTTTTATTGAAGTCTAGTTGATTTACAATTTTGTGTTAATTTCTGCTGCACAGCAAAGTGATTCAGTTATATATATATATATATATATATATATATATATATATATATACATTCTTCTTTTAAAAATATTCTTTTCCATTATGGTTTATCCCAGTAGATCTACTCTTATGGAATTAAAAGAAGCCTTAATTTTAGGAGGTAAAGCCCCTCCGCGTATTAGATATAGATTTTCCATTCCAAGGGACTGATCTGGCCTTGTTGATTACATTATAAAATTGTTACCATTTTTATAATCAGTTGTAGCTGGAGTTCACTTTGGGAGTTCTTTCTAAAACTACATAGAAGACTAAGCCTCAAAACACGATTGGGGTCCTGGTAAAAATAGGAAAAGGGAAACGCATTGGCCGTGAGACGAATCGCTGCTTTTACGTGGTTGAGCTTCACACATCGCGGTTGCTCTCATTTTCATTTCTGCGTCAAATGGTAGAAAACTGGTTTGTCTGTCGATCCAGTGGCATTAATACAGCGGGTCGTCAAAGAAAGCAGCTCCTCTTAAAGACCGTGGCTTCTGGAAGAAGCTGGAAAAGTAGCCACAGACCCACTGGAAGGTCTCCAAGGTGGATGCCTTTAGAGCATTTTTCACCTTTTGTTACAAACAATGTGACCAGGGTAAAGATTAGAAGCACAAAAAAAAGATAATTATTACAACAATGGAAACACCATCTGTAAACAGGATTAATGTGCCCTTGGGGGTGATTTGTTCTGGGTTCCCAGCCCTGCCCCGCATGAACTGCTTTAGTGTATTTAGAACGGGTTTATACAGAATGAATTCTCCATTCTCTTCCACCCGGGTAAAATGAATCCATCTCTGAATAAAGGATATAACTTTACCTGCATTCCGTATAGTAAAAATACTTTAATTCAGTTTAATTTTGATGTTTTATGAAAACGTTTCCCAAACATACTAAAGTGGTCTCCATTTTATAGCAAGAAAAGACTTAACAAAAGAGACAAAGAACAGCTGTTTCAGTTCAGTTAAGGTTCCATGAGTTGAGTGTTTGATATTAAACAGTAGCATCTCCGTTCTGTCATTCCATGGACCTGTCCTCAAGCCAAAAATCCTTCAAGTAATTTCAGGAAGAAGAAGGAGTACCTTCCGCGTAGGGTGCTATTGTGTTGCATTGTCGCGTTGTTCCCAAAGGTCTCTGGAAACTGCATGTTTATGAGCCTGGAATGCCGTTGTGCACGTTTATATCCCTGGCGCGCATTGTTTTCCCCACGGCTTGTGATCAGTTGGCTTCCAGGGGCTGGTCTGCATAGTAGATTAGAGCTTTGTTCCCAGGAGGGGAGGGCGGGCATCACAGGAAGTAAACAGCAGGTGGAAAAACGTCCTAGGCGAGCTCTTCACCATGGGATGAGCTGTGCTTCCTACGGACACGGGTGACAGACTTGATATTCTTAAATACTCCAACTATGTAAGTATGTAAAGTCACATGTGCTGCTTTGTAAAGCGCAAAGCCCGAATCTCGTGGCTCAGAACGTCTGAAGTGAGCCCAGGCACGTACGTCACTGAAACCCTTGGTTGGCAACGGTGTGTGTGTCTGTGATTGAGGACGTCAACTTTGCATAGAGTTAGCTCATGATAAATTCATGTCTGATTGTGTTAAGGCTGTGTCCTTATTTTACAGAAGCTTTCTGGTTATGCTGTGATGATTAGTAATCATAGGCATTGTATTAGTCGTGCACGTTCTTTTTTTTTTTTTTTTTTTTTGCGGTACACGGGGCCTCTCTGTTGTGGCCTCTCCCGTCGCGGACGGAGCACAGGCTCCGGACGCGCAGGCTCAGCGGCCATGGCTCACGGGCCCAGCCGCTCCGCGGCATGTGGGATCTTCCCGGACTGGGGCACGAACCCGTGTCCCCTGCATCGGCAGGCGGACTCCCAACCACTGCGCCACCAGGGGCGCCCCATGCACGTTCTTGTTTTGTAGAAGCTGAAACAAGACATACAGGAGCTTCCTTCCTCTTCTCGGGGCTTTTCAGGAGTTACCGGGCTGAGCGTCGGAACCGTCTTTCTGAGACAGTGTCCGGCAGCACGGCTCCCCCTCAAGGCTCTGCTAGCTACGTACGACGGGGACCCCGACCAAAGGCAGTGTGCTTCACGCAGAGGCAGGGGCCCCGCAGGGCCGCCAGCCAGCCTGGAGCGCGGGCACCCAGCTCCTTCAGCCCCGAGCGCCGGCCCAGCTCACAGGCGGGACTGAGTCCCGGCCTCCCCGGCTTGGGTCTCCCTGCGCCCCACCTAGAGCAATGCTCCTTTTCTCTGGGTGATCTCAGGAAGGCCTTCATGACCTTGAGCTGCGGCTGGTCCGGGCCCTGTGCGCAAGGGTCCCCTACGTGTGAGGGCTCTGGCTCCGTGGACTCCGCTCTGCCTTCGCTCTGAGAGCCCCGCGCCACTCCCCCAGGATGCATCGTGACCTGAAACTCCCGGACCTCACGCCCACAGGTGTAACTGCCCCCCCACCCGGTGGCGCCCCAGGAATCCTCCGTGTGCATGCTTCCCCGTCCACACCATGGGGCGGGTTGTGAGGATGGGGGGAGCGTCCACGGGCCACCGTCCGGAGACGCATGTCCTGCTACGAGGCTGACACGTTGCATTTCAAGTGGCCTGGGTGCCGAGGGCCTGGCCCCCGGCGCACTGGGTGCGGGGAGTGAGTGGTGGAAGGGGGCTGGGGACCCATCTGGGAGCTGCTCTAACTCGGGGTGACCCTGCCCCTGCGGCAGCGCGGCGGGCACAGGCGGGGCGTCTGGAGCGCTCCCGCACGGCGTGCGTGACCAAGCAGTGGCAGCGGGAGCCGACGTGGCCGCACGATGCTCTGCTGGTGGGTGACACGTGGGGAACACAATCCCTTCCCGCAAGGAGCCCCCGTCCACCCGGCCAGCGATCCAGGCACAGGTGACAACAGGGTGAGGCTCCTAGGGACGTCCTCTGGGCTCTGCCCCTGATTCTTTGGGTCCTAATTACATGTGACTTGATGGAAATAAAAAGGCAGGTTGATTATGTTTGAAGATACAAGTTTGAAAGGAATAGATAGCAAATATGTTGAATATCAAAATAGCTCAACAGGTTAGAGCGGCAGCCTCTACTGACTTGTCCCCAAAATGCCAAGTGCACAGGTGCAAGAGAGAGAATGCGGTCCCGCCAGCAACGGTGGCACTGCAGCTGCAGTCAGTTTTTAAGTAGAAATGAACATGTTGGGACTGACGTCGTCACCACCATCTGCGCTGTTGTCGCCAGTGGACCCTCTCACCAACTGCGGCAAAAGCCCAGATGACAAGCTCCCTCTGGGGTCGCTGTCCCTCGCCTTCCAGGCTTCTCCCACTGGCTTCTGGCTGCCCAGGGGCAGATGGCGTGAGGGCGGCCGTCCCCTCCTGGGAGGTGGCACCCGTCACTCCACAGGTGTAATAACCTCCCAGGTCACCGGACGTCACCCGTCCATCCACTTTCTCCCAGCTTCCCTTGCCTTGTCCCTCCCCCTCCTTTCCCTAAGTCTCTGCTGTCCTGTGAGTCCGTGCAGGCGTCCGTCCGCACACTCCGGATTCCGGCTTGGGGTAGTGGAGGCTTCTGGCAGGTTTGCCTTCCTGCTACTATTTCTCCTGCCTTCCCGGGAACGTCTCCATAGCCTGAGGGACGGGGCAGGAGCTGACGGCTCCCTTGAGTGGGTCCAGAGCTCCCTGGGCACCAGGGGCGTAGGGTGTCTGTGGCGACCCTGCTGGCACTGGTCCTTCACGTCCGTGGCTGCCGAGCGAGCTAGTGGCTTGCCCAGCTGCGTGGACAGAAGGATGTATGCGTGCCAGAGAGGGGGGAAGCCTCCTTCCTCTCCTCGCCGTTACCCGCAGCTAGAGACGTGCTTCTCACCCCGGACATGATGCTTCAGGAAAGATACAAACAGGCTGGGTTGATTTTAGCCGTTTCAGGACGATGGTGGACGCGGCCCAGAGCAGTGAGGGCCGGTGGGGTGAGCGGAGAGTGTGGTGTCTGGAGGTCGCTGAGCAGTTTCCGACAACTGGCCTGTGGAAGGGGTAGAGGCTCCTGCAGAGGCTCCTGGCCCCAGAGTTGTCGGAGGGCAACGGGTGAAAGACGTCAGCGCAGTCCCGGGAAGAACTGTGGGGCAGTGAATCACAGCTCGTCCGGGGGCAGTAACTTCCTCGTCGTTGGAGCGACCCAGGCACTGCCTGGTGGAAACAGAGCCACATCTATGTGGCTAGCTCAACACGATCTTGCCATGAATTCATTCCTAAGATAACATAAGCCTCCGCTTTCTTAGTCCCCAGAATGCAGGAAGGTGCGGCTTCATCTCTGTGCTGGATGGAGGTTCAGCCCGGTTCTGATTCTTTGTTTCCGTCTCTGCAACGTCTCAGCGCTGAGACGAGCCCCTCGGAGGGTCCGGATAATGAGCAAAGGTACCACATCTCAGAAACCTTCTGAAATGCCTGAGAGATTTAGCCCAGGATGCTGTTAAAAGGTATCGTCTTGATACGCCCAACCGAGTGTGCCCCATGAACAAATGTAAGGATGAACTTTTTTTTTTTTTTTGCGGTACGCGGGCCTCTCACTGCTGTGGCCTCTCCAGCTGCGGAGCACAGGCTCCGGACGCGCAGGCTCAGCGGCCATGGCTCACGGGCCCAGCCGCTCCACGGCATGTGGGATCTTCCCGGTCTGGGGCACGAACCCATGTCCCCTGCATTGGCAGGCGGACTCTCAACCACTGCGCCACCAGGGAAGCCCCTCCTTCGAGACTTTTATTTTGCCACTTTAGTCCTTAGCATCCTCGTTGACTGGTCCTGACAATAGGACGCGTCTAGTACAGCTGTGCAGTCCAGTGGTCAGTGGTCCTAAAATGTGATGTGTCTGCGAAAGAGCTTTGGGAGCGGTGTTTACAGAGTGCCTCGTCACATTGTTAATCTACTTCTGTGCTGCCTGATGAGGTAGCTTCCTGCCACATGTAGTTTTGTGACTTTAAATGAATAAAAGTTAAATACAATTAGATGTGTAGTTTCTCAGTTGCACTGGCCACATCTCAGGTGCGCTGCTGGACAGTTCACGTGGTACGTTTCCATCACCACAAGAAAGCTCTGTCGGACGGCGCTGCCCTGGGCTGATCAAGTTCACACAGATTCACAAGAGGCTTTGTGAACTATCTTTTATGCTCCTATATATTTACATTCATTTAATTTTAGTGGATTTTTTTTTTTTTTGGCCGCACTGTGTGGCATGCAGGATCTTAGTTCCCCAGCCAGGGATCGAACCCTTGCCCCCTGCAGTGGAAGCGCAGCATCTTCATCGCTGCACCGCCAGGGAAGTCCCTAATTTTAGTTTTGAAACATGTTGCCTCTTTCCGGATTCATGATTGCCTTCAAATACCTGAGCTCCTGAAGGCGTAGACCTTGGTATAATTTTCCTTCTGTCTCAGTCGCCCCCAAGCTTCTAACCTCAGGCTGTACGTTTGGGAGGTATTTATATATAGACGCATGTATCACACAACACAACTAGGGAATACAAAAATACGAAACAAAGCAGAGGTAGAGAGAAAAAATGCCGAGGGAAGGTAAAAAGGAGGGAGGAGAGATGAAGGTAGGAAAAGGATAGAAAAATGGATACCTGGGTGCGAGAAGGTGTCGGGGAACAGAAGGGAGGGAGCAGGAAATAAACCCCAATGCTGGAGAAGCAGAGGGACTTCAGAAAGAATTCCATCGTCATGTGTATTTTAAATGTTGTCTCACCCCCTCAGCCCCTCAGTGTCTGGAGGAGCGTCTATGCAGTGGATGGCGTGAGTGAAGTTTCCTAACACATTGTGTTTGGAAGCTTCCTATTGGATGGTTCAAATATCCCCACCATTGAGAGGGATTCAGAGGCTGAATGAATGTAAAAGAATTTCCTCCTTTATTCATGCTTTCTTAGTTAATGAAGACTGCTTCTGTTCCTTGATTTCTATCAGACGGGAAATTAATGCAGCATCGGGTGCACTTCCCCACGTGAATACATAAGGTTTCTCACTTGTAGCTCAGCGTGAGGAAGGTCACTTCGCTTTCATTAATTTTCCAGCCCCCAAATCAATCAGTGCACGTGTGAGTGAGTCCTAAAATTTGTAGCATAAGAAAAGAAACACAAGTATCAAACTAATAAAGTTAAGTATGACCTTAGTAGTTTTAAATTTGAAACAGGCATTTCTACTATGAACTCATGATTGTGTTTTCCCTTTAAAACCCACCTGTTTCTTATCTTTGTCTCTAGAAAAGGCCTAGGAGTGGCAGTGGGGACCCAGACTGTGGTCTCTAGGTACAGGGCAGTGGGACTCCTTGAGGGGGCACGGGTCCTCGGGTGCCGGAAGGGCGGTGCTGGACAGGAAGTGAAGTGTCAGGACAGTGGGGTCGTGTCAGAGGATGCAGAATCAACTTAGCGGGGCGCCCCCAGACGTTGGATAGAATAATGGAGCTTAGGCAGTGCCTGAAGCAGACGGAAATACACACGCCTGTGAAAACCTTCAGTTCATAGTTATTATTATTTTAAAATCTCATGGATCACCTTGGGAGAGGGCTGGAGCGTCAGTCCTTTATTCTAAAAAATGATAAAGAATTAAACATTGTGATGCCTCTTCTGCATTGATGAGGGGAAGTTCTTCCTTATCAGGAGGGTCTGGTGCATAAACTGAGAGCAGATGATAAAGTTAGAAAATCACGATCTGAAACCCCTAGTGACTCTAGGTAACGGTCATCAACAGGTGTTAGGCCGCTGGGGCTGACGGGGTCTTTGCGCTGCGGGGGGGGCCTCTGGACCCCCTAAGCACTCTGGTTTCTCTGGAAGCAAGCCTCGCGGTCATTAGGGGCTGAAGGTGGCTGCCGTAGGCCACCCACGGCCTCTGTAACCGAGGCTGCTGCTCTCAGTCAATCTCAGCGTCCATCCACGATCCGCCAAGTCAGAATGGGGACGTTTCGCAGGACGAATGACCTGATTCCTCTAACGGGTGAATAACGTCAGAAGGCGGGAGTGAAGGCGTGAGGGTGCTGCAGGACAGGGGGCTTACGAGGCCCAGGACCACCGTGGTGGGGCCTCCTTTGAACCTGGCTTGAAGGAGCCACTACCAAGACATTTTGGAGACAACCAAGGAAAAATTCACATGTATTGGATGGTTTTAACTTTATAAGGTAAGATTAATGGCCTGGCGGTTGTATTTTTAAAAAAGGTCCTATCAGTTAGATATACAGACTGAAATTAAATGCTATGTTGTCTGACATTTAATTAAAAATACGCCAGACAACAGGGAGGCGGGTTGAGTAGGAATATGTGTAAAACAAGATTGGCCAAAAGTTAAAGACGCTGGCTGAGGGTTCATTATCCTGCTTCATCCATTTTTGTATATATTTGAAAATCTCCATCAATAAAAGTTTTAAAAGATGTTGGGCTTGGACTTAATTCTAGCTTTATTATGACGGTCACAAAATGAGTTTGGAAAGCATACAAAATGCTAACGTTTTAGTTACTATTGATCATTTTCGTTGAATGTGGAAGTCCCAGGCCCCCTAGAGGACAGCGACCGTTTTGAAGGTGTTTTTGTCGTGTATTGATTCCTCCAAATCCCTGCCCTTGTCCACAAGGCCTGTCCTCTGAATCAGTTATTATGGTGACACATCGTTAACTTCAGCAACTCTTTTTAAAGTAGTTTCAGTTAATGGATTGATGGCTTTATTTTTTACAAGGAAGCCGTGAAAATTGTTGTAGCTGATTGTAAACTTCCTTATAAAACAAGCGCTTTAAAAATTCCTTGTTTTAAGTACGTTTTCTTCCATCATTTTATGCCCGTATGTCTCCTTCAGTACCAGGATTATTGCGGTGAGCAGAAGGGAACCAATTTATCCTCATGATTAGGAGTTTGGGTTAGAGCGGGTCCTGGGGACCGTCTCACCACCTCACCCGTAGGTGAAGACACTGAGTATCTGTGGTTAAGTTACTGCCTTTTCTACATGTTCCGAGCTCTGAGGGCATCCTGGTCAACGCGAGGAGCTTTCAGTGGGAGGGTATCGGCCCCACCCCTCCCCCTTCCCCACCCCTCCCCCTTCCCTTCCCCACCCCTCCCCCTTCCCTTCCCCACCCCTCCCCCTTCCCTTCCCCACCCCTCCCCCTTCCCTTCCCCTCGCCCCTCCCCCTTCCCTTCCCCTCGCCCCTCCCCCCTCCCCTACCTGCCCCCAGCAGGCGGTGGAGGCTCATCCCTGTTGCTGTGCTTGGTTACATCTTCATTATCCTGACGGGCCCTCCCGTCCCTGTAAAATTTCCACGGAATCTTCAAATTCAGAAGTTTGAGGGTTTAAAAAAATACTTTACCCATCATGATAAGAAAATTTCTTTTGACTGGGGCATTTTGGATTATGTTGTAGAAAATCAGCAGAATCCAAGTTGTTTTTTTTAACTTTAATTGACTTGTTTGTTACAAGACTTCATGTCATTAAATCTGCTGAGAACGCAAGTGAACTGTTTTGTGACACTGTAGCTCCTGGCTCCCACGTTGTTTTTATTTCCAAAAGTCTAAGGAGAGCTTGCGTTTGTACTTGGCGTGTAGCACAGCACTTCATCTCGATGAGCAATCGAATTCCACACTGAAGCGTTTTGGATTCAGCCTATGAGTAAGATCAGTCTCAGCTGGAGAGTCCCGGTCCTGCCCTAGTTCTCAGGGACTGTCGTCAGTGTTACCCATCTGCGCTTCTCATTTAGTTTGCACCTGCCTGTTTGATAATCAGCTGTGGAAGAACAGATTCCTGGCTTGTGTGAGAGCCTTTGGGTTGGCTCATTCGGGTCTCAGACATAAACTTTCTAGAACGAATTCTCGATTGTCCCTCCGATGGCCTTGAACGCCACAAGCCCTGTGCTGCCTCAGAGCCTCAGCACACGCCCTTCTCTGTCCTGATGCTCCCCCCGCCCACCTGGCTCACCTGCCCACCCTCACAGTAAGCATCACGGGCTCAGGAAGACCTCTCCTGGTGTCCAGTCTAACGAGGACACTCTCTCATGCAGTCTCACCGTATCTATTTTTCTTCGAGGTTCTTCATAGTATTTCGTATGATTCTTTTGTTAAATTTGTCTGTGTCACCAGATCTTGAGGCTGGTCCAGGCAGGCTGACGTCTCTTCTGTTCACCTGAAAACTCCACTAAGGGTGTGGCACAGACGCCTCTCCAAACATACTCACCAAATGAGTGACTAAAAAGATGAAACGCACATTTCTAGCTTGGTCTGTTTCTGGGCAGATGATCCTCAGAGACTGAGATTGTCTTTGCCAATAATTTACTTAACCCAGGTTCACTGTGGGAATGAAAATAATTTCATAAGCCCATAGCACACAGGATAATGTCTCTTAAAAAGCCAGTAAGGGAGTAACACCCTACAAACAAATGACAGATTGATCACACGTTGTTCCAGGTAAGGGGGATGAAAGGAAGTGCAGATTGAAGTGAGCCTTTCTAGAAGCTGGCTCTGGGCAGGGGCGACCTCACCAACCACACGCCGATCCAGGCGCCGACGCAAACCCAGAGTCCCCGTGGCTGGAGCACGTGGCTGGACCCAGCCTTCACCTCGGCGGGAGCTAGTGCCCCGAGGTCTTCCGGGGCTGGGTCAGCGAAAGGCCGCCTGCCCAGAAGGGACATACTCGGATGGTCCCAAGTGTCCCCTCCCCAAAGATGCTGCCTCCTCTCTTCTTATGGAGAAGAATCCCCCGCAGGGGCCCCTCGGCTGCTGGATGAGCGACAAGATGATAGGACAGCATCCTGACACAGCTCACCTCATCCTTACGGCAAAACACCTCACTTCTAGAAGCAACTTCATTCTGGGATCAAAACAACTTCACTCTTGAAAACAGTTTCATTTTTGCCATCAGCAAGTGGATTTGAAATCATACCCAACCAGTATACCACGGCTCGTCCCAGGGCCCTGGCGTGTCTCATCCGCACCGTGACAGAGAGATCTCCATGGAAACGAGAACCGAGTCACGGGCCGAATATGTAACTCTTGTCACTTTACTTCTCCAGGACAGTTGACGCTTTGCTCTTTCCTACTGTAAAGTTCTACGTCTAGAAGGGGCTTTGCTAGAATCAGGATTTGGTTTCTCAAATATGAACCATTTTGAGGAATTGAAAATTGTTGTAAAACAAAGTATGGCTTTACAGACTGCGGGCAGAGAAAGACTTGGATTTTTTTAAGGTATTACAAGGATTTAAGGAAGAAGTTGTTTCAGTTTCCATCAGTTTACTTCAAACTGATTCTCTGTATTTACATTTTCTTCTCCTACTGATGGGTGGTTTTACATCTTTAAATCAGGTTGACGGAGGGGATCTGTCCCTCATCACCTGCGTTCAGGGAAGGACGCTGCTATTCTTCCAGAAATTTCTGCTGAGTCTTCTGCGCGGTGCTCTGTGTACACGTGGCGTGGGCTTGTTTTATACCAGTTTGTTTCGGGAAATGATCTTCTCTTTCATCAGGCCCGTAGAAGGGTTTTCCTTTACTGTAGCGAAAGTTCCTAATATTTTCTTGTTTTATGAAAGAATTTAACCCAAATTTTAGATCCGCAGACTCAACGAATCATATAATTGTAAGGCCCCTCTAGGACTAGCCTCCACACCAGCGCATTTGACCGACGGCAGACAACGAGACTTTAAAAAGATGAGCGACTTGCTCAAGGTCACATAACTAGTTGGTAGCAGAATTGGAATTAGCAAAGAGGTTTTGTGCCAGTTCTGAAGCAATCTGTGGCGGTTCCTTACCCGGGGAGCTTGAAGAACAGGGGAGCCTGCACACAGCTGCAGTCGGGAAGCTTCTAGGAGGCCCTGCTCAGCCTTAGGGGATGGCCTGACCACGTGGACACCACGGTCCCTGGGCCAGCCCGGTGGTGTCTTGTCCCCTCTCAGCCACTGTGGAAATCTAGCGGCATCTATTTTTGAGAATCATTTTCCCTTCTTACCTTTCTAAAAATCGAAGTATAGTTGACTTACAATATTATATTAGATACTGTATGATCCAGCAATTCCACTCCTGGGTGTGGAGAAAACAAAAACCTCGTTTGAAAACATACCTGCACCCCAATGTTCATAGCGGCATCATTTACAATAGTCAAGACGTGGAAGCGGCCTGAGTGTCCATCAGCAGGGGAACGGATAAAGAAGACGTGGCATCTGTCTACACACACAATGGAACGCCGCTCAGCCCTCGTTACCGTGATCCACGCACACACACACGCACGTGGAGCTGTGAGAGCGGACCTTCCCCCGACCATGTTCCTGATCTCAGAGGCTATGGGAGGACATCTGGACGCGCAGGAACCCTTGTGCAGTGTCCCCCCTCGGTCACCACCACACTGTGAAAGCAGAAGGAACCAGGAGCTACATAATAACGTGTTAATAACACACAAAAATATTAATAAATCTATTCTTCCAGCTGCTTAAATAAAAACTCCAGTAGGAAATGGACATCATCCCTTGTGTTCTCTCATTAGTTTAGCAGTAAAACAGTATTACTTACTATTGCTATGTAAGTTAATTTAAAAAGAAGCTTTTTGTGTGCTGTACATGAGTGTCGTGAGCGATGTGCTTGGAACTAACCCTCCTGGTGGCATCAGCGCGACACCAAGCCTCTTTATTCTGAGGTCATCATAAGAAATGTATTAGCATCTTTTGGCACTTGGTGAGAGGTACCGTACGTGTGGTATTTGCCTTACCACTGAAGCCAGGCAGCTGTGAGCAGAGGTAGATGTGGGTAGGTAGGGAGTGGGTGTCACTTTCCTGGCCCTGAGGCCCACGGGGATGCAAGTGCGGAGCCAGCCATGAGTGAAAGGGGTGCTCTGGGCAGAGCCCCAGCCGCCCGTCCTACACGTAGCAGCTGTGAGGTGACAGACATCGTGTTCCCAAAGACGAGAACCAACTAGTGAAGTGGATTTGCCCGTTAGGCAGAAATTCACAAACGAGAGGAAGAAAGACGTAAACAACCCCAGCGGCAGGTTGCCCGTCCTTCCGAGCTGAGGTGCACAGGGCGACAGCAGACACGCAGAGCTGAGGTGCACAGGGCGACAGCGGACACGCAGAGCAGCCGATAGATCGACAGATGGATCACCCACTGAGATTCAGAGCACAGACTAGGAACAGGCTTCCAGAAGGTTCCACGCTCACGGGACATGTGGAAAAGTGCCTACAAACCAAGACGGACAACCCAGCTGGGCCCCCCCCACCCCGCTCTGTGCCCTTCGCTCTGTGGTCACAGGTCCTGTGCAAATTGCTTCGGTTCGGTGTCTGTTTTCATGGCCACCCCGGGAGGGGTCCCGCTCCTGCCGCTGTCCTGCAGCGTGGAAGCACCTGTCCGCTGCCTTGTGCTTGTGGTGGGAAGGCCCACATGGGCATTGGACGCCGCATGAGCCAGTTCCGGCCAGGAGGACGTGTGTGACCCGGCCTGGCTGCTGGGGAACGGGGTGGAGACTGCGTGGACCTGGTCAGACGCGCCCGGTTTCAGATCCTTGTGGTCTGCTGCCCGAGGGCACGTCCCCAAACACCGTGGTTCAGTCCCGCCCGCTTTCAGGTTCAGTCCTTAAGTCTTCTTGGCCTTTGGTTCGCGCCTCTCCTCTCTTCCCTATGGTTTGTCCGTGGAGCAGTCGGGGCCCAGGACCTGGGAGTTTCGCACCGTCCGCGTGATGCTGACGACGTGTCCTTGCCGCCGCCCAGCGTGTTCCTCTGTCCTCTGTGCATTGCAGAGTGGCAGGTTGACCCCGAGGCTTGGCCAGACCGGGTTCAATCCCGAGGGGGAAGGTGGTGGGTCTGGTGGTGGCGTCAACAGCGAGGATGCAAAACGTGCTGATGTGTTGCTGGAACCTCTTCCTGGAACCTCTGAAAGAGCTGCTTTCCCCACACCCTGGTCCTCCAGCAGCACCGTCACCCAGGGACGGCGGGACAACGTGCCATCTTCCTCGGTCATTGGTCAGATTCCAAACAGGGAGGAGGCTCCTGGCTTCCTGCAGTGGCACCAGTGAAGGTTTTCGCTGAGCATCGTGGAATCTTGTGGATCGAAGCGTATCGGTGGGTTTTCATCCACAGCAGTAGTCCTGGCACCCGAATCGTCCGTCTCTGCCCAACGGGAGCTGCTCCAAGTCCCGCCCCAGGGGCACTGCCGTCTCGGGGACAACCCTGCTGCTCTTGTGGGCGACCTCACGTCCAGCCACCACCTCCCCACCTGCTCAGGGTCTGCAGGTCATTCGCTTTTATAGTAAATAGCGTGGATCTTTGGTTTTACCGTCTGGTCGCTCTGTTTCTTACTGTGGAGATTTAGGGTGGTTCAAAGTCTGTGCCTGCGTATCTATTTTAATGATGTCCAAACTTCTCTGAATCCATCACCCGGTATGGACCTGTCTGCATTTGCTCGCAAGAAGTCATTGGTTGGTTTTAGCTGTATTCTGGGGGGACTGAGTTTTTATACTCAACTTGGCTTTGCGGAGACGTATCCGTACCGGTGCAGGTGCCCGGCAAAGGCGCGGTGACGCGTTGGAGGCCGTCTTCTTGGGGCCCTGGTACTCGACATCCCCTCCAGGAGAGGATCATCGCTCTAGGTCTGCAAACTCAGGGCCCATCTCAGGAGAAGGATGTGCACCCCCAAAGGTGGTGCTGAGTGCTGACTGCAGCGGAGGACTCCGATATCTGCTGTGACGTCACACAGCGCTCCGCTCCGCCCCGCCCCCGGGCAGGTGGAGGCTAACCTTCCCTGCTGCACGTGGACCAGGGCATGACTGAGGCCCACCGACCTTGGTGAGGGAGGTTTCCGAGGCTCAGAAAACGCTGAGACGGCCTGAGAGAGGCACCAGGGGTTGGGGAGAACCTGTAGGGGAACCGGAGGCCTGGGCTTTCCTTCTGAATGTGGTTCACTTACCTCCGCTTGGCCTCAGATTTCTTTCTGGAGAATGTGGGATTTGGATTAAAGTTTACTTTTAGCTCTAAAACTTGATGACTGAGTTGATGGCAAAGAATTTTATGCCCGAGATGCTTTGAAAGCTTCCTAGGGAGTTGGATACAAATAAGAAAATAGACGATAAAGCAGCTCGACGTAAGGGAAATAACCGTCATTGATCACTGGCTCTGAGCCAGGCACCCCTGTCGTCTTACCCCATCTGGGCCGTTCCGTGAGGCGGAGGCTGTGAGATCTGGAGACCAAGCCCGGTGTCCGGACCCACGGCTCTGCACAGCCCAGGTGCATCCGGAAAGGAAGGATCTCCAGTGGTCAAAAGCCTGAGGACTGTGATAAAAGGGAGTTACTCTACAAGGCCAAGGGAAAGACTCTTGTTTGTTTGTGGGATGTGCGCAGGCAGGGAGAACGTTGAAGCTGTGTTTGGAAAATTAAGCTCTGCTCTTGCAATCATCTCAGACGCTGTTTAAAATCTAGTCATCATACCGTGGGATGACATTCTAAACGGTCGTAGGGAGATTCTGGATTCAGGCTTGTTTTCATGGCTTTGTATGTTCCTCATATGGTGTCCCTGGAGCTTGTGGGTGAAACACTGTAAACCTTAGCAGTTTTCGCTTGTTTTTCTTTATGGTTAAAACGTAGGCGTTTGAGGACATCAGTAAAACCCTCCGGGGTGTGTGTTCCGGGCAGCTCGTCCTTAGGGTTACATTTTGGCCTGATGTTAAAGGAGCGGCAACACAGTCAGGCAACAGAAAAAGGAAATTATGCCCCGGGGGGTGGGGGGGGGGGCGGGCGGGACCCGGCTGGCGGACAGACTCCAGGGCCAGGCGCCCGCCGTTGGGCCCGGGCCTCTCACCTGCGTCAGAGCCTCGGTCCTGGTGAGCGTCTGAACTCTCCCCAACCTTCCTCCAGAGTCTGGGAGCAGAAAGGATGTAAGAGCTCCTTTTGCTGTAGGGGACATCGCTGGCGTTATATCGGAATTACACCTCCTGAAACAGATTCCGGCGTCCGACGAGGCCTCCATGGAGAGACAATGTCTCAGTCAGTCAGTGACTCCCCTGGTAAGCGGGTTAGAACCCAGGCACCCACGCCTCCCTGCGTCCATCAGCGGAGGCAATCTCGGCGGCTCTGCCATGGTCGGAGGCCCCCATCACCGAGCTTACCTCTCCCTCACTGCTGAGGCCGCCGTGACTGGTGCCCACCCCCATCCGCCCTACTGAAGGGACTCAGGGTGTTCATTATGCCAGCAGAGGACCTCCCGGGACATATCCAGTGCGTCACTTGCCATCAGGACCTAAGTGGCCCCACGGTGACACGCTCTGCATCACTCGTTCCTCCTCAGACCTCTCTCTCCAGCCCCAGTGATTTCATTCACTCCCTCCTTGTTTAATTTACATTTTGGAAATACCTCTATGGGAGCAATGTCTAGAGTACGCTAGAAGGGCTGTAGTCTTGGGACAGAGTGACCAGCTGGGGGATGGTCAGGGGCCGTTGCATCGGCCTGGGTGGTGGATGAACTAGTCCCTTAGCAGGTGTGGAGAAGAGGGACCAATCGAGATGCTTCAGAAGTCGAGGCTGAGTCAACAAGCGCGTGCGGCCGAGGAATGACTCCTGGAGCATCTGACCTCTGACGCTGAGACGGCAAAGGATCACCTCTCTGGGGATACCAGCACTTAGCACCAGGAGACCCTGCAGTGTCCAAATGTGGCAGCATCCACTCCCACAGCTGCCCGTGACCGAGCTCTCAACAGAGGAGGAGACGGCGGCGGGGCCACTGCAGGCGGGGAAGTTGCCAGTGGTCACCTGCCCCGTCTGGGGATCGGGGAGGGGGCACCAGCTCCGTCAGCTGAGACGGGAGCATCCTCCTTGGTTGGCGTCTCAGTGGCCATACACAGGGTTCAGGTTGAAGGGGAGGGTCCTCGCTGTGGAGCTTGGGCTGAGCCCAAAGAGAAAGGAAGGAACGTGTGTAACGTGCTGTACAACTAGGTGAGAGGAAAAGCTGAAATTTACCTCTGCACTCAGGGCTGATTCTGGTCTCGGGACGCAGGATCAGCTGACTGTACAGGTGGTGGGGCATGTGGGTCTTAGCAAACCACAACGCTGTTTATTTTCTAACAGTTTTTTATGGAACTAGTAAATGTCACAATATTTTATTTCAGTTCTGAAGGAAAATCTCAACAGTTTCAGCACTTAACTCCTTTTTAAAAGTAAACGTGGCTGCAGGGGAAAGCACGGGCTTTACCACCTGGGAAGCTACAAATGGCCCCATGGTCAGAAGAAAGTGGTCTCGTAAGCAGAATAAAATAGTATTGTTTTTAAAAAAAACAAACTAAAAGTAACAGGAATTGACCCAGAATGCAATGGGAAAAATAGGTCACTTTTCTTGTTTTGAGTGTAATTTGCGTATCAGGCAGCTGGAGGCCTCTCGGCTGTGTTCTTTTACTGTGTGTGGTTATGCCGTGATGTACCTACCAACATATTTGTAGTAATTTCTACGTGTAGTTGTTCAAGTTCAAGCGTTGACTGACCCCCGGTTATGGGCAAGACACCCTATTAGGTACGACGGGCACAGGTAAGGCGAAGATAGGCCCCACGGTCAGAGCTGCATGTGGGGACCGTGCCGGGGAGCACAGGACGCGGGGCTGAGCAGAGATGCAGGTGCGCTGGCCACTGGGTCTCCACAGTCAGCTGAGCGAGAGCAGCCAGGGAGAGAAGGAGAGAAAGGGCCGGCCTCCCCCGGCCACCTGGGCCTGCCTTTCCTCTACCTGCTTAGCTCACCTGTCAGAACCCGCTTCCCCATCGCTCCCCTGGGGGCCCGTTGTCGGCCTCGGGGTGGCTGCCGGCTGTGGCGAGAAACGACATCTCTCCATGGCTTCCCTTCCGAGTCAGACCCCACGTCCTTTCACGTGGTTGAGTTAGGGGCATTTCTTTTTTTCTGTGAACTCTTCATATCTCTAGCTGTTTTCCTATAAAAACATAGAAAGGATTTCTAATAGAAGGAATATATAAGAAATATAAGGAATATAAGGGATACTCTTTCTATTATACTCTACATTTTTTCTTCTCTATTTTTAGGGAAATCAACCTTTTGTCAGTGATTGAAGCTGCAGCCGTTTCCCCTAGTTTGTCACTTGTATTTTTTTCTTTGCTTCTGATATCTTTCAGCCATGCAAAAGTCTCTTATTCCCCTTTGACATAATTGTAGTTACAAAGGCTGCCAGGTAATAGACAAATATACCCGTGTGCTTTAGTAGTTGCAGTGGCCGGGTTTCTTACATTAATCAAATCTCATGGCCCATTTGGAATGAACCGTATGAGGAATGGTTCCAGTTTTATTTTTTCATGTGTCTATCCAGTTACCTCAGTACCACCCATTAAATCACGTCTTCTCCCCTAACCTGGGATGTCCCCTTTATCAGAGAGTACATTGCTCTTTGCAGTTGTATCTGTTTCTGAATTTTCTCTTCTGCCCCAGGGTCTGTCTATTCACCACGTGCCCTGACCATTCTCCCCAAAGCATGGGCTTCACCACAACTCCACATCCCACTGCTCTTCCCCCAGGGTTTTCCTCTCTATTCTGCTCTTTGATTTTGCTAAATAAGTTTTATAATCAAATTGTCTAGCTTCAGAAAAAACCTGATAGTATATGTGGTATTTGGGGGGCGTTCAGCTCAATTTATAAGCTAACTTTGGAAAAACGAACGTCTTCATGTTGGGACTTCATATCCGAGGACATGGCGCTGCGTATCTTTTCATTCATTGAGTTGAATTATGTGTCTTTCAGGAGTGGCTTATGGTTTTCTTCATAAAGGGTTTAGACATTTCTTATTAAAATATACACCTTGCTTTTCTATTTTCTTGTTTCCTATCATGTATACAGTCTTTCTCCCATTGTATCAGGGAGCTCATTTTGTTCGTATATATGAATGCTATTGGGTTTGTACATGAATTGTACAACCTGCTACTTTGCTAAATTCTGTTGTTGATTTGGTGATTTTCTTCATCCTTTGGCTTTGGCTTGCCCAGATGTCTGGCCGTATCACCTCTAAGCCGTCAGCGGTTCCATCTGCTTTGTGATCCTCGTGTCCCAAGTTAGCTAACGAGGACTTGGTACCATGGTGAGTAGCTGTGCAGTGGCAGGCTTGCCACCTTTTCCTCCTGTTGGTGAGAAAGGCTCCAGTGTCTCTTTAAGTAAGATGTTCATAAAGCCTAAAATATTTACTATTCAGAAAAAGTTTGCTACCCCTGAATATCTATGAAGACATTCAACCAGCTGCAATGATTCTTAAAAACTGACAGGAAGGGCTTCCCTGGTGGCGCAGTGGTTAAGAATCCACCTGCCAATGCAGGGGACACGGGTTCGAGCCCTGGTTCGGGAAGATCCCACATACCGCGGAGCAACTAAGCCCCGTGCACCACAACTACTGAGCCTGCGCTCTAGAGCCCGCGAGCCACAACTACTGAGCCCACGTGCCACAACTACTGAAGCCCACGCGCCTAGAGCCCGTGCTCCGCAACAAGAGAAGCCACCGCAATGAGAAGCCCGCGCACCGCAACGAAGACCCAGCACAGCCAAAAATAAAGTAAATAAAGTAAAATAAAAAAAATTAACTTAAAAAAACTGACAGGAAAAATAAACTTATTAGAGAACTGGAGAAATGTGTACGCTACCCTCATCTTGGATGATATAAAGGAATTACTGTTAATTTGTGAAAGCGTGACAATGGTAACATTGTGATGATTTTTAGGAGTCATCATCCCTTAGAGATGCGTACGGAACATTTACGGACAAGCTGGACCTGAGGTCAGTTTCAGAGGCTCCGGGCTGAGGTGTGGCTGTTAGGTGAGGCTGGGGACAGTCGGTGATTGTAGGAGCTGGTGGTGCACAGATTGGACTCCTTCACTGTTCTTCCTGCTTTTGTATTTTGGTGGGACTTTTTCGGTGAAAAGTTAATTGAAGAGTTCAGCCCTGTCCCTCTTGTTCTAAATGTCCTCCTTGGTGACTTCCCTGGAAGGCTGGTGGTTAGGACTCCACGCTTCCACTGCAGGGGACGTGGGTTCGATCCCTGGTTGGGAACTAAGATCCCACATGTCGTGTGGTGTGGCAAAAAAAAAAAAAAAAAAAAAAGCCCTCCTCATCACGTATAATAAGCAGCATTTTATAAGGAAGGCCCTTCAAGTTTAACATCAGTCCTGCTTCTAGACATGATCTGGCTCCACTGAGCATTAGGACACATTTTGAAAATGAAAGAAAAGTTTGGTTCCAGTTAAGTAAAAACCTGTATTTCAGAAAACTAAGCTTAAAATCTAAGTATATTTGATTCACACATGACACACCGGGGCTTTGTCAGCAATGGGCGGCCCATCGCTGCCTCTGCCCTTGGGGCGTTGCTCCCATCTTGCTTCACGCTGCAGTGAGCTACGGTTTCCGGAAGCCACTTCCTACTTGGGTTTATCTGTACATGTTTATAAACACACAGACTGTCCCTGTCATAGCCGGCATCCCAGTCCCATTTTGTGTATAATGCTTGCCTGAACCAACCTGGGGCCTAGGAGAACAATACTTTTAAGAGCTTGAACATACAAATTCAGTATTACATATCAAGTATTGCCGGCGTATGATTTTTACATCCTTGTTGCTGGACCCACTTGAGTGGGACTCGCTTAGCTGTGGGGTAATTACGTGGTGCCCTTTCTTTTCTTCTTGTTTGCTTTTTCTTTCTGCTTTGCAAGCATTTGTAACTCTGCTTACGCTTATTACATTTTTACAGCAGAGGAAACAATTTTTATTCTTTCTTAACCTCTGTTAGCTTGAAAAGTAATAAAATTCATCTTTCATTGTTTCAAAATGTATGACTCTTGACGGTGTTGGGGTTCACGTGAGAAGCACATAAGGTTATTTTGTCTCTCAGGTTTCTGTATTTGGATAGTAACGTATATCTCTTTTTCTCCCAAGAATGCATCATTTTCCCTTTGCCTCTCAGAGTTTATGGTCGAGCAGAACTTCAGAACATGGTGTTTGAGGACGTGTGTCCCCTTCTGACGTCCTGAGATGGGTGAGTTAAAATATTTCTGAGGTCACTTAACACAGCTACATGTAAATGTAAGTGGAGTTCATTCATGCTACACGCGAGAGTTGAACAGGAGCGTCTGAGCCTTTTATGTGCGTATAGAGCAGACCCCAGCCCAGCCTCCATGGCCCTTCTCCTGCGAGGAGGTGTAAACACGATCTGAGGAATAATTGTTAAAGGAACACGTGTGCCTTGGGTCCAGATGATCATTCAGTTGTATCACCTGCCGCCGTAAGACTGAGACGGCAGCAGCCTTCTTCTCTCCGGGATCCTTTGTACATTTCAGGCTTCTCTAAAGTCTGTTAACAATGTTGACAGTAGATCAAGGGGCTTGTCCCTGTGGGAAGGAGCCTTTCCCCATGGAAACTACTACTGGTTTCCAAGGCAGTGGCCATGACCTAGGAATAAGGGTCACTTTTCAGCAGTAAAGTGCACGGCTCTGTTGACTTAACTGACACACGATAAGCCAACACTTTCCACTTCAGGGCATTTTGAAGAATCTCGGTTGGGCGGAGAAGTTGACATCAAGCGTCCCGAAGGAGATGCATTTGTGTTTGTCCAGCACAGCCAAATCCAACAAAATGGGAGCTGTAATTATAGGGCTGGATCCAACCACAGCGCTGCAGCATCTGACATCATGGGGTGCAGGGAAGGCTCGCGAACCCAGAGGTCGGGTCAGCACAGAAACCGCGTGTTGTCAACTGCACACACCTACCCGGCCCCTCCTCTGGAATATTGGGGTTTTTAACGTCCATCTGACAAAATTTCTTCCATTGAAAATGATAGGAGTCTCTCTCTCTCTCTTTTTTCCTAAGTAGGCATCTAATTAAGCAGATTCCAGAAATAAAAACTGGCATCGTGGTTAAAATGGTCTTTGCCTGAGTTGCCTTTTCCATGATAAATATGAAACAGATGGCATATTTGAAGTCCTGGGCCAGTTCATTCCTCTCTGCATTCCTTAGTGGTTTGAAAGATCCCTTTAAGAGCTCATTTATCCACTGCCGTCAAAGACATCCCCCCGCTCCCCCGCCAAATACACATGCATCTCTCAGGGAAGGTGTGAGAGGTGTGGAATGCTGTGGGGTCGTGTTATAAATACCTGGAGATTCTTCAGTTCTGGAAGAAAAAAAACACAGTATGGTAGCAGAGAGGGCTTTGATCAGTTCTCGCGCTCACATATGGTTTCCATCGTCTTTTCAGGGAACGGTCAACCTTGGAGGCGGAGGCCTCCAGGATCCCTAGGGCTCTTCGTGTCACTGTTCAAGGTCAGAACCCATCAGAACTCTTCGAAGTCGTTTTATCAGAGCCACAGCCTTTGTTTCACCGCAGCAGGGGAGGGGTCTGATTAAAGGTTGATCCAAGGAACCAGAATCTCTTCGGGTGGGGCCTGTGCTTGGATGTTTAATCTCCCAGGAGACACGAAAGGGGGTCGGGGCTTAGCTGCAGCCACTTGTGGGCCAGGATCACCCGCACCTTCACGGCCAAGCATATAAGTGTGTACCGTAAACGTACTTCAGATGTTTCCCGTCTTCTCCTTGATGTCTTGGGCTAATGGCGCAAGTGGAAGAACACTTACGGATCCTTCATTGTTCTTGTCTTCTGTGAAGTGAGCTGCCCCCAAATCACCCCGAGCTGTACGACTGTGGTGGGCAGGCCGGCCTGGCACTGAGAGGGTGAAGTGAAACCCCAAGGCCCGTGGAGAAACGAAGTGTAAGAATACCTCACAACCTTAAGTTCAACTGTGGTCAGCAACGCTGGCGATCATAAATGTCATGGGGAAAAATATTTTTAGGACATCAAAAGAAAATATGCAAACTTTTATATCGTTTCATGCACACTTCAGTTGGCCTGATTTTATGAACATGAGCTTACTTCAGGCAACTCCAGAAGTTCGAATGAGTGGAATTTAGGAGGAGGGCCTGGCTCAGGATGGCATCCTCAGGCAGGCTCTGAGGGCACAAGCGCCAGCCGTGGTCTCCCACGAGGAACTGTGGAGACACGTGCGAGAAACAGGTATCGCTGAGCTGCCTGTGCGTGTGTAAACGTGAATATGATTTAATCCAATGTGTAACCAAATAACCACAAGGGTGGATTATGCAAAAGACAGTTGTAGTTAAACGAAGGCCCGGTTTCTCGGGAACGGAGGAACAGAGGCTTCAAAGGGAAGTGTGTTCAGGTGTTCATCCACGTGGCACTCGTCTCAGAGTCCAGTCATGGCACTAGGCCCACTGTGTGTCTTTCTGTCCTGAAGTCTGGCTTGCATTTTAGGTACAATGTTTGCATCTTGGCTTACGGACAGACAGGAAGTGGGAAGAGCTTCACCACGCTGGGCCCGCGTTCCAGGGAGGAGCCGGCCCCACTGTCGGAATCCTTCGGCGACTCGCACATCATCCCCAGAGCCGCTGGAGGACTCTTCAGGTACCGGGCAGGCAGTGAGGATGAACAGAGATACAATAGACACGGTGCTGAGGGTGACAGTGTGTGGGAGACCACGTCCCATCTCCAGCAGGACACGTTCAGAACTGCCGAGCGTTCACTTCTGGGCGTTATTACCATGAATGCTAGAAATGCTTATGACACATTTATGTCGAAATTCTATCAGTGAGACAACACTTCTCGAGGAGATCTCTAGTTAGACGGCTTCCCCGGTCAAGGGAGGGTGGAGGGTGCAAGAGAGCAGGGAGGGGACAGAGTGAAAACCCGTGGGTTTGCCCTTCTTCCTGCCTGGGAAGAGCAGACACACCTGGTCCTCTTTGTGGGGTGACAGCGAACGTGCGTTGAAGAGTCTCCTATGCCACTAACACGGCCCCAGGAGCCACAGAGGCACGTCCCCTGCTGTTGTCACGATTTTCCCACTACAGTCACTGCTAGAAAAAACCAGTAACAGTTGCCCCGTGTGGTCCAGGAGGCCGTGGTGCCAGTGTCTCCTCCCGTTGGTCACTGACCTCCCGCCCTTGGGGAGTCCCCGTGTGAGATACTCATCTTCACGTTTTTTAAAAAATTAACTAATTAATTAATTTTTGGCTGCGTTGGGTCTTCGTTGCTGTGCATAGGCTTTCTCTAGTTGTGGCGAGCGGGGGCTACTCTTGGTTGCAGTGCACAGCCTTCTCATTGCAGAGGCTTCTCTTGTTGGGGAGCATGGGCTCTAAGTGTGCGTGCTCAGTAATTGTGGCTCTCAGCCTCAGTAGTTGTGGCGTGCAGGCTCAGCAGTTGTGGCACGTGGGCTCAGTAATTGTGGCTCTCAGGCTCAGTAGTTGTGGTACACAGGCTTAGTTGCTCTGCAGCATGTGGGATCTTCCCGGACCAGGACTCGAACCCGTGTCCCCTGAATTGGCAGGTAGGTTCCTAACCACTGCGCCGCCAGGGAAGTCCCAGCTCATCTTCACTTTTCTCACCGTTTCCTAAGAGCTGTGGCTCACCTCACGTGCGCGCCGTATGTCCCTAGAGCCTGTCAGCCCCTGGAGGGAAGGCGTCTGCTGCGGCAGGTGTTCAGTGGAGCCCGCTGGCCCTCTGTGCTCCTATAACCCCTGGAATTCGGCTTTTGTCTCCATATCTTCTTACGTCGTCCTTTTGTGTCTTAAAATCGGAGCCAAAACCTAAGAAGTCCCACAAAAGCCTGATATTTTGGTTCCTCTTCAAACCAATATTCTTTCATTATTAGTGCACGTGAAAGATGTATTTGTTAATTTACTTCTTCTAACCCCTTCTGAGAAAAAACCTCGGTGAAATATTCCCCAATTTTTGGTAGTTCTTGTTCTCCAATTGTCTCCTGTGATTTTCAGAATCAGATTGTTTCCTAGGAGATCAAACCCGTCAGCACTGGTGAGCTGCTGCTGCGGTAACAAGCATCCTGAAAGTCCCTGAGGCCACAAGGCCCTCGAGGGCTGTGCTCAGCGTGGCCACCAGAACGCATGGGGAAGGCCTGGGACGAGGCCGGCCCGGGGGACCCTGCCTGTCTCGTCGGCCCGAGAAGGCAGAGGGCCAGACCTGAGTTCCACGGGCAGGACGCTTGTGGGCAACAGAGCAGCCCTCCCAGACACAGGGGTCACTCACTTAGGGACGAAGCCCTCCTCTGGGGACACAGCACCACGTGAAGCGTTTGGTTCCGTTTCAGGTTCAAGACACAGAGGCTTCGGTGTGAGTCAGAACTTCTCTGCAGAGCCACTGGCATTTGTCAAGGGTGTCACCCGGTCCCTCTCCAGGGACCCCTCGGCTGGCCACAGCCATGCTTGCTGGAAGTTGGGTAGCAGCATGGGAGGATGTGGCGGGACTGCTGCAGCAGCGGGTGGCTTTCCTGGATGTCAGGGAAGAGGGACACGGGAGAGACAGGTAGTGGGTGAGAGGAGGGTGCTGTGTCCGCCACGGAGAGGGGTCCTGGGGAGAAGCGCTCCGCCCGTCTCCCCGGCCCTCATCTTACCCACATTTAAAGCGGCTGATCCGAGCGGCGGCAGGTTACCAGGTTACCAGGTTGCCAGGTTACCAGGTTACCAGGTGTGCTGGTAACGCTCACAACCGTCCAGCCCAGTGGAAGCAGCGTGGCTGGTGCCAGGTGTCAAAGCATTGACCGGTAACTTACCTCCCTGCTAAGCATACTTTCAAGGCCCAGAAACAGAGAGATGAGGCGATAGAAAGAAGAGCCCAGGTCAGAAACGGGGCCAGAAGCGCGGGGAGTTAGGGAACCCTGCCCCTGAGCCTCACACGGCTGCCGTCTTCGTGTCTTGTGCTGGGGCCCCCGGGGGGCAGGCAAAGCAGGGTTTGGCTTCATTGAATCCCTGGTGTGAGCTGTGCACCTGCTTCCAGTCTGTTCCGGACGAAGCTGGATTTGCAGACGAATAACGTACAGGTCATGTGTGTTTGGTTCTGAAGCTTGTCCACGAGGGCAGCAAACAGAGGCCAAGAACTCAGGGCAGGACAGAGGCTGCTGAAGGCGTCCGGAAAGAGATCCATTAGGACCACACTTGGACAGTCAGCCTGTTAGAGATGGACACACAGCTTCACCAAATAGGGACATCACACTGACACATTATTAAGTCACCTCGTTTCTACAGTGGGTTTATTCATGTTTTGAGTCTTGGGCATGAAGTGATAACTTAAATTATAGTGACAGGTGCTCCCACAGAGCTCGGGGTCTTACAGCGCTAGGAGCCTTCAGACGGGATTGTGACTCTGTTCTTCCGAGTGGGTGGCCACGGGCGAGGCTTACCTTACTGTCATCGTTTGCAAAATGAGAATGATAGTCCAAACATGGAAAATTTTCTACCTCTTTGTTTTCAAATCACAAGGGGACAAGATCCAGAAAGGAACGTGTGCAGCCGTATTCGCGGGTGAGTTTGTGCCCAACTCAGGATGCAGCACAAAACCATAATAACCTCGGGCATCGGTATCAGAGGATGTTTATATGAGTCACCTTAAAAAGTCACCTTAAGGTGACTTTTATAAGTCACCTTAAAAAAGGTGACTCTTAAATTGCTAAGGGGACCAAAAGAAGGTATTCCCCTGCCATTTCCAATAAAGCAAACTTCTAGTTGGGGTTCTTTCTGCCTAACACCCTCTCCTGCGTCCTCAGGAACCCAGCTGCTGGCCTGCCTCTTCTCCAGTGACCTCGGCTGTCGTTCTTACCCACGGCATTTACAAGGCTTTTCTACCTGCTGGACACCGCTGCAGGCACATGTGACCCTATTCAGCCCTCAAGGTGTCTAGAACAGAAACAGACAAATAACCAGGACCCAGGAGGACCCGGGCGGGAATAGGTGAACAGGACGAAAGTGGCCGAGGGGGTGCTCGTTGGCGGGGGCTGTGATGGACCCGCCACCTCCCCCCACCCTGACTCTGGGCTCAGCGCCTGTCCTGCATCTCATGGGGGCTTCTGCGTATTTTATATAAAATGTATCACACTATATAGGAATCGTTTGCCTACTAAACACTTCGTTTCTTCAAAGCCAAGAATGAAGACTAGTTTTACCATTGTTCCCAGAATCTAGCCAGTAACTGAGTGATACTCGTGTGACGAATGAATCAACGCATTAAACAAATCAAATACTTAATTTAATGGAAGAAAAATCTTTCCAATTAGCTCCCCGGTATTGTAGAGATAAGACATGTAATTCAGGTTTGGGGCCCCTCGGAGGGATGGAGCTGAGTGCTAAGAGGGGGCCTGTGTGCATTTTTCCTGACGTGTGGCGGAGGGGGTGTACAATCTGTAGCTTAGCGCACCTCAGTTTTTCGCTTTTCAGACAGATATTCTTACAGTGTCCTCAGCAAACCCCAGTGCTGAGGACAACCCCAATCTGAGCTCTTTGCTAGCAATTATTTTCATCAGAGAATTTAGCTTATTTTTCTTTCATTGTCGTCTTTTCGATCTTCTTTTTTTTACAATTTATTTATTTATTTTTGACCGCACTGGGTCTCCACTGCTGTGCGCGGGCTTTCTCTAGTTGTGGTGAGCAGGGGCTCCTCTTCGTTGTGGTGCACGGGTTTCTCATTGCGGTAGCGTCTCTTGTTGTGGAGCACGGGCTCTAGGCGCGCAGTCTTCAGTAGTTGTCGCGCACAGGCTCAGTAGTTGTGGCTCGCGGGCTCTAGAGTGCAGGCTCAGTAGTTGTGGCGAACGGGCTTAGCTGCTCCGCGGCATCTGGGATCTTCCTGGACCAGGGCTTGAACCCGTGTCCCCTGCATTGGCAGGCGGATTCTTAACCACTGCACCACCAGGGAAGCCCCTAATTTTCTTAATTATCATTAGAAGACATTGATGGCTCCTTTTATCCATAGCTCTCTTGTGGATGCTGGTGAAAAACCCAACCCAGCAATGGTTGAGTAGGACCCGTCCAGGCCAGTGCTCAGAATGTCTTTATGGAGAAGGAAAAGCACAGTAGTCAGAATCAGACTGGCTTTGCTGGGCAAGTGTCCAAGATGAAATTGTTTGTTCCTTGGTGACTGGGTTGTCTGTCAAAGGGACAAAGCAGGGACGTGGGCGTCGGGGAGGAAACCCAGGGTCAGGGTCACTTCTCCCTGGGGTAGGACTCTGGGGTTTTGCTCTAAGTGTGTAGTGTCTTTATTTTTAAACTGATCTGCAATCTGCATGTAGTACTTTAAAACCTAAAACAAAATAAGATGTGTGGTTGTTTTCTTAAGAGCCTGGGTGGGTTTTAGAGAGGTCATGGTCAGGGCTTAGCTGGAAGGCGCTATACAGTGGAACTGACTCAGTTCCATGGACTCGATCTCCCCTGAAACAGGACAGATTTTAAAATAAACAAGCCCGGTTGCTGGCCCAGGGCTCAAAGCCTCTGCAGCTTGCTTTGGGCTTCTGGGTGGGATTAAACTCGGGTGTGGTGACTTCTGAATCAAGGCTGCGGGCTCTTCAAGCATCTTTATAGAATGTGATTAGAAACCGAATGCTGGAATCATTGATTGAGATACAACTCAGATAAAACTGTCTGTATTCCCAAGACCGTTATTTTTCTCTGCAATTTAAGGAGGACATTCCCTTCTTCCTCCGTCATCTTGATTAGTGAGGTGCTGCCCTGTGGTCATGAATCATGAGTTTTGCTGCCCATTTTCCAGGACTGTCTCTCATTGAAATCATTCTCTAACCGCTTTCTCCACGGGGTTAGCTAAGCTCCTCTGACGGTTTAGTCTCTTGTGTGTCCCTCCCTGCCCCTCCTCCAGGCTGATTTCAGAAGATCCGTCAAGGAGCCCCGAGGTGGAAGTTTCCATAGTGCAAGTTTATAACAATGACATTTTTGACCTCCTGGCCAACGACAGGTGTCGAGAGGCGTCTGGGTCGGAGCCACAGGTGCCGATAACCCAGGAGGGGAAGGAGGTCTCTGGGCTGACCTACGAGTGAGTAGTCCAGGTGCCGAGCTCTGGGAACAACGGCACCTGCAAGGGGCCCCACGGAGAACCGGCCGCGTCGTCCAGGTCGGTGCTGTCCCCGAGAGATGGTCCATTGTGTTTCACTGCTTAGTGTGTGGTTCACAATTTTCAGTTTGCTTTAGAAGTGATCTTTAAAATCACAATGAAGGCAAATTAATTAATCCTTTAGAATATCTTCATTAAGAGTTGACGGGACAGGTGTTATCCCCGCAGCTCGGCTGAGGGAACAGGTGTGGAGAAGTCACAGGACTTGCCCGAGGTCACTCAGTTAAGCACAGTATCCTTGGGCTCCACTTGCCATGTCAGTATTTTACCGAATACACTAAGGAAGCACAGCTCCTCACCTTAATTAGAGCTTCTCCTCAGAGCTCTGCATTCTTTCTTTCTTTATTTTTTTTGCGGTACGCAGGCCTCTCACTGTCGTGGCCTCTCCCATCGCGGAGCACAGGCTCCAGACGCGCAGGCTCAGCGGCCACGGCTCACGGGCCTAGCCGCTCCGCGGCGTGTGGGATCTTCCCGGACCAGGGCACGAACCCGTGTCCCCTGCATCAGCAGGCGGACTCTCAACCACTGCGCCACCAGGGAAGCCCCAGAGCTCTGCATTCTTAAACCCATGTTCGTGAATCAGCTTTGCTCCAAGCGGGGGGGTCACCTGACTGACCACACAGGGAGGAGAAGGGATAAAGGGTCAGCATCATGCTGCCCACGTCCTGTGGTCTCGAAGTTATCGAGGGAAGGGTCTGCAAGCTATTTCTAACACTTGAAAAAGCCTAAAGGAAATCACGGTAAGTTTACACAAGTTATCCAAAACTGTCAGCTTTTGATTAATAGACAACATGATCAAAATATTGTCTCCTGCAGATCAAAAGTTCTACTTAGCTGTCATATCTCATGAATTAAAATAGGAGAGTAAATTAAATTTTTCTTTCATAAGTTTGATTTGATACACAGAGTATTTTAAAGTCTTGAGGCTCTTGAGGGTGCCGTACCTGAAAGAACACTTGATGTTGAAAAGGCTGGGAACCTCCATTTGGTTCCAAAACAGCTGATTATTTCAGGGTGAAGCAGTTAGAGGCACAGTAAGGCAGTCAGGCCTCATAACAGTAAAAATCTGATTTATGATGTTTAATTTTGTCTACGATGTGCTGCCTTCTTGAGCTGGGTACGCTTAGCTTGTATGCGAGGTCTCTGTACGGAGAGTTAGAGGTTGACGTGCGGGCGGCCTCCCCGGTCCCTCGGGGACGTTCGTGTGCTCTGGGCACCCTCGGGGTCCGCCCGCAGTGCCGTGGGGCTCGTGACGCTCGTGGCGGGGTCCGCAGCTCGGCCGCATAGGCGGCCACCGCAGCGCCTGCCGACTTCTCCAGATCTCACCTGCTGACCGCGGTGCCTCTACCACAGCCGCTTCCCCCGCAGCAGTGGCGAGCGGCCGTCTGCGCCCGGACGCAGACGTGCGAAAGCCACATGCGAAGGACAGAATCCGCGCACCTGTAGGCTCTGGGCATCGCACAGAGCCCTGGGGAGGAACTGTAGCCACATATTCGGAGGGTCTGGAACCCAAACCCAAGAGCCACAGGGACCCCAGGCTGAGAAGAAAGGGGGTGTGGGGTGGGAGGAAGGAGGGCGCTTTGTTAAATAAGAAGGAAATGGCATATTTTTACCTTGGAATGTGATGCATTCAGCATGAATGACGCTGTAATTGTGATTTGGGCTTAGAAAGTTACACACCAGTATATAAAGTGATTCCAGCTGTGTAAGACAATCATGCACGTGTCGCCAGGTCTGTAGGTCATCATCGGTCGGTAAGTCTAGGGGAGCGCACACGGGGTCACCTGCGGGGTTTGTGGAAACACAGACACCCCCTCACCCCACACCGTGATCGCAGCCCCAGGGCTGGGGCGAGGCCGAGGGATGTGCACTTCTCCAAGCTCACGGGCCCAGAGCCGCCGTGGAGAGCTACTGGTCTAGGGCCTACACTCGGTAACAAAGAAGCCCAGGGCCCAGGGGGTTCACCCTAGAAAGGGCATCCTCACCCCAGTCTCAGGCCAGTGTGGGCTACGTTCCTGACCCATCTTGTCTCGAGGTCACTTGAAACTCATGGCCCAGGCAAGGGGGCAGAGAGGGGAAGGCGATGCCCGGATTACTAACTGCCCACCAGCCGGACCCGCACTAACCAGTCCTAGGACCGACCTTGCCCCCAGGGAGCGCCGGGCGGACAGTGCTGCTGAGGGAGCCCTGGCTGTTGGTGCCCACACGTCTGGTCCACAGATGAAAAGGCTGGGCGCCCCCAGGCAGTGGGCCCAGAGCCGCTTTCATGTTCTTTCTAAACGTGTGTTTTCTTTGCTTTCTACATAGGGATACACTATTTAGGGTTTGTGTAAAAAATCTTTTAAAAAAGTCTGTTTAGGAATAACACACAATGAAACTGATATGTACATCAACATGAAGAAGACTTTCTCAGAAGTTTTGTGGTGTATTATTAAAACAGAAATTGTAGAATTTGTTTCTATAAGGTAATAGATTTTTCCGCTGGGATTTTAATTAATGTCATTACCAAGTCTTTCTAACGAACCTTAGCTCATTTTCTTGGAACTACTTAGGCACTAGTTCAGCTTTCAACAGTGAAAAATGCTCTCTCCTGCCTGTTCTTTCCTATTTTACCCAGAGGATCCCCTCAGGGTCACTGGGCCCCTTTCCTGTCAGCCTTTAAGAGGAAGGGATGAAGCCAACCAGGGTCTTGCTCTGTGCGAGGTGTTGGCCTCTGGGACGGAGCTGGAGGGGCCTCAGCGGGTGGCAGGCTGAGGGGAGCTTGGGGACCATCTCCTGTCACTTGTCACTCCCCGGCAGCAGACCCGCGGTCAAGTCGGTCACTGCCCACGGAACTCCTCTGCCCCGCACCCCGGTTGCCGGCCACCGGGAGGAGCCCGAGCACGTCCTGCAGAACCGCTTCTGTGTCGCCGAGGACCCAAGGACTCGGGCGGGGGTCCCTGGGCCCCGCCGGCCACGGGGAGCTTGTGCGCGCCAAGCTGCGGCTCGTGGGCCTGGCGGGCAGCGAGCGCGCGGGTGAGAGCGGGAAGCGTTCCCCTGGGTGGCCTGGGGACCAGGGGTCCTGACCGTGAGCGGACGGGGGTCCCAGGCCCGCTGTCCCCTCCCAGATGCCCTCAAAGCTCCAGCCCCATCCTCCTGGTGCCGTCTCAGCACCGAGACCCTGTGTGTCAATCCAAACACTGCTCCCTGCGGGCGACCTGCGGGGCGAGGAGCCCGGTTCCCCTAAAAGCTTCCCCTGCTGGCGCTGCGTGGGTGTCAGAGGGGGACACCAAGGGGACGCAGGGTCTCCTCCACCTGCTCTTCCCGAGAAGCCTACATTTTGCTTTTCTGATTCATCTTGAATTCACGTAAATCCTGTGTGTGGCGGGGTCTCTGCACTTTGCCAAGGTGTCTGGAGCGATGGGATCAGCCCTGAGGGAGACTTCGTGCAGCAACCGGAGCCTGGCGGCCCTCGCAGACATCCTGGGGGTGCTGTCGGCAGACAGAGGCCACGTCCCAACAGGAACGGCGGGCTCACGCACCTGCTCCAGGACGCGCTCGGCACTGCCGTCCCCATCGGTGCCCCAAAGAGGGGAACTGCTGCCCCGCTGCCCCTCGCCCCGGGCTCGCCCCTCCCGGCCACACCTCCTGGGGGGCTTCCCGGCGCTCGGGGTCACTGCCAGCCCTTCCTCAGGATTCGCAGCGCTGTTGAGAACACTGTCGCTCTTCTCAGTGTTGTCTGGCCCTGGGTGGTTTGTGGAGTGTGGGCACCACCAGCCCCTCCGGCTGGGTTCCAAGTTCCTAGGGGTGTGGCACACACAGGGGGTCTCTGAGCTGTGGGACTGCACTGCACTTGCACAGACGCCCCTGCTCTGGGCTGTGTGCACTGGCTGGCCATGTGGAGGCTGGACTCCTGGTTGCAGGTGCCAGAGACCCGACTGAGTTAGAAGAAGTGTGGGCGACCCTCGGGGCCGTTGAAGCATCAGGCTGTGGGTTTGGGGATCGAGGTGACCTGCCGACGTTGGCCCTCACCAGCTCAAGCTCTGAGCCGATGGGGGGGATCTCGATGGGGGCTCTGTCCTGCACCAGGCTGTCTGTCCCGGCAGGCAGGTTCCTGAGCTGAGCTTCTCTGTCAGACTTTCCTCAAGGCAGCCCTGGCCTAGCTCAGGCCGCCCACCCCGCAGGGAGCTCGGGACGGGAGGGGCAGGGTGGGCACCCCCAGCGTCTCCTACCGCATTTGACAACAGTTAAGTGGCTTGTCTTTCCTTGGGAGACACCGGTCATGGGAGGCTAATGGAGCTCCTGCCATGGGGGATAAACATGGGGCAGGGGATGGAAACACACAGGGGAGGGGTAGAAACGCAGGGGAGGGGCCAGATTGCTCTGTTTGGAGCTGCAGCCCGTCCTGGGATGACTGAGGTGACGCTCCAGGGCCCCTTCTGTCCCTGGTCTCGGGGTCTCCCTCTCGCTCTGTCCACAGGATGAGAGGGGGGCTGCTCCCAGGGCCCGTGCTCAGCCCAGGACGTGCATGGCTGAGGGGGAGGGGATGCAGGGCCGGGCGCCCGCAGCCCACACTCTAGTCCCCATGGCCGGGCTGCTGTTTCCGCCTCGGGTTCCCTCCGCGCCTGCCCTTCCCCTGTCTTTGGTCTTCCTCCCAAACTGTTCACCCTACTGCTGGCCCTTGAGGAAAGCAAGAGCTGGATTCCACTGTTGGGAGAAGCCCTGGTGCTCCTTGCCAAGGGCCCGGAGGAGGCCGAGGGCCCTGTGAAGCACAAAGCGGGACCCCAGCCCCACCAGGCGCAGCCAGGGGCCTCTGCCCCCTAAGCTGCAGGGGCACTCCGCGGGGAGCCCCTGGGGCGCCTGGGCTGGCGCTGCTGGGGGCCGGGCTCACCCCTCCTGAGCCGGTGCGTACGGAGACGGCGGGTATGGCCGCGACCTGGGCTTCGCAGGACCTTAGAGATGCCACTTTTGCATTAGAATCTTTCCAACTGTGTGTCATCACTTCTTTTTTCAAGGAGCTGATGCAAAGTTACTGGGCAATCGTGGGCGTGGCCCAGGCCAGAGGCACGTGGCTGCGACACTGCAGAGCCTGGGGCTTGGAGCCCAAGTGAGCGAGGCAAGCGGAGCGAGGCCGTCCAGCCCCCAGAAAATTCAGGTGAAGGAGAGGTGGACGCGGGCTTTTCTCCCTTAAAATGTGCTTCCTGGCATTGCCTATAATGCATGTGCTGTGAAAATAAACACGCTGAATTTGAAGCCTGTAAAGCCGGCCCACGTCTGGACAGATCACTGAGGCAGCAGGAGGCTGGGGGAGGCAGGTGCATCTGAGGAGCCGCCTTTGGGGAAGAGGACTTGGGCAGGGCCCACGGGTGGGTCCCAGGGGCTGGCCGGCTGCCGGCAGGAGGGACAGGGAACCTGTCCCCTCGTTCGGCACAGATGGGGTGTAATGGGGTGCCGGGTGCACGCACCCCGCAAAGAGCAGGTGACTGTGTGTCCTTATTCCCCCTCACGAGGACCTGTTCGATCCCATGTCAGGGGGCCGAGCATGATGCAGACTCGAGGGGGGACCCCGGCCCTCAACCCTGGGGCCTGCGGACAGAACTGGGGGGCCCTGCGGACTTGGAGAGGAGAGCGGGGCAGCTTTATCCCCCTGAAGCCCGGCAGCTGCGAACGTGGGAAACACACCCCGTCGTCGTTCCTGGCTGTGGTCCTGGCTGTCCCCACATCCCTCCTGGGACAGGCGCAGCCCCGTCGCCGCCAGCGGCTGAGCGGGTGTCAGTGCAGTAACGGACTTTCCGCTGCTTCTCAGAGCATCTGAGCATTGCTACAGGCCCGCCAGGCTGCGGAGGGCCGTCCACAAGGGTGGACCGTCCACGTGGCTCTCCCCACATCACCCCATTGCTCCGAGGGTTTGGCACGTGCCCAGAGAGGACGGTGCTCAGGAGGGAGCTGCCCGGTGCAGGGCCCGGCGGGCAGGTGGGCGTGGAGGCATCAGCTGCTTAGTGCGGTGTGGCCACCCGTGTCCCAGCAGGAAGAGACTGTAGCTCCGCAGCAGGGAACACGCGGGCGTCCCCGAGAGAGGACCAGGGTCTCGTCACCGGTCTCACAGAGGGCGTGACCCCAGCCTCCGGGAGCCTGGTCCGTGAGGCCTGGCCCTGGCCTGGCCCTGTCGGGGAGGGAGGAAGATGAGCGGGAGAGGGGGTTGCCCGGGTGGGAAGACCCCGCAAGGGCTGCCACGCTCCGGGCAAGAGGAATCCCAGAGCTGCGCGGAAGATGTGCATTCTGATTTAGATCAGAATGGTTTAGATCTTTTCTACACGCGGAAATGAAAGCGATAACACCCAAAGACGAAGCGAAAAGCTGAGGACCCTGGCAGAGATTTTGTGCACAGCTCAGGGAGTGGGTCGCAGTGGGTCCGGGTCAACGCCCAGGCACAGCCAGCACCTCCAGGAAGGATGGGACACGCTGGTCCCAGCCCAAAGGACGGCCTCCGCTCCACAGTGGCCGCCAGTGTCTCGGGCTGGGCACTCTGCACCCCTCCAGGGCACCCACCTCCCGAGTGTGCCTTCTAGGTGCCCACGACAGGAGGGGGGCAGCCGCGCGATGCAGGAGCCGTGGGCTGCTCCCCGAGTCCCAGCCGCCGGGACACGGCTCCCCGGGGACCCGAGGGGCCAGCGCTGGGGGTGGGAGGGGCGCTGCGTGGAGGAATCACACACCATCAACCACACAATTAGATCCACGATAGACGGATCAGCAGAGAGATGGCAGACGACTTAAACAGAAGGGCTAAGTGGACCTATTGTGTGTGACACCTGCACGAACGTGGCAGCTACGGAAGCAGCAGAGCACAGAAGTGTTTCGTATTCACAGCTCAGATATCGTGAGCAGCGTAGCCAGTGGAGGCAGAATCTTCTAAAATGGTGAAAACTCCCTAACGTGACAAACAAATCAGTTTCCGCTTCCCTTGACTCACGTGACTTTCGCGTTCCTGCGAAGAGGGGCGTTAAAGCAGCAGGGGCGATCCCGCGTGACGTGGCGGGGAGCAGGGTGGGGGCCCAGGCTCAGCGCACGCACGGTCCTCACCTGGGAGTGCCCGCCGGCGTGTCGGCAGATCCTGCGGGTGTGAGGGATGTGTTCGCGGAACAGGACCCGTCTGCGCGCTGCGTAATCCTAGGACGCCCAGCCCCCTCGTGGTGACAACCTGAGACTGCCACTGCACCGTCGCCCCCCGAGGGCTTAAAGGGCTGGCCCGAAAGCAGGTGGATGCGACTGTGGCGAGCTCCGCTCTCAAACTGCCCCTCCCCTGCTTGCCAAGCTTAGGAACCCCGTCAGTGGGACGAGGCCTTTGGGGCGGATTCGAAGCCGCAATACAGCAGGACAGCAGTAACCGAGTTTCTCCACAGGACAGGCGCAGACCGCAGCAGCTGGGCAGGACCACTGTCAGCTCCTGCGTCTATTTCGGCGTAGAAGAGGGAGCTGGGGGACACGGGTGCCCAGAGAGCCAGGGACAGGTCACAGCCCTGAGGGCTGCGAGGCCAGAGGAGCCGCCCGCCATGCTCCCATGGTGCCCGGCCGTGTGAGATGGGCTCTGCCCTGAGGGACAGTGGCCGCTGCTCTAGGCACTGGGCCCTGGGCCAGGCTCCGTGTGACCATCCGATCGTGTCTCTGTTCGTCCCCTGGGCCCACGCGCCCACCGCCCCCGCTTGGCTGTTCTTTGGGGAGAAGCAGGTGGCGGCGGCTGTGGCGGGTACAGTGCCCCACCTCTCTCCCGTGCGTGTGACCAGTTCTCCCTGCTCCACGTCCCCTGTCCCCCCACAGCCCCGTGTCCTCCTGCGGTGAGAACAGCACCCGGGAGACGCTGCCTGCCGCGCTGGACGCCCGCTGAGGACGTCCCTTGAGACAGTCACTGGTCGCCCAGGCCTGGGCCACCACGAGCCTCATGGTTGGAACAGCGGGCCACACCCTGACAGACAGTGACAGGGGCATGAGGAGGATGGGGGAGAGCTGCCACCGGCCAAGGGCAGGGCTCCTGGGGGCCGGCCAGGGCTGTGCCAACACATCGTCGTGGCCGCTGGCATCCCAGCCCTCAGAGTGGCCGCTGGCCAGCCTCAGGACAGAGCACAGGACAGCTCTCTGACTCTGCGCTGTTGGCAGAAACAGAAAACACTTCATTTGCGGAGGAGGCAGACGTGGGGTCTCAGGCTCACCGTGGCGTCCCTGTGGGGCGCCAGCACGCTGTCCAGCTTCCAGGGGTCCCGCGGTCCAGGCACGCGGGCAGCTGCCCACACCCTCCCTCCGGGGGGAGGCCCGGGCTGGGCCGGAGGCAGGGCTCGTGGGGCCCAGAGGGAGCCGGCACCGCCCCCTGGGCGCCCTGGGCACCTGCACCAGGCGTGTCGCCCATGTCCACTCGCTCACTCAGTCACGGGGCCACCCCTGGGAAGCCCACTGCACGACGCTGCGCCCTGTGGGAGCACCGGGCTGCTCCGTACATGGGGCAAAGCCCCGCCCTCGAAGACTCCATAACCAGTTGGGGGTTAGATGTGGCCCCCATGTCTGCGCCCCCGTCCACACAGCAGCAGCAGGGGCAGGTGTGTGGACCAGAACCTCTCAGGTAGACCCAGGTGCCCCCGCCCTGCTGTCCCGGGACAGGCCTCGTACAAGGACAGATGAGGGAGGGAGCTGGCCGTCTTCGGGGACTTGTTGCCACTCTGGGGAACCTGCTTCCCGGACTTGCTAACCATCGCCAGGCCGAGCTGCCCGCCGCGGACGGCCCAAGCCCTTGGGCTACACTCACGCCGCACCTCCCTCTCCCGGCTGCCCCCCTCCCCCTCAAAGCCTCCAGCCATGCCCACGAGATTCCCCGGGGGGCAGTGGCCTTTTCAGGTGGCCGAGGCGTATTAACGATTAACGTATTCCTACATCTGCTCTCGGAGGAAAGCTGGGTTTGCATTCACGGGAGCCCCACGCCCCCCGGGAGGAAGCAGAGAGCAGAGGGGGCGCAGGGACACGTTCCCGTCTGTGACCAGAGGTCCTCGGGCAGAGCCCCTGGCGGGCCTGGGTGGGCTGGGCCTGCGGCCTGAATCTTATATAAACTGACGGTGATGGGGACCCTCCCGCAAGGGAAAAAAAATAAGGTGATGCATTCTAAAGGAGGTAGCAGACACATACCTAGAGAAAAACGTCAACACCGTCAAGTCACAACGTTAAACTTTTCAAAGCATGCGAATTGCACTAATAACCACAGGATTCCGCGAGGCGCTTCCACCACTTCATCCGACAGCACCCGCAGCCTCTCCTGGCTGCGTCCTCGACCACGTCCTTGACCGAGGAGTTCACCCTGCTTTCTCCCGGTTTCCCCTGACGCTGGTGTCTGCGGCTTGTGCCCTTCACAGCCACGGGAGGGCCTGGGATGTCCGTGAGCCGTGGGCTTCCCTGCCACCCCCGCCCCCGCGGTGCCAGCTTTGCTGCCGCGTGCTTCCGGCACTGGGGGGTCAAGGTCCCCACGAGACGTGACCTCTGACCTCAGGGGTCCTCCCGCAGGCCACTGCTGTCCCCGTCCAGCTGTCCGTGACTGTGAACCCTGCGGGTATCTCCCACCAAACCCCACTTCCCCCTTGGCTGGGCCCCGAGTGCCCGCCGGCTCCGCCCACGGGGAGGGTGACGGGGTGCACGGTGGGTGGACAGCCAGCTTAACCACTGACGGTCAAAAAGTCCCAGTCCTGCACATTTTTCCAAACGGTGTCCCCATGTGAACATGCCGATGGGGCCCAAAGCCCAATGCCCATGGCCTGGCGGTCAGCTCGCCCTGCCCGTCTCCTCCGTGCCTGGGCCGCAGAGTCCCCACCGCAGGAGCCCCGGGTGGGGCCTGCCCCCAGGGTCCCCGGACACAGCTGAGCGACGCGGTCCTCTCTTCCGAGTCTCAAAGCCCATGCAGCCCTTCTTGGGGCATCAGGCTTTCCTGGAGAAAGGACACCCTGAACCCGGATTCTGTCTCCCAAGAGGGAGCCAGGGCCGTTGGGCAGAGAAGGCTTCACAGAGCGGAGGTGGCCGGCTGGACACGTACCCTGGAGTCCTGGCCCATGACCGAGAGGGTGAGGCCCCCAAACACCTGCCGCCAGGTTGGGCTGCGGTGCTTCTCTGGCCCCCGAGTCCCCGGGGCAGATGGGCCACGCTGGTCCACATGCAGGTTCCCAGGGCCCAGCAGCGGGTGGCTGGCCCTGAACAAGCCCTCGGGGTTCTCGGGAACTGGACCTGCTAGCGTGACCTCCGGCCTCACGGGGGAGCCGGTGGTCATGTCCGGCCTACTCGTTCCTGAGCCATCTGCCCGCCCGCCCTCCAGCGTCCAGAGGGAACCTGGGGGTCTTGCCTCTCAGCCCTGACGAGTGTGGAGGGAGACGTTTCGGGGCGCCCCCCGCAGCCCTGGGGGCCACACGACCCCCGGGGCGAAGGTGGGTCAGTCCTGAGTGACCCCTCACAACTGCGGCCCCTGCTGGCTAACACCCGTTTTCCGGGGCGTCTGCAGCATCTGCCTTGCCCGGAAGGCCTTGGGTCCCCACCCACGCAAGATGAAGAGGCGGCTTTCCCGCTGCTGCACAGAAGCCTCCTTCCTCTCCTGGGGACGGGCCCCCTCTGCCGGCCTTCGCGGCCTCCGGGCCGGCGGGACGGGGAGGGAGGCCGTAGGGGGCGGGGCTGGAGACCCGGGCGCGGCGCCGCCCAGCCACCGCGGAGCCCCGGCGCTGAGCGGACACGCGGCCGTTTGCCGTGTCTCCGCAAGGCCCAGAGGGAGCGCAGAAATAGGAACAGGGCTCGGGTGGCTTCCGGGGTCAGCCAGCGGTCCCTGCTGCCTCTTCCGCCAAGGACACGGGCTGCGCGCAGCCTCTCTCGACCCGTGGCGCCGGCCACCCTCAAGTCGGGGTGGGTTGGATCAGGGGTGACAGACGCAGGCGCAGCCCGCGTTCGAGGTCGGAAGCCACGCAGCCTGAGCGGCCCCGCCCCCAACCCCGAGGCCACGCCCCCGCCTTCCAGAGCCGCCCCTGAGCCGCGCGGGGGCTGGACGCACCCAGGTCCCTGCCGCCCCGGAGCCACAGCGCGCCGCCAGCGCCCTCTCGTGGCAGCCACGGGACGCGCGGGCGCGGGAGCGGGCGCTCAGACACCGGAGCTCCGAGTCCCCGCGAGGGGCTCCGAGTGGGCACCCGGTGAGAGCTTCCCTCCACCGCTCCGCGCCCACTCACCACTTCTGCCCACGTTCGTGTGCACGCGTGTGCACACGTATGGGTGTGTGTGGGACCGCAAAGCAGTCCGTTAGGCTGGGCTCTTGCTCCCAAAAGTTCCTTTAAAGGACCCTAGACCAGGGCAGATGCAGCCTCAGTTCTTACCATGGGGACCCGACTCAGTGTGACCTCGGAAACTCACGGAAAAGCAAGGGCTCAGGCCCGCAACAGCTCTGGAGGCCCAACCCCGTCCTCCAGGACCACACCTCCCTCGCCGCCTGCTCTTGTGGCCACAGGCTAGGAGTCCTCGCGAGCCCTGTTTCGGGGAGGCCCAGCTGGGCATGTGGGCACCTCCTGCACAGGGGACTCTGAAGGGCGGCCCGGGAGGTCCAGCACTGCCACGGCCGACCCTGGCCCTCACCGCGCTCCGTGCTGGGGGGTGCTGCCCCCGTCTGGCGTCCACCCCGTGCTGGCACGTGACCTGACTCGGTGACGTCTGCTTAATGAGGGAAAGACTGAGCAGATGAGGCCACCTCGACCGACCCCTGGCCACCCTGCCGGCCCGTGCCCCACGGCAGCACCGCCCTTCAGCCGCCCCCACCATGCTTCTTTAAAAAACGACTTAGACAAATATGAACTCCAAGGGCGGGGGCTGGTCTCCCCTCCAAGCTCCTCCGTCCACGCAGCGCTAGGACACCGTGGTTCTTCACGAGGTGAAGCTCTCGGTGTCCAGGAACCCTCACGGCGAGAATCTAGTACTCGTGTGGCCGCACCGCCCAGCCTCCCGGCGCCCCGCCCCCGGCGCAGGCTGCCCAGGTGCAGACACACGGACGTGTGTGCAGCTCTTCATTACACATGCGCGGTGTGAGCACGAGCGCGATTTCCTTTCACAGTAAGGACCAAGAGGCCGGGTTAAGGCCAGGCTGCAGACCCCGCCCCCTGGGCTCAGGCTCCACCCCGTCCCCAAAACACGGCCCTTGTGGGGTCCTCAAGGAGTGAGCAGAACAGGGAGGGGACGATGGTGTCTCGGGCACAGCGTCTGGGACTATCTGACAGTGACACACGGGTCAGTGCATCCAGACAGAGGGCAGCAGGTGTGCAAGGGGGGGGAGGGCCAGAGGGACGCACAGGTGAATTAAGCCATACCACGCCACGTGCCTGTCACCAGCCTCAGGCTGGGAGGGTGGTGTTACCCGTGGAGTCCCACCTGTTCCAGAGCAAGGAACGCAGGGCCCAGCTGGGGTCAGGAGATAGGTGAGACACGGCACCAGCCCTGCTTTTCCCTCTGGGGACACAGAGCGCCAGCCTGAGGCCAGCTCCCTCTGCCGTCTGGGCTCAGCGCAGCCACTCTGCACTGTCCATGAGGTGGACGGTTCGAGAAGGCCCCCTGCACGTAGGGCCCTGGAGGCGGTGGGGGCCATGTCTCAGCCCTGGGGCAGCTGCCCTGACTTGGACGGGAAAGCACAGCGTTAACTACAGCCCACCCTCCGGGCGCCCCGACCCCGGCGGGTCCAGCCCCAAGTGGGACACTCGGCCTGCTCACTGGCCTCTTAATCACCGGCCAGTACGGCCCCCAGCGAAGGTCAAAGTCCCTCAATATGCTTTTCCAGAAATCGCTGTGAAACTCCACTCAGCCATTCAGCCACCTGTGGAGCCGCCAGCTGGAGAGGTGGCGAAGCTCGGAAGGGGTCTCCTGCCCCAGACGAGGGGTGTTGGCGGTCCGGACCCATCCCTGTCCCCACCTCCCATCCAGTCTTCTGACTCGGGGAGGGGAAGGGGCAATGAATGGCCGGTGGGCGGGGGGTGACCAGTGCTGACTAGATGCCACGGCTCCCTGGTGCCCAGACGCCCTCCGGGCTGGGTGGATACTGGGGCAGGAGGTAGGGAAGGACCACCTTCAGAGCCTGACTTGTGATGGGAAGGAGAAAATTCAGGCTCTGCGCTGGCGGGCTTTCTTCTGGAGCCTTCCTTCTGTGAGTGAGAGTAGATCACGGCTTCCTCCTTAGCCTGCCCCTCCCACTTCCTGCCACCAGCTCCACAGGACCAGTGTCCACGTGGCTGTGCGGTTTCAGGCCCGGTGCCTCTGTGTACACACGGCGGACAAGGTGGGCTCTGCTGAGGGTCTGGGGTGACGCAGCTGGGCCCACGGCTCACAGAGGCACCTCTGTCCAGTGGGCCCAGGGCTGTGAACAGCAGGGGCTGCAGAGAGGGTGGTCTGGGGAACCTGTGGCCAGTGCAGTGACAACGACGGTGACCGTGAGCTCAAGGACTCCCGGGAAGCTTGCTGTTCTTGGTCTCACCATCTATCGAGGAGTTGGTGGCAGGGGAACCCCAGAGGTCTCTCCAATGTCCGAGAGCAGCTAGGACATTGGTCCCCAAACTTTTTGGCATGAGGGACCGGTTTGGTGGAAGACAATCTTTCCACAGGCAGGGTGGCGGGTGGGGGGAATGATGGTTCAGGCGGTAATGCGAGCTCCGGAGGGCATGCTGTGCGGCCCGGCCCCAAACAGGCCGCGGCCAGGCGGTTGGGGACCCCTGAGCTGAGACACCTTCCCTCGAGCGTTAGAGGCAGCGCGGCCCACGCGCCACTGCGCAGAGACTGGAGCCGCGGACCTCGGAAGATGCTCGGACCGGCCATAGTCCGAGCAGCAGGGAAAGTGAGACCTCGTCGGCACCTCCAGGCCTGACAGAGCTGGCTCCACCCCTCAGACAGGTGAAGGTGCAAAGCCGCCAGGTAAAAGGGGCGGTGCCAGAGGCCCCGTTCAGCCTGGCGGTGGTAGGTGGGAGCCTCCAGGGCAGAGAGGGCCGGCGAGACGTGGATGGAGAGATGGACGGAGCCCCGCGTGGATGGAGCGGCGCTGCAGGGACAGAGTCCCAAGTGGGCGGAGCCGTGCGGCGCGGACGGGGCCCTGCGGGGGTGAAGCGGAGCCCCGAGGCGTCTACACCACAAACTCCTCAGGGTGGTGGTCTTCTCCGAGCAGGTCCAGGGAGCGGGAGTTCACGGACCTCCTCGGCCCGGGGTCCAGCGCGCGGCGGAGGGGGCAGCTGCGCGGGGCGGGGCGCGGGGCGCGGCGCGGGGCGGGACGCGGGGCGGGGCGCGCGTCGTCCACGCTGCGGTTGCGCGGGGCCGCGGGGTCGGCTGCCGCCCGGGCCTCCGGCACCTGCAGGGAGAGACCAGGAGGCCGTCCTGCAGCCGCCTCACCCTCCCCTCCATTCTCTCCCCCTCCCGCCCCCGCCCCCGCCGAACTCCCACCTCCTGCCGGGCCCCCGCCCGCCCGCCTCCCTCTGAGTCAAATCGCACCCTAACATTCACTCTCTTTCCAGGGTCACCACCCGCCCACTGGGGCTCCCCCAGGTCCGCCCTAAGCAAGGCCCGGCGCCTCCAGCCCCCGCTTCCTCTGCCTCACCTCCCAGGGCCACTGGCTTTGGCCCCCCTCCTGCTCCTGGGGGCCGGGGCGCAGCCCCCCAGAGCCCCGCACTCCTGGGGCCCTAGCTGTGCGGGCCTTGTTCACACCGCCCACCGCCTGGGAAGGGGGCGGGGCCGGGGGCCGCACCGCACGGCAGGCCGAACTCTCAGCTCTCAGACGCAGAGGACCCAGCTCCCGACCCGCCTCGCTCCCTAAAGCCTCACCGGTTCCCCCACTGCCCGACGAGTCTCCCGGGGACCCTCGGGCGGGCCTAGGGCCCCTGACCTGACGAGGCGCGATGCAGAACAGGGAGAGGCCGCCTGCCCACGTGGGGACCTACCTGGTGCAGGGCCTCAGCGCTCGGGCCCGTCGTGCTCACCAGTGTGACCCGCACCGCGGCCAAGGGCTGCTGGGGAGAGGCTGCGAGGAGGGCGAGGGCACGTGAGCAGGGCCAGGGGACACCCGCCTGCTCCCTGCAGAGGGCAGCCCACTCCAGGGCCCCAAACTCTGAGATGAGACTGGGTGCCTCTATGGTTCCCGCACCCCTCCTCTCAGGCCTCGGGGTCACAGAGAGGTGGGCTGTGACCTTGGCCTCCTCCCTGCAGGTCATCTGGAACCCCAGACTATCACGTGTCTTCTCCACGTGAGGTGTCGGAGCCCTTTCGAGGAGCGATGGTTTCTGTGGGCGACCTGGGCTCCTCCCCTTAGGTGGTCTCCGCCTATCCCAGCCTTCTCCCTGCATGGTCCCCCAGGACCCCACCCACTCCCTGCCCCCCCCCCCCCCCAGCTCACACTGCCCTGTCCTTCCGCACTGGGCTGCTTTAGTTGTCCAAGTGCTCTGATGTCTAATCAAAGCAGGTGCTTACTGGGCAAACAGCATCTTATCATTATTATTGCTCATTCCAGATTGCAGACCACACACTTGGGCAAAACCTCAGAGATGGAGACCGATCCGTCCTTTATCGCTCAGAATGTAAAGGTGGACACGGCAGGTTGACCAAAACCACCTGACACTGTGTGATCTTGGCTGACCTTGGGTAACCCTGAATGACTCTGGTTGGCCCTAGGTGATCTTGGGTGACTCTAGGCGACCCTGGGTAGCACTGGGTGATCCTGAATGATTCTGGGTGACCTTGGGTGACCCTGAATGACTCTGGGTGGACTTGGGTGACGCTGGGTGACCCTGCATAACCTTGGGTGACTCTAGGTGGACCTGGGTGGCCAGGCCCTGAGGCTGGTCCCGATTACCCATTGCATCCACTCTCAAAGACGCTGCAGGTGCTCAGGGAATAGCAGAGCCTGCGTAACCTTCCTGGGGTGACAAGGAACCACTTCAGGGCCCCCACTCCCAGACCTACTGCGGAGGCATCCCTGGGGACAAGGAGCTCATGCTAAGCTGGGTGGGTGCTCGGTCCTAGAATGGCTCATAAGTGGCCGACTGTCATGTGACTTCTGCTGACCCCGTGGGCAGCAAGAGAGAAACGGGGCTGAATGCTTTCCGATGGGATCTGGCCAGGCCAGGCTCCCTAGGAGTTACCAGCTGCAGGGGGATTGAAGGACCACCACCCACCGCGTCTTGCAGGGAGGGCCCTGTCCTCCCTTCTCTGCTCCCAGGCCCTGTGGTGGAGGGGCCCCTGTGTAACAAGGTCCCCAGAATCAGGGTGACGAGCACCCCAGCCTCTCCCGGCACCCACAGCGATGACCCAGCCGGCATCTAGCCAAGCAGCACACTCACCTTCCCCCTGGTCCCGGGTGTCGCCCTCAGGCCCACCTCTGCCACCACCAACTGTGCCACGGCTGCTCTGGCTGGTCCTGGAGCTGCTGGGCGGCTCCTCCCCGTGGAACGCGGCAGCCCCGACGACGGGCTCATCCACCGACATCTCCCCGGGCTCCACGGGCTCCGCCAGCTGGGAGTCGGCCTCGATGCCCGACGAGCAGGAGCTGCAGTGGCTGCCAGACGACAGGAGCGAGAGGCGGTGCGGGGGACGCCAGCCTCCGTCCCTATTGTCCCCGCTGCCAGGGGAGCCGGGGGACGCCCTGCTGGCCAGGTCCAGGTCCAGGTCCAGCTCTAGCACGTCGCTGACGCAGGACTCCCGGTAGCACTTCTTCTCTGTGTGGGGGGAGGGGGAGGAGCGCTGGAGATGGAGCCGCAGGTGGCCGACAGAGGCCCAGGGGTGCAGCCCACCGCCAGGCCCAGGAAGATGCAGAGTCGGGGGAGGGAACTGCCACCCAGAGGTCAGGGCCCCGAGTGTCCGCTGTCACAGCCCAGGCAGCCGGTAAGCTCCTAACACTCGCCCGTGTGCTCACGGCCCTAGGGCTCCCAGGTCTCAGGGCGAGGGGCCCCAAGCAGCCCCCGCAAGCAGGTGTGCACACATGTGCACACAGGCACTCCACGCTCACACACACGCGTGCATCACCAGGGCCTCCAGGAACCGCGTGGGGGTTACTGCAGCCCTTGCCTCACTTCCCCCCGGCCCCCATCTTTAGAATCAGGCCCCAGGAGAGCTGGAGGAGTGGGGTCTCCACCACCCCCTTGCCAAGCCCCCCTCTGGGAAAACAGGGTGCGACGCGGGCTGCCGCGCCCAGCGTCCGACCTAGACCGCAGAGGAGGGGTGGGCGCGGAGGGGACGGCCCCACCTTGGGCCTCCTCCAGCTGCCGCAGCCGCTGCAGCGCGGGCTGCAGGGTCAGGTGCAGCTGGTGGCTGCTACTGAGCAGGTGCAGCAGGTGGCGGGAGCGCCAGGAACAGCCCGTGCGGTACACCAGCTTCCGGGCCGCGGGCAGCCCGTCCAGCCAGAGCTCAAACCTCTTGCCCTGAGCAGAGAAGAGACGCGATGTGACATACCGAGAAAGCCAGAGGACGGCATCAGCCAGGCCCTCTGCTGGGGGCTCCCCTGTTTCTGTCCTGCCACCAGATTTCTCCTGGGGGTGCGGGTGGGGGAGGGGCCTCAGGGCAGCTGTAACCCGGCGCCCACCGCGCTGGGCCGGGGGAGGTGGACCCTGTGGGCCCACGGCCGTGTTGGGCCCTCGAGTTCAGCCTGCACCCAGGACCCACCGTCCCTGCCACCTGCCCAGCGCCAAGCCTGGCCCAGGGCGTCTGGATGGAGCGCGTCTGTGGCCTCCTCCTCGCCCCCCTTTATTGTCCCCACCCAGGAGCCAGAAGTCCTCCTGGTGACGAGAGCCAGGACACCCAGCCCGGCAGAAGGGCACTTCCAGGGGGCGGGGCCGTCTCCACGCGGGACACTCCCCAGGTCTCGGGCTGTGCCTGCACCTCGTGGGCCATGACATGCCTGGTCAACGTCCTGAAGGACAAGCGTCTGCCAGGCTCCTCTGGGCTCCTGGGGGCTAAGACACTCCCGCCCCCAGCCCCGACCCCATCAGACACGCACCAGAAAGGCCAGCTTCCCGATGTGGCGCCAGGGGAAGTCGTAGAGCAGCTGTGCAGCGCGGTTCACCTCCTGCAAGACAGCAGGGCCGCGTGCACAGGGCCAGCCAGAGGAAGCGGCAAGACCAGCCCCCGTGGGGGAGGGAAGGGGCGTTAAGGAGAAAGAGGAGGGGGATGGGGGGGGAGGAGGGGAGGGGGAGGAGAGAGGGGAGGGGAGGGGGAGGAGAGGGGAGGGGAGGGGGAGGAGGGCCCCTGCCGGTCACCTGATAGACCTGCACCCCTCTGAGGGTCAGTCCCAGGACAATGGTAGGTCGGTCCTCCTTCTTATCCTAAGAGGACACAGACGTTGGCAAGGTCTAGAGCCCCTGGCCTGGGGTTGTGGCCCCCCTCGCAGACCCTCGCTGGTGGACCAGGGGTGCCTGAGGGCTGAGGTGGGGTCCCTGGGCCTCCTCCCATTTCCCCTCTGATGCTGGCTGGGGGTCCCGGCCCTAGGACAGCCGTGGGGACTCTGTCCCTCCTGTCCTGGGTCCCGGCCGCCCTGTGGACCCTTGGGGAGGTGCGTCCCAGGCCTGAGCCGCCCTCCCCCACCCGGCGTCCCCGCAGCTGGACCTTGTACAGCCTGAAGAAATGGACGGGCACGTCCTCCAGCCGGCAGGCCTCCCGGATGAAGCGCAGCACGGCCTCCTTGGGGCTCAGGCCCCCCTGCTCACGGTGCAGGGTGGGCGCGTGCCTGAGGATGTAGGCGCTGCCCCTCTTGGTGATGATCTGAGGAGGGAGCCGCCGGCCATCTGTCCAGCCTGCTCCCCCTCCGGCCCGGGGTCCCCCCCCCCCGCCCCTGGGGGTGGCGGCCAGGATGGAGAGAGGGGCCTCACCCACTGCGGGAAGTAGGCCTGCGGCTCAAAGTAGCGGCCCGAGTGTGCTGGCTCGCGGTAATTGCCCAGGTCGGCCTGCAGCCCGTAGGCAGCCAGCAGAAAGTAGGCCTCCTCCCGGTGGGCGCACTGGGACCGCAGCACCCGCTCCTTCAGGTGGCAGTAGTACAGGTGCCTGGCCGTCCTGTCGCTGGCGGGCGAGCGGGCTCGGGAGCGCCGTCCCCCTGCAGCCCGCGGCCTCCCACCCCGCCAGTCACCACCCCCCGCCCGCCACGCCCCGTCTCGTTGCCCCAGGGCCCCAGGACCCTCAGGGCCCCGAAGCGGGGGGAGGTACAGGTGGATGTGCTGCCACCCCCCTGCTGCTGAGAAGCCAGGTGAGCCTGACTTCGGGCAGGGCTCCTGGGACCCAGGACTGGCAGGCCTGGTTTATAGCCGCCTCCTAAGAGACAGGCCCCTTTCTTCTGCTAATTTCCCAACACACACAGGGAGCAGGGCCCCTGGGAAGAACAAGTTCAGATCTTCTAACACTACCACCAGCGACTGGCCCCACAGCACGGGGCAGCCACGCTCCCTCCCCGCAACCTGCCTGTTCGCCCCTCCGAGACTTTTCCAGAACCTTCCCCCCACCAGCTCTCTGCCTGGGGAGGCTTGTGGGGACCCCGGCCCACTTGCACCTGCTCAGGGGGCTCCTGGGACACGGGCCCCGCTTACCCGCCCCCGGTCTGGGGGCGCCCCAGCATCTGTATTTTCCCACATGCTCTGGTGGGGTTCTCTCGGGAAAGTAGGCCCAGGAACTCAGAAGGAGGCCCTGCAGGTGTGCCAGCCTGGGGCCCTTTCCCACCCGGACGGGCACCAGCAGCTGGGCACGCAGACCAGAGCAGGAGGAGGCCCCGCTTACAGAGGAATCCGCAGACCCTCCAGCACACACCTGGGAAAGCCCACCCTAGGGCATAAAATACCTGTGTTCGAAACACTCTTGTTTCTGCCCTAGTCTTTACATGTTGGTTAATCAAAAAGAATGGCTGCGCCTCTGCCGCCCAAGCAACAGCGATACCGCATCCTGACAGGTGGTCACCCTTCCGGGAACGTGCCAGAGAACCAGCGAGCGACTTTACCTGATAAGCCTTCCGTTTTCCACGTAGTACTGCACCCTGAGGAAGGCCACGAAGGGGGCCCCGGGCCTGCCGCTTCCCTGGGGCTGGAAGGGTGGAGAGAAGGCGGTGCTGAGACCTGGGGGGAGGGGGCTGACCCCCTGCTGGTGCTCAGGAGGGAGCACCATCTGCATCGCTTCGGACCCAGCCCGAGGCCACAGCTCAGGTCTGTACTGCGGGGCAAATGTCCAGAACACTGGAGGGCGTTGCACCTGCACCCACGGGGCTGGCTTCCCTGCACCCGGCAGACTCCGCGCCGGGACCTGGGGCGGGGGCCAGCAGCTGGGCCTCCCGGGCCCCTCCCCCCTGCCCTCCCCCGCCTGGCAGTTTAGCTCACTCTATGCCTTTCTCTCTTCCAGTCCTTTGAGAAGTATTTGCTGAGCTTCTGCTCCAGATCCATGAAGACGTGCTCGCTGTCTACAGAGAGAAGCAGGGCCTGGAGCAGAGCGTGCTGGGAGGGGCCCGTGTGCGACCAGTCACACGCGGTGGCCTCCTTGGGGTGGCAGGCTGCAGGAGCGTGTCTCCTGACGTCCAGGCTTTACCGGGTGGTTTTCCAAAGTGCGGAATCTTTAGATAATGAAACCTAGACACTGACAGCGCGATGGCACTGGAGCTGGTCCTTGCCGGGAGCGTGACCGTCCGGAAGGGTCTTCCTCCCAACAGCCCCTCTCCCAGCTGTAGACCGAGTCCTTCGAAACTGGAAAGGCCTGTAAACCTGGGACCAAGCTCCCCAACTTCAAGTCGAGTCACATTAACGTGGTAATGCTGGGAATGGTCATGGGGGACCCTTCTTTCCAAATTCTACGCTCTGTGTTTTTGGACTATTACGACCACGTGTTTCCTTTGTGAGCTGGAGAAAAATGAGATTATTCTAGAGGTGTGTGGGGCGGGCCGGCCTCCCTCAGTTACTGTCAGGCTCAGCTCCAGAACCCGTGACTCTCAGGGCCTCGACAGCGCCACCTGCAGGCCCCTCTCTGAGGACAGCAGGACAGCCTGACCCCTCCCAGCTCTACGAGGCAGCCTTCCAGGGTATAGACGGGGCGGTGCCAGGGGACCAGGGCGGGGCCCGCCTCAGGAGGGCGTGTGCCTGCCGCGTGCAGGCTCTGGGCTTGGGACCCCGAGCCAAGCCCCGCATCCTCGCGTCCACAACACCTCGGCTGTTATCTCTGCTCACTTTGCAGAGGAGGAAACCGGGCCTTGTAGAGGCTTGGAAACACGCCAGTCACACGGCTAATAAAACCCTGGTAGGGGTCCCCAGGCCAAGGACCCTCGAAGCCCGGGGTCAGCAAAGGAGGGCCCTGGGCCAAGCAGGGCACAGCCGGGCTCCTCTGCTACATAACGTCTGTAGCTGCGTTAGTGCTCCAAAGCCAGAGACACTCACTACCTGGCCCTGTACAGGAAGCGTGCCCACCTCTGCTCTGAGCAAGCACTGCTTTTCATTCATCTAGACCATCTGTGGCTGGGAGGCTCCCCCAGGGTGGTCGGAGCCCACAGGCTTAGCCATCGCGTGCCGTCTGACCTTGGCGGCGCTGTTAAAGGATCGGGGTTCTGTCGAAGGAGCCTGCACGTGGGAACAGGCGTGAAAAGCCAAGCCCACCTTGCAAGGGCTGCAGGGGTCCTTTTCCGCGTGTGATTATCCAAATCACCTGCCTGCTCCTTGCAAGCTCCCCGCTTCCGCGTGTGATTATCCAAATCACCTGCCTGCTCCTTGCAAGCTCCCCGCCAAGTTCATGATAAAGAACAGAAAGGAACGACCCACCTTCGGCTCAAGTTCAAGCCCCAGAAGAAAAGTCCCGAAGCACCACTAGCCGAGACGACAGAGGCGCTAGAAACGGATCGCACGTGCCCTCCAAGTCGCCCACTAGCCCCCCGCTGCAGCCCACCCGCTGGGCGTGGGCTTCCAGCACTGCCCGCCTGAACCCACGGGCCAATCTCGCACCACTAGAAGTAGGGCCCAGACGTGGCGTCCGGTGACGGACATGCCCAGGGCCAGCCCTGCGGTACGTGTGATGCTGTCCCACCCAGAAGGCTGAGTGGAGTGACTGGGCGGTCCCGCCAACTTCCGGGACAGGGAAGTGTGGGGTGAGAGCCAATTTAGGTGATGCTGGGAGGAAACGGGATCCTAGAGTGTGGGGCTGCCAGTGGGACAGTGGACGCACCGGCCTCAGCGAGCCACTGGCATGAAAAAGGGGAGGGGTGTCAGGAGCCGCATGTGTCCCCAAATTCTTATGTTGGAGCCCAAACCCCCAGGGCCTCACAACGTGACTGTATTTAGAGCTGGGCCTTCTAAGAGGTGCTTAAGTTAAAATGAGGTCATTAGGGTGGATCCTGATCCGGCGGGACTGGGGTCCACGTAACAAGAGGAGCTCAGACACAGATCTGCACAGAGGGCTGGCCACGTGAGTTCAAGGGGAGAAGATGGCCAAGTACACGCCGAGGGGAGAGGCCTCAGGAGGAACGGCCCCACTGACCCTGGGATCTCAGACCTCTAGCCTCCGGACTGCGAGAAAACAGGTTTCTGTCGTTTACGCCACCTGGTCTGAGGCCTCTGTGACCTGAGGCCGTGCAGGCTGCGCAGAGGCTGGTTCTGATCCTAAGAGGTTTAGGGACCAGGTGACGAAACACAACGCGGGGATGCTATTTGGGTCCTTATTCTTACAAAGCAGCAACAAACAGACATTTCTGAAACAACTGGGAAATTTAAATATCAAGCGAATATTAAATAATATCAAGAGGGGCTTCCCTGGAGGCGCAGTGGTTGAGAGTCTGCCTGCCGATGCAGGGGACACGGGTTCGTGCCCCGGTCCGGGAGGATCCCACATGCCGCGGAGCAGCTGGGCCCGTGAGCCACGGCCGCTGAGCCTGCGCGTCCGGAGCCTGTGCTCCGCAACGGGAGAGGCCGCGGCAGTGAGAGGCCCGCCTACCGCAAAAAAATAAATAAATAAATAAAAAAAATAAAATAATAGTATCAAGAAATTGTTGATTCTGTTGGGTGTACAAATGGCCTTGTGGCTATTTAAGAAAATATTCTCCCTCAAGAGATGCGCCCAGAGCATTTAGGGATGGAATATCACGAAGCCTGGGATTTATTTTAAATAATCAGCAGAACATTCCGGGTTCAATGGAGCAGGTTTGGCGAAAGGTTGGCAACTGCTGCTGTTGTCTCTACTTCCAGGGATGTCGGAAAATCCTCAAAGTACTGTTTCAGTAAAATGAGCATTGCGTCTCTCCTCTATCCTGCAGGGCTACCTGCCGGACGGGGGGCTGGCTGCGCGGCCCGCCGTCCTGGGCAGAGGGAGACTGGGGTGGGCCTGTGAACGCCACTGGCCCCCTGCTTCTCCCTCTGAGACCTCCTTGCTCCGGCGGCCAGCCCGCCACCCCTCTCCTGACGTCCCTCGATTGCTTTACTGCCGGTGGCCGGGCTTCAGGTCCATCCTCACTCCGCGTCTGGAGCCCCCAACGTGCCCACCCACTGAGTCTGAGCCCGCCTGCACGTCCCACACCCAGACCCCAGCGGGGCCTCGGAGGGTCAGGTGGTGGCGGCACTGCACCTCACGCCCTGGCGGGGGGACCCAAGAGCTGGCGGCTGTCCTGGACCAGAGAGGCCCGGAGTGGCACACGCCCTCAGCTAAGCCACCTCCAGATGCTCCAGAGGCCGAGGCTCCCAAGTGACAAAGCTCAGGAGGAAGAGGTACCCCTGAACCCAACCACCGCGTCCCAGGGGTCGGGGCCCCCCAGAGCCTGTGACCCCCTCCCCCCAGGGCTCCGGGTCTCAACGAGTCCCCGCACGAAGTCACCACGCGTGTGCGTGCCCTCTCTCTGCTTTACCGCCCGCGTGTGCCCGGTCCTACGCCACGAGGCCTGTGCCGCGAAGTGAGCGGTCCCGCCACCTACCCCAGCCCCCCGCTCAGCCTCCACCAGGCCCACCAGGACCCTCTCTGGAACGATGGGGACTTCATTTCCATGAAGCGGGAAACTTCTAGAACAAGACGACAGACTTGTTGAGGAATGGGCACTGGCAACCCTCCCCTCCCCCAAACAAACCAAGCTTCTTAGAAACGCTCGCGTCCTAACTGGCTGTCTGCGAGGGCCAGGCATCGCGTCCTGACTGGCTGTCTGCGAGGGCCAGGCATCGCGTCCTGACTGGCTGTCTGCGAGGGCCAGGCATCGCGTCCTGACTGGCTGTCTGCGAGGGCCAGGCACAAGGCGGCGGCGGCCAACGGCTAAGACGGCGATTCTGGACGGAAGCGTAAACTGGGGCAAAGCTACCCATTAACTGAGCTTTCCCTGCAAACCGGGAAAAGTCCACTAATATTAAAATTTAACCCAAAGCTGCTACTCCAGGACATGAACCCCATGCTGGGCGCAGGGCCCCTTGCCTGCAGCACCGTCTCACCGATGTCCCCGATTCTGTCTGGGACCCGGAACTGGGGAGCGATTTCCTGACAGACGGGAGAAAAGGCGGTTGTCCTGAGCTCTACCACCTCCCCCGGGCCAGCCTGGGGGTCCCACACGGGATACCCCAAGTCCACGCCAGGGGGCGCACGGCCAGGTCTAAGGGCAGGAATTCCCATGGGGACCTTGACCAGTGACCCCACCTCATCCTCCTTCTCTTCCCTGCTTGGTCCGCGCCCCCCACCCGCCCCCCAAGTCCCTAGGCACTTGGCCACCAGAAGTCCCAGGGCTCGGCTCTCAGTCACGCTGAGACGAAATTACAAGAGAGCCTGGCGGGGACGGGAGTCGCACCAGTGACAAGCCTGGGGCCTCCACCGCTGTGCTCGGGGCCCGGAGAGGTCAGGCGGCCCAAGCACGGAATCTTCTCTGCGGCTGGGGCCGAGGGAGCCCACGTGGGACGAAGGCCTGGGTCACCACGTGGGGGACACCGCAGGATTGTTTCCCTCGGAGAAATGCTCACGAGTCTGCAGGACACGCTGCACGGACCGCCGAGGGAGAGGCCAGGTCCTCAGAGCCCATGTCCCCATGGGGTCTCCCCATCTCACTCGGCCCCCACCTGGACGCCTGCCTGGGGTGCACAGGCTGGGGGATCCAGGAGGAGGGTCAAGCTCCCCTGCTCTGCCCTGTGCTCGTCCACTCAGCCTGGGGGCCTGGAGGGAGCCTGGGACGGGGGGACAAGGCGGCCGCCCCACCTCGTCTGCCAGCACTGCCCCTCCTCACACCAGGGGTCCACGGAAGCTCCATCTGACCCCCGGCTCTGAACTGGGCCCTGCACACCAGCAGAGCCCAGGGCTTCCAGAAAGCAAGCTTCCAGCCTGCTCACCTTTTCTCTCCAGAGGAGGGGAGTGTGCAAGTGTATATGTGTGTGTGTGCATGTGTGCACCCGTGTGACAGCATGTAAATACGTGTGAGTGTGTGCCTATAAGTGTGAATAAGTATGTGAGGGTATGAGCGTGCCAGCACGTGTGTGAGTATGTAAGTGCGCATGTGTGAATGTGTTAAGTATGTAAATATGTGAGACAGTGTGCACGAGTGTGGTTATGTGTGTTTGTGTACTTTGTGTGCGCGTGAATACTTGAACATGTATGTGTGTGCCTGAGTGTGCATGTGTGTGAATGTGCAACTATGTAAATATCTGCATGTGTGAGCATGAGTGCACGCGCCTGTGCTCCGGTGCAGCGAGGGGGAATCGCCCAGACACCCTGGTGCCCTCGGAACACGTGGGCACCAGGCGGCACCAGGCGGAGGCCTGGGGTCTCCTTCAGACTCAGCCCCAAGCACCCGCCCTCCCTGCCCTGGGAGGGGCCCGGGGGCCCAGGGTCGTCGGGCGACGCTTGCTTACTTCTTATCACACTGAGGCCAAAGAAGTGGGCTTCTCTGATGCCGGCCAGGTCGCACACCTGCTGGAAGAGCTCGTGCCCGGCAGCCTGCACCTGCGATAGAGATCGGAGGTGCTCAGGGCGCTGAGCAGGGCGACCTCTGGAAGAGGAGGGAGTCCAGAGGAGGGTCCACCGAGCCGGGCTGGTGGGCAGGGGGTCTGGCTCAGCGGGCTTCCCGCTCAGCAGGGTCAGGGCTTGGGGTCCCTGGTCACTCCCCAGGCTGACGGCTAGAAGTCCCCCCAACACCGCAGGCCGCCTGTGAGAGGGTGAGACCCTAACGAGGGCAGGGGTGGCGTGTCTGACCCCAGGACAGGAGGCTGCTCCCTCCAAGGACGGGGTGTGGGAGGCTCCGTGTCCCCAGGAACCCCACCGGGCTCTCTCCTCACCCGAAGCCAGCATCGCTAGGCAACTCCTGAAAGCGGGGCTGGCGTCTGGGCACCCCTGAAAGGGGCGTGTGCTGCAGGGGAGGCCCATGTCTCCCCACGCCCCAGTTCTGCCACAGCAGCCGTCCTGCCCCACAGGGACCTCGTGCCGGGCTGCAGGGCCCAGGCCGAGCCCCAGCGCCGTCACCTCCCCGCCCCTCCCCGCTCCCACGCGGCCCCAGTCCTGGGTGTGCGTCCACGCCTGCACGAGTGAGGTCTCTCTCGCGTCGGTGTGTGTACACGGAAGGGCGGGCTCTCGCCCTCACCACAACTCTTAGCCAGTCGGCTTTCCATTATCCACAAATGCTTCGTGACACCTAAAACGTTAACAACATCTTCATATCAGCCGTCCCACACGTTCAAATTTCCGGTTGTCTCACAAACGTCAACGTTTTCGTGCTTTGTTGATTTGAATCCAGACTCAAGGAAGGCCCCGCCCCGGGACCTTCCCCGCCGTTGAGTTGTTGGGCACACAGGCCCTTTATCCCGTGGCCGACACATCTCCCTGGTGGGTCTGGTCCTCTGTCCTCTGTGCTTCCTGGGCCGGTGATTGGTCCCCACAGACCTACGTTGCCGTCTGGCGCCCGTGTCCGTGTGTGTGAGGCCGGCTGGTGGAGGCTCGGGTTCACCGAACGGAGACCCATTTACCGGGGGCAGCTGAGGGGCTGGAGTGCGACGGCCGGGCAGCCTGAGGACGCTGGTCGCAGGCTTCCTGGGGACGGGCGGAGCTCCTGTGACTCGGGGAGTCCCACTTCTTAGTGGTCAGTGCCCGGGAGGCCGGCCTTGTCATCGTCCGTCTGATCTGGTGAGGGACAATCCCTCCGCCCGCGATGACGGTGACGCGTATTCGCAGCAAGGCTTCCCAGCCCATGGCTTCCTAATGCTTGGTGTGAAGCCGCACGCGGTACAGTTAACTACGGGCTCCTCCCTCACTGCTAGCCCAGTGCGCACACCCCGGAAGTAACTTCCTCTGGGCTCCGCGTGGCAGGGCCAGGAGGGCGAGGCCACGGGCACTGGAGGCTGGCTCCGTGGGCCCCGTCGCAGCCAGGATCCACGTCTCCTTCTAGAGGGTTCAGCTCTGCTCCGGCTGCACGGTCCTTCAGGAAGAACTTCCCGTGAAGTTCACCGAGGAACCAGGCTCACATAGGGCAGGGCCAATGCCCCAGGACCTCCCCTCCCCCACCCCGCCCCAGGTCCCCTTGCTGCACCCTCCCCGTGGCATAAGGCACCTCTAAGGACACAGCGAACCCCCGGAAAGCCCATCGATCAGCTCCAGCATCTCCTCGCTGGATGGGGACGCCGAGGCTTGGGGGCCTTGACTCCAGTACAGAAGTGTGTCCCTGAGCAGAGAAGAAATTCCCAGGACACAGGCAAGACATTCCCGGGAGCCGTGGGGCATCTCAGACCCCTTCCGCCCCCTCCCAAAGGCAGCCCCAAACCAGCCCCGCAGGGTCCAGCGCTCTTCGCCAGACCCCTCCCACTTCAAGTGCCCCGTTTCACAAACCGCAGTCATCCTTCAGTGAGGTTACGCCCTCCCCCAGGGGCCCGCCCACTTTATGGGCGCTTTCCGTTGCCTCTCAACTCAACTAAGACAGGCAGACAAGGTGAGAATAGGAAGGAAAGACAGACACAGAGATTCCGTCTTCCTCTGATTGGGCCCTAGACAGCCCGAGCGTCCGCGATGGCCGAACACATGAGATAGACATTTCCACGTGGACGTTAGCTTCCCGAGTTCTCCGTCGCCCTCGCACCCTGCACCCCGCGTTCCCAGAAAGGAGATGCAGAAACAGGAACTTATTTCTCACAGTCAGCAACGTCTATCAGGAACACTCCCTTCACGGGCCAAATGGGAGGGCTGACCCCTCCCCGGCGTGCCTCCAAGACGGGGCCTGGGGCTCCAGAGCACCCGCCCCCCGCCCCCCTGGCTCTGCTCCCCTGCGGGCGGGGGGCTACACCTACAGCGAGAACGCAGACGGGCTCTGGAACCAGGCGGCCCGGGCTGCAGCCCCAGCTCGGCACCAAGTGCTCGCCAGCCCTGGGCCTCAGTTTCCCGTCTGTGAGATCAGACCAGCGGGGGGCAGGGCCCCGGCTGCGCGTGGAGAGGGCTAAGGGAGGGGGCAGAGCCGGACACGTGGGGGCACCAGTTAGCGCAGGAGGAGCTGCTCCGGGCCGCGATGGGGAAGAGAGTCCTCGACCTCAGCTCAGACACGCCCGGAAGGGCCACTACAACCGAGCTCCAGAGACCGCCTGGCACTGGAGGGCTCAGGCCACTTCACTTTCTCTCGGGCAACTGGAATGAGGTGGAAAGACGTCAAAATCCCGGCTGGAAGTGACCTGGCCCTGCACGGACCCACTAGACGCCCCGTGTCCCGAGGGCCGGAGCTGGGGCGCAGGCAGCCCGCGGTGCAGGCTCTGAGTTGCCGTGGGGCACAGCAGCGGACCCACAGCACGGCCGGCTCGTCCGGTGTGTCCCCGCGGGTGTTTGTGCTCAGGCCAGGCCCCACGCACCCCTACAGCTGCTGTACAGAGACGGGGGCTCCCCTCCCCGGCTCACCGTACCCCCGCTCCCCGGGAGGTCCCGTCGGGGAGGGTCTCTGCGGGGCCGGGAGTCCCTGTGCGGGGCCAGCGCGCAGCCCCTCTCTCGTTCTGGGCGCTCCTTCACAGGGAGGGAGGGGCAGGCGGGGCCGGGCCTGCGGGGCGCCCTGAAGACGTCTGTGTGGCAGCCGCTGTCCCCGGGGTGGCCGGGGGCCTGGGGAAGGCGGTCGAGGCGAGCTCTGTACCCAGGGTGCACTGGTCCTCACAGACGAGGTGGCGTTCAGAGCCGGGCACACGCCACCTCGGTGACGAGCTTCTTAGCTAATGGCTCTGGCTTCAAACAGCTGCACTGTCTGGTGGGAGCTTGCAGGAGTCACACGCTTCCTAAAGAGAGCCTCCGTCCTGCACCTGCGCCTGCGTGTCATCCTGCGTGTGGAGTGAAGCCACGGACGCCTAAGCGACAACTCACATCTCCCCTGAAAGGACAACCTGAGGCACGTGGCCATCAGGTAGAGGCCAAGCAGGGTCTCTCACGGACACTGTCGAGCGAACCCCTGCTCCGCTGTCCCCAGCCCAGCGCTTCGGGGCTGCCCTTCCCAGGGAAGGCGGGAGCCACCTTCTTGGGAGGACAGACCCGCGGCCTCGCCCCTCCCGGCAGGACCTCACGGTCACCCGCAGACAAGGTGTGGGCGGCCTGACTCCCATCTGCCAGGTCTGAATCTGGCTCCCTCAGCAGCTTTAGTGTTTATTCCAGGCCGAGGACGCAGCTGCCCTCAGATCCACCCCCGCCCGGGGCACGGGAAGAGGCTCCAGAAGGGATGGGCCCCTCGGAACAACATCTGCCCACGCAGGCGCCGGACGCTGTGGACTGTGTCTGGCCTGGGCCACAGCCGGGGGCTGCAGACCGAGAGGGACACACACTGTGTAAAGGTGGCCAGAGCCAGCGTCCGTTTCTCTAAGCTGGGGGGCAGTGGTGTGATTAGAACACAGTGCGGTCCCAGGGGGCAGGCCCGCCGGCACACTGGCCCCATGTGGTCCCCACGGCCACCCCTCACACATGGCCTGGCTCACCCCATGGCCCCTGCTGCCCCCCGCTGTCGCCCACCCGGCCCTCCTCCACGCTCACCCCCACGGCCACCCCACACACATGGCCTGGCTCACCCCGTGGCCCCTGCTGCCCCCCGCTGTCGCCCACCCGGCCCTCCTCTGCGCTCACCCCCACAGCCAGCCGCAGCCGTTCCCGCGTGGGGAGTAGCACCAGGACGTCCCTGCGCTCCGAGGGCATCTCGCCGTCCCAGGGCCACTTCCGCCAGCCGCACATGGGGTCTCAGGACCAGGAGCCCTCCATCCGCCCTGCGGGAGAGAGCTCGTCAGGGGCGCGGCACCGGAGGCACAGGACCGTGTGTCACCACGCGTGGGCCCTCTTCCACCGGCCGGACACAGGTGCGGCCCTGCACCCCCAGACTCACCCAGCTCCGGGCTCCCTGGGGACAGGCACCCTGCTGAGCTCCTGGCTGGGAAACCGCCCGCAGTGGAGCCAGGCCAAGGTCCAGGGTCCTAAGTAGCCGGCTATGTGCAGGTTGATTGGAATGCAAATAAACAACGCGCCAGGCTGGCACTGCCCGGCTGCAGCTAAGCCAACTCCCCCAGGTACCGCCTTCTCCATTTCAGGGACTGAGAGTAGGGCCACCCGAGGCCCATGGCACAGACCCCGGACCCAGGGCTGCCGTGGCGGGCACTGGAGGGGCACCGCGAGCACTGGGCACGCCCGGTCCCCACTACAGCCCCTGCCGCTCGCGTCTGGAAACGAATCCCGAGGTAGCAGATGAGGTAGCGGACACTGGTCCCCAAACAAGGTCTCCCTGAAGGCCCGCTCTGATCCCTTCGGGCCAAGGTCACAGCCTCCTGCCGGGCCCTGAGCCGGTGACCTGCTGAGCTCGTGAGCTCTGACCCGCGGGGCAGAGCAGTGTTAAAGGGCGGGGCCCCTGTAGCCCCCTGAACGCGGTTTCTGCTCCCACAGGCCGGCTGGTACCCCCGTGTTTCTGTTACGGGGTGAGCCTGGAAGGGTCCCGAGCTGTCCCTCTTTGAGAGGGACTCCAAGGGGCTTTTATTTGACAAACACAGGAAGCTCCTCGAGGGGCAGCTGGGCAGGTCCTAAGGAATTCGGTTCCCGCTGTCCCTACGTCTGGCCCTATGGGGCTGGAAGGTGGGGAACACAATGGAGAGAAGGAAACCTCTTGCTGGCTCTATCTGCCTGTGATTCCCGCCCAGCTGTACGGGTCACACGTGAATCTGGAGAGGCTGCCGCCCTATCTTTTTTTCTCCAGGGTGAATGCAAAATTATTCTCTTCCGAGATGTGTGTGTCCTTTTTACCGGCAACTTAATGATTTTTAAAATGGCCAAAGAGCCTGAAAACAGATGCTGTATCCCGTGATCCCCTGCACATGCACCCTGGTTGCTCGATTCACTGGCCGAGATGTCCTGTGACCCACTGACGAGAGGTCCCTGGCGCTCCTGCTATAAGGAGCAAACAGGGAGGACGTGAGGTGACCGGGCAGCTGCAGAAAGCGTGGGCACACACACACACACACACACACACACACACACAGAGGAACCCCGAGGTGGTGGACGGAGGGACACGGAAGTGGGGCTTCTCCCGAGGAAGGTGTCGGGGACGGACGTCAGCCCCCGCTGGGCATTCAATGATCCACGGGCGAGATGCTCCATCCCAGCTGTGCTCCTCTGACCAGCGCTGGGTGACGGTGCCTCACTTGCCTGTTCGGTGCTGGCTGTGTCGTAGGTGACAGTTGGCAAAGGAGCTCCAAACACCTCCAGTGACGAAAAGGAAAAGAAAGGCTGCTTCTTGTTGATAAATGCTCCACCTTGCATCATGTATCAGGTATCAGGGCAGTGGGTGCACTTCCCGGAGGGGCTGCAGAGGGTCTGCACCAGGTGCCCCGGGGCCCGCTCCCACCAGTCAGGGACCCCTGTCCTCTGGCTTCTCAGGAAGGTGGGAGTGAGATAAACACACTTCAAACACTCGGGTCTTCAGCCAACATCATTCTCAATGGTGAAAAACTGAAAGCATTTCCTTTAAGATCAGGAGCAAGACAAGGTTGTCCACTCTCACCACTCTTATTCAACATAGTTTTGGAAGTCCTAGCCACGGCAACCAGAGAAGAAAAACAAGTAAAAGGAATAAAAATTGGAAAAAAAGAAGTAAAACTGTCACTGTTTGCAGATGACATGATACTATACATAGAGAATCCTAACGATGCCACCAGAAAACGACTAGAGCTAATCAATGTATTTGGTAGAGTAGCAGGATACAAAATTAATGCACAGAAATCTCTTGCATTCCTATACACTAACAATGAAAGATCAGAAAGAGAAATTAAGGAAACATTCCCATTCACCATTGCAACAAAAAGAATAAAATACCTAGGAATAAACCTACCTAAGGAGGTAAAAGACCTATACTCAGAAAACTATAAGACACTGATGAAAGAAATCAAAGATGACACAAACAGATGGAGAGATATACTATGTTTTTGGATTGGAAGAATCAATACTGTGAAAATGACTATACTACCCAAAGCAATCTATTCAATGCAATCCCTATCAAATTACCAATGGCATTTTTCACAGAACTAGAACAAAAAAATCTTAAAATTTGTATGGAGACACAAAAGACCCTGAAGAGCCAAAGCAATCTTGAGGGAAAAAAACGGAGCTGGAGGAATCAGGCTCCCTGACTTCAGACTATACTACAAAGCTACAGTAATCCAGACAGTATGGTACTGGCACAAAAACAGAAATATAGATCAGTGGAACAGGATAGAAAGCACAGACATAAACCCACACACCTATGATCAACTAATCTATGACAAAGGAGTCAAGGATATACAATGGAGAAAAGACAGTCTCTTCAATAAGTGGTGCTGGGAAAACTGGACAGCTACATGTAAAAGAATGACATTAGAACACTCCCTAACACCATACACAAAAATAAACTCAAAATGGATTATAGACCTAAATGTAAGACTGGACACTATAAAACTCTTAGAGGAAAACATAGGCAGAACACTGTATGACATAAATCACAGCAAGATCTTTTTTGACCCACCTCCTAGAGTAATGGAAATAAAAACAAAAATAAACAAATGGGACCTAATGAAACTTAAAAGCTTTTGCACAGCAAAGGAAACTATAAACAAGATGAGAAGACAACCCTCAGAATGGGAGAAAATATTTGCAAACGAATCAACGGACAAAGGGTTAATCTCCAAAATATATAAACAGCTCATGCAGCTCAGCTCAACATTAAAAAACCAAACAACCCAATCCAAAAATGGGCAGAAGATCTAAATAGACATTTCTCCAAAGAAGATATACAGATGGCCAAGAAGCACATGAAAAGCTGCTCAACATCACTAATTATTAGAGAAATGCAGATCAAAACTACAATGAGGTATCACCTCACACCAGTTAGAATGGGCATCATCAGAAAATCTACAAACAGCAAATGCTGGAGAGGGTGTGGAGAAAAGGGAACCCTCTTGCACTGTTGGTGGGAATGTAAATTGATACAGCCACTATGGAGAACAGTATGGAGGTTCCTTGAAAAACTAAAAATAAAATTACCATATGACCCAGCAATCCTACTACTGGGCATATACCCAGAGAAAACCGTAATTCAAAAAGACACATGCACCCCAATGTTCACTGCAGCTCTATTTACAATAGCCAGGTCATGGAAGTAACCTAAATGCCCATTGACAGATGAATGGATAAAGAAGATGTGGTACGTATATACAATGGAATACTACTCAGCCATAAAAAGGAACAAAATTGGGTCATTTGTAGAGACGTGGATGGAGCTAGAGGCTGTCATACAGAGTGAAGTAAGTCAGAAAGAGAAGAACAAAAATTGTATATTAACTCATATATGTGGAGCCTAGAAAAATGGTACAGATGAATCAGTTTGCAGGGCAGAAAGTGACACAGATGTAGAGAACAAACATATGGACGCCAAGGGGGGAAAGCAGGCGGTGGGATGAATTGGGAGATTGGGATTGACATATATAGGTATGTATATAGGTATAAAATAGCTAACTAATAAGAACTGCTGTATTTAAAAAAATAAAATAAAATTCAAATCAAAAAACCACTCGCGTCTTCTGAGCCGGGTGGGTGCTCAGGTGGGAAGCGGCCACCTGCTGAGAGTCTGTGGTTCCGGGTCTGGGGGGAGGGCCACCCCTGCACTGGGCCCTCCTGAGGGCTGCTGCCCCGGGACCCCTTCTCTGTGCAGCCTGCCTTTCTCTGGATGAGAGAAAGCATCCTCTAGCATGAGATGGACCTGCCAAGAATGTTCTAGAAATGAAGCTTCTGAACCATAAGCCCGTAAGGAACAGATGTCACAAAACAACACAGGAAAACCATTCAGCAATACTGGTAGGTGGACAAACGTCAGTCATGCCGACCCAAAGAACACATCTTACATGATTCCATGAAATGTCCAGAAGGGGCAACATCCACAGAGACAGGAAGCAGGTGTGCGATGCCTGGGGGGAGGAGCCTGCACACGGCATGGGGACGTGCCACAGTCAGATGGTGGAGGCTGCACAGTCATAAGTTTACCAAAACTCACTCAATTGTTCACTGAAAATGAACGTATTTTACACTATGTAAATCCTACCTCAATAAGGCTACTAAAATACATGTTATAAAATAGTAGAAACCCACAAAAAGTCATCAGTCAATGGCACAGAATGCAATGCAACCATCTGCCGGAAATGCCCCTTCCAGCAGGTGTGTGTGTGCGTGTGCGTGCGCACACGGGCGTGTGCACGTGTGAGTGCCCTGATGACAGGCTCTCCTGCACCGTCAGTACCGCGTGTGGACCCTTCCCCGTGTGCCTCGCCTGCCCTTTACGGAGCCAGTTCTGATGGCCGCAATGGCCCATTTTAGGGAGTTCAGGGGTCTTAGTTAGCGGTCGGGGAGGGGAGGCCCGCCTGCCTTCCACCCCACCACTACGCCCATGTGCACTTTGCCCGCCCCCTCTGGTGCTCCTCCGGCCTGACCCATCCGGCGTTCAGTGAAGAGCCCATCCCAGCCCAGCCGCCCTGGGCCGTTCTCACACCGCTTCTTAAAGTGCTTCTTTTATTGTCACCTTTCCTGAAAAGGCGCTTGGCCAGATGCAGCGTATTTTGCTCATTTTATCCGTAGGGAACGTGAGGCACAGAGAACCAAATGCTGTGCAGGGCCCCTGGCTACAGCGTCTCTAAGAAACCCCCCAGAGTCACGTGACAAGTGCTCATTCGCACGGACACGTCCAGGGTGACTCCCGCACTCAGGAATGACAGACGTCAGCGTTTGGGGAAGCGCAGGAGTCTGACTGCCGTTGGGAGTTGCAGGTGGGTGCGGAGTGCTGGGGGGTCCCCGATGTGCCTCTGCTGGGCGACGGGAACTGAGGACCCCTCACAGCGCCAGCCTGGTGACGGAGACACTGGAGGGGTCGCCCCGCGGGTATCCAGGGCCCGGGTGCCTGTGGGGCTGAGAAGAGCCGGCCCAGAGGAGAGGCTAGGCGGCTGGAGCGCTGCCTGCTGCCCACGCGGGCGGGCCGTGCTGCGTCTGCCGCCCGCTCCACCTCTTGACCTCCATTAAAACCCAGGGCCCAAGAGCAGGGTGCGGGGCGGCGTGCAAGCCCATCGTCCACCCCTTGGTGCGCCAGCTGCTTTTCCTCCAGCTGACAGCTGGCCAGGGTTCCAAAGCGACGCCCTGTGGGGAGTAGCGCCTGGCGACGGGGAGTAGCGCCTGGCGAACTCCTCATTTGCCAACAGCAAGTGCTGGCACCGGCCCCCCCGCCCCCCCCCCCCCCCCCCGCCACGCAGTTGGAAGCAGGGCTCCCGGGCTCACCTGCCACCCACAGGCCTCACACGGCACATCGCAGGGCGCCTCTGGGCCCTACTCTCAGGCTAAGATCCAGGGACACGATGGTGACAGACAAAGAAAGGAAGGGGGCCGAGGGACCGCGTTAGCGGACACAGTGGGACGAGGGCCAGACCCACCACAGCTACAGGAGCACCAGGCCCCCGGCCCCTGGGGAGGGACCTCCCAGCACTCACCGGAGACCGCTGCCCCCAGGCTGTGCTCCCATGTCCCTCTCACGCAACTCTCTAAAACCAAGCCACCCAGTAACTCGCCCTGGCACCGCAGCTCCTGCCGGGTCCCCCAGTCCAGCCGGGGAGCTGCTGTGAGCGAGGGAACCTGCTTCTGGGCTCGCTCCCTGGGCCTGATGCCAGTGCGACAAAGCTCCCGGGTCCACTGCCCGTTTGTGGGGCACCTGCGTTGTTAGTGTCCACGCAGCTCCCAGGAAGAGGAGGCACGAAAACGAGAGCTTGGGGCAGAGAAGCGTATCTCAAGGATGTGTGCCTTTCTCGTGTGTTCTAGAATGGTTTCTATTTCAGAGAAATGAATCATAGCGAACAAAATTCTATGAAGTCAGAAAATTAGCCAACCTAGTTGAACAAGAAATTAAATAAATGAATTAACCCGAACAGTAAAGGCATCTGAGAAGCACGGCGGGAAGGACAGTGAAACTGTCAGATCGTGGGAGGGGCTGCCCTGTCCCCGCGTCCCTGGGCGCAGAGATGGATCTGGAAGAATTTGCTGAGACATGGGAACACGTAAGGGCCGACCGTGTAGGGCGTGGACATGGCTGGGGGCCCGTTTGGGCCCCGGAGTTCGGGCTCAGCAGGTTTGGACGCCCACACTAGGGTGCGGGCTGGCAGCAGGAAGTCCGCCGGTGCCCGGCCCCCATGGGGACACACTGGGGGGCAGCAGAGTGAAACACCTCTTCCGTGAAACCCGAGTCCTTCCTAGTCTTTAATATAAATCAACTCATGTGTTACGTGTGACACTTTATTTTCAAGACTCCCTAAGCCAGGGTCTCCCACACTTGCCCTGAAGCCCTGTGGAGGGGATGAGGACAGGGGGTGCCCGGGGACCTTCACCCCAAGCAGCAGGTGAGGCGGGGGCCAGCGGCAGCCCCAGAAAGGACTATGGTGGCTGGTGAGGTCAGCTGGCTCACGTGTTCAGTTTGCCTTGGCAAGATTTGAAGGAAACTTCCATTTCAGGCCTCTGCTTCTTCCCCCGGGAAACAGCCTGTCCCAGGACCACCAGCCCCTACGGATGTCAGATTAAAACAAGCCCGTCACACTGCTGCTGCCACCGTCACCAGGCCGGCAATGGAGCTGAGTAGGAAATATCGGAGCGATGCGTGTAGCAAAGATTCCTTAAATCTGCACCCCGGGCTGGGACGCGTGCTGTGTTTGTGCTTCACGAGTGTGAAAACCTCATAACCCCTGGATTAAGAAAGCCCAAGGCAGCAAATGCTCACAACATGCCCTGAACGCGCTGCCCCTTCCCGTGGGCTGCAGGAGGACGAAGCCCGCAGGAAGGGGGAGCGTGGGTGGAGGTGTGTGCGATGCCCGGCATCAGCAAGGCTCCCCGGAAACAGACTGCGCTTGTCCCGGCCCCAAGAAGCCATCCCCGTCCCCCGCCCCCAGGAAACGCTCCCCCCCACACAGGAGCCACACCCTCCCTCTGCGTCAGTCCCAGCTCCAGTCACTGTGCCCTTTAGATCACGACAGTGCACAGCCCTGCAGAAAAAAAGCAGCCTCCCGGGACCCAACTCTGCAAGGCAGAGGGACACGAGGTCTCGAACCTGAGAGGCAGCCCCTGGGGCCAGAGCCTCGTTTCTCCCCGTCTGAGGGGGAGCGGGGCCCCTGCGACGGGGTGGTGCCCACCACAAGGTCGAGGCGAGCTCATTCCTGCCAAGGGCTTGAGTCCACGGAAAGAAGGAGGTGCGAGCAGCCCCATGAGATACGCCTCCGCAGCTCCCACCTCCATTACAGGGCTGACTCGGGGGACGGTCACCCTCCAGCAGAGACCACGGCCACGCGCTGAGCACGCACAGACGGGGCTGCAGAGCCGCCTCTGGTCTTAGGGGGCTGGATGCGAAGGCTGGGAGTGAGGCCACAGCTAAGGTCCCACTGGGCAGGGGGCTGGGGACGAGGCCCTGTCCTCCCAGGACCGACGCACACACGGCTGTGGTCAGCGGTGCCTGTGAATGAACGCAGAAAGCCTGCGGGGCCCAGGGGGACGGTACGTGGGCTCCGAGGCTGGGCGGGGTGCTGAGGAAGCTGACGTGAGGCCGAGGCAGGAAGCCTGTCCCGCAGGACGCTTGTCATTTGCAGGGACTCCGGCGAAGGTTTCGAGTCTTCTGCAGAGAACAAGGGACGCGTGGCCCGGCCCTGAAGACCATGACAACGGGGTGTGGGAAACGCAGGGGGGCTGCCGCTGCTCCAGCAAACCTGCTCCCTGACCTTCCATGGCTCCCAGCCGCCCAGCGCCCACCCCCCTCCAGACACCACCTCCCCAGAACAGCGCCCAGCGCCCCTCCCCCTCCAGACACCACCTCCCCAGAACAGCGTATCACTGGAAATCTCCGCCTGGCGCGGTGGATGGGGGTAACTTCGAACATCAGGAAGAATGTAAAGGTCACATCAGTTAGGAAAAGAGGGCTCCCTGCCGTTAGGGGTGAACCTCGCCCCCAGCCAGGGCCCCAGTCCTGGATGGAGCCTGTGGCAGTGTGCTCACTGCGCCCTCCTGTCATCCTCCCAACCCCCCACCTCCTGCTCAGGCCCCACCCCCCGTCCTCCTGCAGCTGCCTCGGACCTCCCCTCCCCTCCCCGCCCCCAGCTGGGACTGTGTTATTTCAGGGGAGCGGGTGCTGGGGGGACTGCCCGTCCCAGCATCTCTGGTCACAGTCCCCTGAGCCGCCCTGGAGCACATCCCCACCCCCATTTTCCATCTCACCCCTGCATTCCCACCACTGAGCTGGGTCTCATCTCACCTCTCACTGTGAGAGCTGCGCACACCAGCGGGGCTCCTGCCAGCAGCAAGGCGGGGAACCCTAAGCCCAACCCCTCTGAGGCACAGAACGGGACAGCTGGGGCCGGCGTGGGGGGAGCGGTCCTGAGGCCCTCAGTTACTTTCCCCCTAATGTCGGCTCTCCTTGGGTCACGTCACTTAAAGGGGTGAAGCAAGACACTGTCCTCGTACCCCCTCCATTTTGGTAGGGTCTCCCCTGTGGATGGGATGGTGGCCCCGTCACCCTCTGGGGCCCTCCACCCCTCCTGCACCGGGCTTTAAATTGTGCGCCCAGAGCACAGACTTGGAAATTGGGAACGGGGCAGGGAGCGTGGGTCACAGACAGACGGAGGGTGTTGGCGGTGGACAGAATTTGGTGTTTGCAGAAACCACCCCCACCGCCGCAGGACAGCAGGGCTGGGGTGTCCCTGGGGAGAGCTGGCTCTGAGTCACGCTGATGGGCCCCCCCATCTTATGACAAGCTGGGGGCAAGGACTTCTTGTTCCCAAGAATCCCATTGCAGGGATAAGAGCACTGAGGCTGGAGGAGCCGGGGGCTCGTCCAAAGGCTGCAGCTGTTACTTGGCTGGGCAAACTAGGGCTTGTTCCAGTTTGGGACTTGGGGTTCTGCTGCTCCAGCTGTAACCTCCTGTCGTGGTCACCAGCTCCATAAGGTCGGCAGAGGAGCCCTGGGGTTGCCCTGCATCAACCCTCAGTCTTGCTCTGGGGCGACCCAGGATGGGAGGAGGGAGGGCAGGAAAGGACAGGACTCGGCCAGTTACTACAGCTGGGCAGTGGCCCAGGCCCCACCCCCAGCTCCCATTTCCCCCTTCTGCCCCGAGAGCAGATTCTTGGATTTCCCTCCCCGCCAGCCTCCTCTCTGTGCTGAACTTGCCATGACTGTGAACTTAGGAACTAGAGCCCCTATGCCCCCAACACGCCCAGAAGAGCGAAGCTGGCTGTGCACAGGTGGCACTTTGCCCGGCCGTGTGGAACAGAGGGCAAGGGCTTTGGGGAGCAGCTCAGTACCCACGCTTGCAGCCCTGGCCAGCGGGTGGCCGTGCACGCAGCTCAGCTGCAGGAGCGCCTGCCTTCGACCCCGTCTAGCGAAGCTGACTTCTTCCCAATTGTGAGTGGTCCAAACCAAGGCGCCTGTGATGTATTTGTCTGTCTGCTGCTGGGTGACTCGTTTCTGCCCCTCGAGGCCTGCCTGCCGGCTCTTCTGGGTAAGCGCCTACCCTCGCTGGGAGCCCACGCTGTCCCACTGCTCTGACGCACAGGGACACTGGAGCTGCAGCTCAGCAGAAAGACACACTTTGGAAAGTACAGTGGATTTTGGCAAGAGGCTGTCCAGGTGCCAGGGCCACACGCTGGGGCTGTCTCCCTTGGGAGGCCACGCGGGGCAGGGAAGGTGCTGACACCGGCGCCAGGCTACGGGTTCCACCCCGGACTGGCCACTGGCAGCGGGGTGACGCGGGGAGGGGTCCCCGAGTCTCCGCACCTCCACAGATCCTGCGCTAAGCGACCCGGCGGGCGCGGGGCAGAGGGGCGAGGTGGGGACGGCCCACCCCACACGGAGGGGTGTGTGGCTGACACTCGCCGTGGACGGTGGCAGGAAAGCAGACCTGTCCAGTGCGTTCTATTGCTTCTTTTGAATCCTCTACACACGGGGCAGCGCATCTCACCCGCTCGGGGGAGACCCGCCCGAGGCCTCTGAGGGTCCTGTGCGGGCCGCGGAGACCCAAACGCAGACCCGGCCACGGCGGCCCTGCTCATCTGAAAGCAGGACTCTGCCCTGAAACAGGCGTGAGGACCTCGGCCAAGACAGAGGGTCACGGGACACGCGCTGCCGGCCGGGCAGCGTGGGGCAGGTCACCCCTGTGCTTGGCGGAATCCATCCCTTCATTGATCCGGGAGGCGTCTGCTGAGCCCACAGACGAGCTGCCAGGTGCCGCCCGAGTCCCTGGGAAACAAAAACAGCCCCTCAGCCACGCGCTCCGTCCCTCCCGCCCTCTGCTCTGGACAGCAGGCTTGGGAGTGGCCTGGTTTCTTTCTTCTCCCACCCCAAGTCCAGACGGTAGCAAATCCTCACGGTTTTATCATCAAACCACGCCCAGCACCTTCCGGCCACGCCCCCTCCACTGCCTGGTCCACACCCCTCTCATCTTTAGCCTGGACGAGCGCAGGGGCTCCCAAAGTCTCCTCTCTCAGCCCCCAGCCCTCTGCTCTTAACATCTCAGCCCCCAATTCTTGCTAAAACACGGGGCAGATCACGCACTCCAGCTCAAAGCCCGAGAACGGCGCACACCTCCCACCAAGGAGAGACCGGAGTCCTGAAAGTTACCTCGGCCTTCAAGCCCCTGGACCTTGGCCTGTGTCCCCTTCAGAACTCAAGGCCGTGGCCATCACACGCCCCCCCTCCTTGAGAACTCAAGGTCATGGCCATCCGGCCATCCCACATACCACCCCCCGCCCCCTTCTCCGGGCCTGAAGAGAAGCCCTGTCAGTGGCGGTGGACCAGTGCACTTGGTATTACACTTGGCCACGACCAAACCCATTTCCTAAGCGGAAGTGTCACTGTAGACCCTGACGAGGATCCTTCCAAGTTTATAGGTCTGTCTGACTTTTACAAGGTGGCTCAGGTTCCCTGGACCAACCCCAAGGTTTCCATCTGCTCAAGGTCACAGCAGTACCCGAGAAATGTAAACCAAGGTGGACTGAGGCTTTTCTCAGAACCGCCAATGGGTTCTCAGGTCGGAGAAGCACACCAGGGCATTCAGAGGCCAAAAGGTCTTTGGAAGTCTTTGGAGATGCTGTTAATGGCACGTGTTGGGGTGGAATTCACGAGATCTGGACCCTCCCTCATGACGAGACACTCGGAACAGCCACCTAAAGTGTTGCTCTTCCAGAACTTTCTGCTTCTTCGCTTAGGAAGCTGAGTTCTGGGGCTGGGGGATCCAACACATAAGCTCCTCTTGTTGGCGGGTGGAGTGAAACGAGGCTGTTGTCTCATGTGTCGTGTGCTGTGACCTCAGCGCCCCTCGTTCAGTGTAAGAGGTGCGTGTGCTCTACAGACGCGTGTCCTCACCAGCCACTTGCTGGCAGGGGACCTTGGCGAGCTAGTTAACCCCTCCCACTCAGGAGTCCTTGAACCCCTCCCTGCTCAGCAGAGCCTGACCTTCGCCTGTCACCGCCTCCTGCCCCTTCCCAGCAAGGTTCCACCTCCGGGGAGCCTGGCTGAGACCTCACATTTGCACTTTCATACTTTCTTTAAATATAATGCATTTTACATTTCACTTCTGTATATTTACACTTTAAACTTTTGCAAACGCTTTTCTATACGCTGTCCCGTAAGACAAAAGGGGCAAGAGAAGCGCCCAGGAACAGAACCAATCACCGAGACCAGAACCGAGACACCCGGCCGGTGCTGCTCTCACCCTGCCTCCACAGGGCTAGCCAGGCCAGGGGCCTCCCAGCCCGGATGCCCAGGCGGGTCCTCCGTGTGTTCTGAGGGGCCCTGGCTCGCTCTGGACCAGAGAAGTCCTGAGTGCAGACCTCCCCGAGGTGCACAGAGGGGCAGAGCCTCCCCAGCCCCTGCAGCAGGAAATGAGGCGTCCTGCAATTCCCGAGAGAATGAACAAGACAGCTCTAGTGAAAGGGGACGGCGCCTGCTTCTCCTCGACTTCACGTTATGAGTTTACAAGCCAGGGGTGGAAGCTTATAGACAGGGTCCTGAGCAGCAAGAAAACCGCAGACCGATCTCCCGCACGCAGGCAGAACGCCCGGCACGCGGCACAGCGACGCCCACGTCAGCCCCTCCCTGCTGCATGACTCCCCGGGGGGACCCTTCCGCCGAGGCAGCGGCGCCCCCTGCTGAGAGCTGTCGACGGCTGAGAAGTGGAACGAAAACCTGAGCCCGCAGCTAGGAAAGCACGGTGTTGAGGAAAGGCTGAGCCTCAGGCCAGACCGGCCCAAGCTCCAGGCGACTTTGGGCCCGTTCCCCTGGGCGCCAGGACACTGGGCCTGTACAGGCAGGCTGGCCACAGACGGGGTGCCCAGCCCGCCGGGCTCGCGGCTCCGACGCCTGGCTCTTCTGCTCGTCCTCCTGCTGCTGAGGGTGTGTGGGTCCTGACACCTGTCATATGGAGCCTCAGAACACGCAGCTCCCGGCCCTGCAGCAGCCCAGGCCCAGCGGGTCCTGACACTCGTCATATGGAGCCCCAGAACACCCAGCTCCCGGCCCTGCAGCAGCCCAGGCCCAGCGGAGAAGCCGCGCTTGGTGCCTGCTTTCGGGAGACCAGGGAAGAGCCAGGGCGGGAGCCTCTGCATAGCGCGCGTCTCCAAAGACGTGACTGATCCAAGTTGCTGTTAATGCAAAGAATCGAGAACGATTTCAAATACACACCAATTTCAAACCAACAGCATCAAACCAACAGTTCCAGTTTGAAACACGCACCATTATTCATGAAACGGCGCTGGTTTAAGGGCAAAGCCGTGGTGGGCGGGAAATGGCGGGTGTGGTGACCAGTTATCCGAAGCCGACAGCCCATCCTATTTCCCAGGGAGCAGGAATGTTTTTTCCAAACCCTGGGTGTTTTCCGAGGGCGCTCCACGTGTGGGCGGGGCACAGACACCCACCCCAGAGCCCGGTCTCAGGGTCCAGCACCAGTAAACGCCCTCTCTTTCCAGAACCCAAAGGACGAATCCCGACGGCAAAACCCCTCGGAGCTGAGAGAGAGCCGCTCAGACCTAAGGAGCATCGGGGTGAGAGACGCTGGCGCTGGGGGAGAGGCGCCCTGGGAGGAGGCAAGGGAGGCCGCGGGGGCAGAGCGTCCTGGGGGGCCGGGGGAGCGCCCCTGTCAGCGACCAGCTTATCTGGTTAACTAGTCACCTGGCAAGAGCTCTGGGAAAGGCGCGGATGCGGGAAGATGGACAGATGCCCGAGTGGGGGCTCCAGCACCGAGATGAGTGGGCGTCCACTCCGCCGACGGGGCCTCATGTGCCCCGAGGACGTGCCCAGGCCGCACGGGGCAGGCCTGACGCAGTGTGGACCCTGGGGGGCGGGGGGGGTGCCCTGGCGGGTGCGGGGAGTGGCTGCTGCCTGCGAGCTTCCCAGACCTTCCTCAGGTTACGGGAGCGGGGGCGGGGTGGGGGGGAGGGGGTGCGTGGGGGGAGGGGCCGCTCTGGCCTGGGGCCCTGACCCTGCTGCAGGTGTGCGCTGCTCGGTGCTCCCTCTGCCTGGAGGGTGAGCCCCGGGACCCCTGCGCGTTCAAAGGCAAAGTCAAGGGTCAGCCCAGGACACAGAGGTCCCCAGACTGGGGAGCGTCCAGGGCCCAACCTCACGGAGCAGTGGCCTGAGGCCCACAGTGGGGGGCACCTCCTGGGGAAGCAGAGGCTTCCTACACGGGGGCCCCCGAAGGGTCTCCATCACCTTTCATGTTGCACCCAGCACGTAGCCTGCGGGGTCGCTGGGAGGGGTTCGGCCAGCAGCCCGGTGCCCCCGCCCCGAGTCCCAGCCCCTGCCTGCCGGCCCCCAGGGCTGCACTGGCTCATCGACCATGGCCCCGGAGGAGCACGTTTCACCTGTGATTGGGGTCACACACGCGTGTCGGCCCGGAGGAAGCGCGAGGCCTCCAGCGGACGCCCCACGGTGGAGGCGGCCATCGAGAGAACGTGACCACCGGCTGACCACCAGCCGGACCCAGACGCTCCGTACCCGCCCTCGGACGCAGGCTCTGCCGCCGGTTCCCGCAGGAGAGGCAGTGTCAGAGCCGCGGCTGAGGCCCTCTGGAGGTGAACTCAGCCGACCGTCAGGGCCTCCGTGTGAACTTGAGACTCTGGCGGGCGGGGTGCCCGAGATGGGCGTCGCACCCAAGTCCCTGCTTAGTAAACTTGCACCTGCCGCCCGGGTGTCTGCCTCTTTCCTGGTCTCTCCTGCCCTCCACTTACGGAGCCAACTTCAAATGCCACCCGGGAAACTCCCGAGCCTGCGAACCGTCCAGGGGCAAAGCTGGGTGGGTCGCGGTGAGCGCCGCTCCCTGAAATCGCTGTTCCCGCGTTGGGAGCGTGCGCTAGGGCTCGGGGGAAACCTTTACTTATCGGGGTCCCAGTCACGAGTTAGCTGGCCGCTCCTGAGACCCCAGGGCCCCAGCACCCGAAAGGGGCCCACAGGCCCGTGCCCAGCCTAGAGGACCACGTGCGGCCTCGTGGCTGCCCAGCCCTCGTGTGTCTGCCTGGCTGGGCCACGTAGCCGGTGTCCAGCTGCTCGGAGGGGGTTTTGGGGTGAAGTTATGGTCTAAACAGCTGACTTAAGCAAAGCCCGTGAGCCTCCGCAGTGTGGGCGGGCCGCACGCAAGCGGTCCAAGGCCTTGAGGAAAGACTGAGGTCCCTGGAGGAGGCCATTCTCCTCCAGACGGCCTTCGACTCGAGTTGCAGCGTCAGCTCTTCCTGGGTCTGCAGCCCTGCCGCCTGGCCCGCCCCGTGGATTTCAGACCTGCCCGCCACTCAGTCGCGACCCAGCCCCTCAAAATGCAGCTCTCTCCCGGAGAGCCACGACTAAACCCCCATGTTCGACACCCATTCTATTTATCTAAACCCACATTCCTGCTTCCTGGTGACGCCCCGCGAACACACGCGGGCAGGTGGGGGGCTCCTGCACGGTCCTCTGCCCTCCTCCCTTCCAGGGCACCCCGCCTGCCGGGTCCAGGGGAGCAGACCCGTCCCACCTCCTCTCTGCCCTGCGCCACACACTGGCGTTTCCCTCCTTTCTCCTCCCACCAGCCTGGCCTGTGCCGCCCACGTGTCCCGCCTGGGCCAACAAAGCAGCCTGCTCCCCTGCCGCCCCTCCCTCCCTCCCTCCCTCTCCTCACAGCTGCCCAGACAGACGTCTGGAAACAGGGTGGGATGCGCCTGCCGCCCGCCCAGGGCAAGTCCTCCAAAGGCACCCCTGCCCCTCAGGGCGTCTCCCCCTGACTTGGCGCAGCGGCTGGGCTCTGTCGTCCTCCACCTCCTCCTCTCCTGCCCAGCCCCTCACCTTCTCCGCGTCCAGAATTCTACGGGGCCTTCCCACCACGGCCCGCACGGGCTCCCCACCTCAGGGTCCCCCCACCTTGGGGACCCCACCTCTGCGCCGTCCTGAGTACCGTTCCCTCCGCCTGGGATGCGCTACCTCAGGCCAAGGCCCCTTCCCACCGTCCACTGGCCTCTGGCCGCCAGCCACCTGGCACCGACCCTGTATCTCCCCGGGCACGTGGACTCCTGTGTGCCAGACCTCTGTGCCCCCCGTGTCCTCGGGCTGGTCTCCCGTGCTGCGCCCCACACTTCCTAGGGCAGGTCTGTGCCCGGCTGCTTCGCTGCCCCTGGGCCCAGCTGCCCGGTGCACACGCATGAGAAGCCCAGGGCCACGTCCCTCTCTTGGGAGCAGAGAACAAGCTGCAGGGTCACCCGTGGCTTCCTCTACAAGAGCAGAGGCAGGTCCGCTCAGCCCTGTGTCCTGGCAGGGGCTCGACTCGTGGCACAGGGCATGCACCTGTGAAGATCCCTTCCAAGAAAGGACTGACTTTCACCCGCTCCCCCCAGACTTTTCTCCCTGTTGGGTGGGGCTGGGAGGGAGGCACCGACAGGAGGTCTTGGCCGTGGCCTCAGGGGACGAGGAGAAAACGGCCAAGGGCAGGGTCCCCTGGGCGTCCAGGCGCACAGGCAGGCACCGCGGCCTCAGGGCTCATCCTGCCGGCGCTCAGCCTCCGTCCTGCATGTGCCGCGCTATCAGGATCACACTCTAGGTGTCCTTCCGCCAGGGTTTGGGGTCCTGGGGCCCGCGGGCACCCTGTAAACCTCTCTGCTTCCTGATCCATTATGTTGTCGAGCGAAGTAACTGGAATAACGACCCCCTTGGTGATGAAAGAAGCTTAATGTCATCATCACAGTCAGGCCCGTGTGTGCAGGTGGTGCCCCAGGAACCAGCGGCCACCCAGACCCACCCAGAGGGGCTGCTGCCCATTGCCGTCAGGGGTCCCTCCACGGGTGCCTAGAGAAGGGAGCCTCAGGTGTTGGGCCCTGTCGTGCTCTGTAGACAGGACAGGGAGCACGGTCACGCAGGCCGCGTCTGGGCTTGTGTGGGGAGCAGAGGGCGGGGTCCCTGGGGCGCTGACACTGGTGTAGGGCGCGCGGCCCCCTTTCCCCACCCCCGTCCACACATCTGTGTCGTGATGGCCACAGTCGCTCTCGCAGTTGCTCACTGAGTCCCCTCGCTGACTGATCCACCAGCCTCCCGCCGGGCTTCCCAGCAGGGGCACAGGGGGGTGTGGACTGCAGGGTGAGAGGTGCCCAGCCCAGGGGTGCAGGACTGGGGAGGGGGCCGAGCCCAGGGGTGCAGGGACTGGGGACAGGGCCGAGCCCAGGGGTGCAGGACTGGGGAGGGGGCCGAGCCCAGGGGTGTATGGACTGGGGAGGGGGCCGAGCCCAGGGGTGCACAGACTGGGGAGGGGGCCGAGCCCAGGGGTGTATGGACTGGGGAGGGGACCCAGCCCAGGGGTGCAGGGACTGGGGAGGGGGCCGAGCCCAGGGGTGCAGGGACTGGGGAGGGGACCCAGCCCAGGGGTGCAGGGACTGGGGAGGGGCTGAGTGCAGGGGTGCAGGGACTGGGGAGGGGGCTGAGCCCAGGGTGCAGGGACTGGGGAGGGGGCTGAGCGCAGGGGTGCAGGGACTGGGGAGGGGGCCGAGCCCAGGGGTGCAGGAACTGGGGAGGGGGCCGAGCCCAGGGGTGCAGGGGCTGGGGAGGGGGCTGAGCGCAGGGGTGCAGGGACTGGGGAGGGGGCTGAGCCCAGGGTGCAGGGGCTGGGGAGGGGGCTGAGCGCAGGGGGCAGGTACTGGGGAGGGGGCCGAGCCCAGGGTGCAGGGACTGGGGAGGGGGCTGAGCGCAGGGGTGCAGGGACTGGGGAGGGGGCCGAGCGCAGGGTGCAGGGAGATACAAGGTTCCCGTAGTCAGAGACGTTCCCTCCCTGCTGGCGCCCACCCTCAGCCGCGCCCAGGTGCCTGGGTCACACTGTGTGCTCTAAGGATGAGGGAGAACAAGGTTCAGGTGACCCCGAGGCTTTCCTGAGTGACAGCCGCCCTCAGACAGCAGGTGTCATCTGAGAACATCCCAGCCCCGCGGTCCTGCCACGGCAGAGACCTGACCAGCTCCTCAAAATCCAGTCATTTCGAAAACAAGGCACAGTTCTTGTCAAGTACAAAGTACCCGGTCTTTGCGTCAGGGACACTTCAAACTTTAAGGAAGCCAGCGACTCTGTGTAGGCAAGTCTTGTACTTTTCCAAACCAACCACCTTCCTAAAAAGGCTGAGGCCGCGAAACCAACGGGCCAGGAGTCAAGAAGCAGCTCTGCTCGCCCTGAGCTCAGGGCGCATCTGTGCAGCTCTGCTTGCCCTGAGCACAGGGCGCATCTGTGCAGTGCCAGCCACCTCTGCGGGGGGGGGGGGGGGCAGCCACGCCTAAGAAGATGCACAAACGGCCCTCCTGGCGGGATCAGGCGGCCGAGACGGGAAACCCGCAGGCCTGCACCTTGTCAACACGGCTGGCTGGCGTTCAGCCCGCCCTTCTCAAGAGTAAAATGGCGCAGCGACGGCTGGCGGATTAAAGCTCCTGGGGAGTTACTGCTTCCAGAAGAGAGGAAATGGGGGCCCTCTGCAGACCCTGTTAGGAGGAGGGCAGGGTGCCCCAAACAGTCCCCGTGGGGCAGACCAGTCCTGGCTAAAGTGGGGCTGGGGTGAGGTGACAGGCGACCAGGCCCTGCCCTCTGAGTAGCCGGCAGGCCACCCAACCCTGCCGTGTCCTGCTGAAAAACACGTTGAGGTTCTAGTGGGCCTGTCTTCCCAGTCTTGGGAGGCCTAGGATTTCCTGAGGTTCAGGTTCACGTCTCCCGCTCACCGCAGGGACTGCTCGGTGCCAGGCCGGAGTCCGGGAGGACCGGCACCTGATGACAGCTGCTCTCGGAAAAGCCACTCTTCACTTGGGGGCCACAGGGCCCTGCCACGCACACAGCCCCGCACGTCCCACCTACAGCCCCACCGTCGGGGCGTGGACCTCAACATACCCACCAGCCATCCAGCCCGTGCCCAGAGGCCAGGAAGGGGTTGCCACAAAATGCCCACCTGGGCCCACCAGGTCACCACTTTAATAACCTAACCCAGGCCAGCAGGTGGCTGGGGCCTCTGTGCCCTCGCGTCACCACATCCTGGTCACCAGAAGATCCCTGAAAGTCCAAGGGGAATGAACTGGACACAACTATGTTACGTGGGGCGTGGCTTACAGAGCCTCCTCGTGTCAAGCACGCAGCTGGCCCTGCGCACCCCGGCCCCCAGGTAAGCACAGCCGCGGGGCCTGGGCTGGGCCTTCCCCTCACTTCCTTTTGTCTGCCTGCCTCTGCTGGGAGGACACTGGGACTGGGTGGGTGGGCGCGGGACACACGTCCCTTTTTGTCTTCAGTCACATTCGTCCATATTTGATGGACGCAGGGGGCCGAGGTTCCACAGAAAAGCGGGGACAGGGGTGTTTCAGGGCCAAGTGGCCAGCAGCCCCCTTCCCGATGGAAAGGCCCAGCTCCCCACCAGCAGCGTCCTAGAGAAGTCCGCTCGCCTTTCAAGGAAACTCGGAAGGTGGAAGAAGACACACTCACCCACTGACCCCAGCGCTGGCCTCAGCCCCTCCCCCGCAGCCCCTCCCCCGCGGCCCCTCCCCACGCCCCAGCCGCTTTCTGCTCCAGCCTTCCTCTCTGGGGAGGAAGAAGAGAGGGGCTGTGGCCACGCTGCTGAACCAAGGAATGCCCTCAACTTGGTGATTCACAGCTAATGTCGTTTTGTTGCCTTGCGCCAATGCCACCCCCCCACCCCACACACAAATCACCCAGAACAGCCCGACCCTGTGACCTGGGAAGTTCCAGTCCCCCTGGGAATCCCATACCCTGCAGGCAGGCAGGTACCCCTCACCTGGGTGTCTGCCTCTCGGTGCTTTGGCCGGTCCTCCAGGCTTCTCCAGGTCAGCCTCAGGCAACGTTCAGAGTCGCGCCCTCTCCAAAGGAGCTCAGAAAGTCCACGTTTCAGGCCGCACCTGGATGGAGAGTCGGGGGGGGGGCGGGGCGGGGGGCGGATAAAGGAGGCCGCGCCGCCAATGCAGACCAGCGCCGCAGCCCTGGACTGAGTCGGGAGCGCGGGCCACTGTGGGGTGTGGGTGTGGTGGTGATGGGGCTGTGAGAAGCCGCGGAAGGAGTGCAGGGCGGGGGTGCCGGAGGGGGCCGGGGGTCCAGGGGGTGCCAGGGGGGCCGGGGGCTTCCTCTAGAAGGGCTGGCCGGGACGCGCCGGACCGCTCCGCGCAGAGCCTGGGCCCGGACCGGGTCTCTAAGTAAGAAGCCGCCCAGGGGCGATAGCAGGCCCGGGGGAGGGTCCCGACCTCCGCCTCTGGGTGGGACCTAGAGGCGTAAACCAGGAAAGGCGACGGCCGTGAGGTGACAGCCGTCGGATTCGGTGCCCGCGACCCCCGGGACCCCCGGCAGGGGCCGGGGCCGGGGTCGCAGGAAGGGGGTGCCCCCCGCCGCGGAGACTGACACGCTCACCTGCGGGGATCAAAGTCGGGGTCCAGACAGGGTTCACGGTTCCGGGTCCGGGTCGGGGTCTGGGTGGGCGTCGGGGTCCGTATCGGGGTCAGGATTTGGGTTCGGGTTGGGGTCCGGGTCGGGGTGAGGGTCCGGGTCTGGGTCAGGGTCCGGGTCTGGCTTCGGGTCCGGTTCCGGGTCCGGCTCCGGTTCGGGGTCGGGGTCCGGATCCGGGTCGGGGTGAGGGTCTGGGCGAGGGTCCAGGTCGGGTCCCGGGGCGGCGGACTGAACGTCGCCGCAGCTCGGTTGCAGTCAGGCTGGAACCCGCGGGGGCGGCGGTTGGGGACGATCCCCAGGGGGAGGTGCCCGGGCTCGGGATTGGCCGGCGCCCCAGCCACTGCCCGCTTCCTCCCGCCCCCGCCCCGCCTTCTCCCCCTTTCTCCCAGCCCCGCCCTTCCTCAGCCCCCACCACCGCGTTCCTCCCTCCCCGCCGGACCAGCTGGACGGCCCGGCCGCGGGGCTCGAGCATCCCGGGTCGCACCTTGCTGAGGGTGCAGCCTCGCGGGGTCGCAAGGTCCTTGGGTCCCATTCTCCGGCGTTCGCACGGGCCCGGGCGCACCGGTGGTGTCTGGTGGAAACGTCCCGCCGGACCTCCACCAGCCAGCGCGCACCCGCTCGCACTGGAGGCGCAGCGCGGTGCCTGGCGAGCGGAGGTGTGCCCAGGGACCTGGTGACCTGCGGGGGGACCCAGAACCCACCAGTGGGACGCGCGCGAGGCAGTAGTGGGAGAGCCCGGCGCGCGCGTGGAGGGATGCACGCCGTTTCCAGTGCCGCAGGGCCCGAAGCTGATGCAGCCGCGGGACCCTGAGGAAGGGCTGGGGTATGATGTCGAGAGAAAAGTAGGCCCAGGGCCCTGGGAGGGGCTGCGAGGGAGCAGTCCTGAACCCTAAACCTCACCAATTCCCAGCTTTGTTTTTCTTCATAGCTCGTGTCAGCTTCTAGTATATTACCTTATTTACTCTTTCATTTTGATCAAGTCCCCCCCACCAGGGCAGGTATTTCTGTTTGTTTGCTGCGGAGACCCAAACACCTAGAAGAGTGGCTGGCAGCTCACGGTTATTTGTTCAGTGAGTAAGTTCGTACCTCGGGGTCACACTCAAACCGACAACTGGGGTAAAGCTGTCCCCAGCTCCATTTACTCACGGCTTCCTTGGGACGCTCTCAGCACTGCAAACCTCAATTACTTCACAGACTCAGTTGCAGTGTGATTTTTCAGGTGCCCTCCCCCCCCCCACTCAACGGTGAGAGCCTTGTAGTTGGGTACAAGGTATTTTTCATAATGCCAACCATCTACTGGGTGCTCAATAGTATGCTGAATTCTGCAAGACAGGGGCCAATCTTCCTATTTTATAGAGCAGGACAGTGAGGGCTGGAACAGATCAAAGCTCGGGTAAGGGGGCACAAGGCTTTCCCCCGTTGCACAGCCTAGAGACCCACCGTGTCCTGCTGTCTGCGTTTGCCCTTCACCACGTAGTCAACACTCAGCGGGTGAGTCTCGTTCGTCGGCAGGCAGAAACTTGTTGAATAAATGAATTTATTAGCAAACCATTATAAATTGTGCCCTTACACTTATTTAATTATGCCCTTACGTTTACACCTTTCAAAACAGCTTCATTTACTATCTCATGGGATCAGCCCAACGTGAAAACTGGCAGAGGAAGTATTACGCAGTGGCTAAGCACGTAGATTCCGGAGCCGGACTGTGGGGTCCAAAACCTGGCTTTGTCACTTTCTTGCTATGTGATCTTAGGCTACTTAACCTCTCTTTGCCTAAAAAGGGGATGATAATAGTACTTACTCATAGAGGGGTCTGAGGATTAATTGAGTTAATATTTGTAAAACATTCAGAAGTGCCTGGCATGTAAGGGCTAAGGAAGCGTTGGCCTCTATCCTTTTTTCCACCCAACAAGACAATCTGCAGATAGAACAGATCAACAATGTAAAACATGTGCAAAGCACCGGGCCCTTTGTCTCACAGGGAGGAGCTCTGGTGGTCTTAACTTACCCCTCCAGCCCTTCCACTTCCTTTCTAGCTGCAGTGGTGACAGAGCAAAGACCCACGTCAATGAGGATGACCCCTGCCATTGTGCCAAGAACGGTGCCATGAACGGTGAAGACCTTGGTGCTGGGGACAGGGGAGCACAGACCAGCATGTTCCAGAAACCTCAAGAAGGCTTGGAGTCCGGGTGTCGTGATGCCTGGATATGTGCGTTGTCTGGGTGCTTTCTGGTTTTGTCTGTGTTGGTTTATAAGCTTGTAGGGGAGCCGTGACAACTCCCATATTTGCCCAGGCTCACTGTCTGGAATCCCTAGCTGGCCATCCAGATCTGCACTGGTACAGTCCATACCCGTCTCCAGGAGGCCTTGATCTGCTCAGCTCCTTTGCCCTGTCCTCAGCAGAGATGGGGCTGAAGGGCATCCATCTTCCTGATGCTCCACTGGGTAGCAGGGGGTGGCTGGGATCCCCTCTCTGAGTGAATTAGCTCAATGTTTCCCTTCCTTTTACATCTTCATAAGCTCCAAATTGTCACAAGACGCCCTGCACGCAATTCTATGTCTGAGGTTGTTTTGTGAAAGTTGTCATATAATTCCAAGTTTCAATGTTAATATCCATGAGCAGTTATTACACATGGTGACAATTATCTTACATAATTAACGAAGGAAATTAAAATTTACTTTGTGACCTTTTTGGTGTCACAATAACTGGGCAACAGTGAACTTAGTCTAAGTTTAGTCTAAGATGCACAGTTTCATTTTCCTAGAAGGTGCTAAAATAACAAGTTTGTGCTGCCCTGGTGCACTTGCTGGAACGTACCACCAGCCTGGAGATGCAGCTCCGAGGCCCAAGGCACTTTCCTATGTGATAAACATTATATGCTAAACAGCAATGGCTGTTAACCTTTCTAGCTGAGAGTTTAATGATTCTCTCTCCCTAGAAAAAGATATAAAATGTCCAGCCTGGAGAGGAGGGAAGGAAAATAATTTTTTTTAATTATATATTTACAGAGAAAAATGTCTGGATGGAAATACATGAACACACATCAAAAGTAGTAAGATTTTAGGGTTTTTTGGCTTGTCTTTTTTGTTAATGAATAATTCTTAACAGTAATAAGAAGAATTATTTGTAAATAATAAGTATCAAATAAATAATAAGTATCAAATTATTTCTTACTTGATAAGAATTAACAAAGAAAAACACCCAACAACCTGTTGGAAGAGGGAATGCTTTAGTTCCAGGAAACAAGATAAATTGCTGGTTGATTTCTCCATCCTCAGTTTTTTAGCTGCAAAAATAGAACAGAATTTCAGCTCTTCACTGCAGCCTCGCCTAAGGATGCCGGTGAGGAGAATTGTCCTTGCCTCAAGGCGCAGAGCTCCAGCTCCACCCGGGGCCCATCTCACTGTTGATCAGCTGTTTCTACAGATTCCCTGAATAACCGGCCCACAAACTGCTGGTTCTGCTTCAGAGTGGGCTTCTTCCAGAAGCCTGGTATCAGGCTTGTTTTGTTCTGTTGTTTCAAAAAGCTTCTCTGGATGTAGACTTCTCTCTTTGGACCCTGGTGGCTCCACTGCCTTTCCAAATGATTTTTCCCTCTTAAAGAGAACAGTTATCAAGAAGAGGTTTTTTGTTTATTTGCTTTTGTTTTTAAAGGGGGAGCAACAGGAACTCTCACACGTTGCTGGTGGGAACGCAAAATGATGCGGCCAGTTTGGAAGACAGTCTGGGGGTTTCTTACAAAACTGAACATATTCTCACCATATGATCCGGCAATCACATCCCTTGGTATTTACTCAAATGAACTGAAAACTTATGTCTGCACAGGAAACCTGCACATGGATATTTATGAGAGCTTTACTCATAATTGCCCAAACTTGGAAGCAACCAAGATGTCCTTCCGTAGGTGAATAGAATAAACCTTGGTTTTATTTATGTTCATCCGGACAATGGAATATTATTCAGCAGTCGGAAGAAATGAGCCGTCAAGCCATGAAAAGACATGAAGGAACCTTAAATGCATACGACTAAATGAAAGAAGCCAACCTGAAAAGCTACGTACTGTGTGATTCCAACTATATGGAAAAGGCAAAACTATGCAGGCAGTGAAAAGATCAGGGGATGCTGGGGGCTGAGGTGGGGGAGGGAGGGATAAGCACAGCACAGGGGATTTTTAGGGCAGTGAGACTACTCTGCATGATACCGTAATGGTGTCATTATACGTTTGTCCAAACCCACGGGAAGTACACCACCAAGAGTGACCTGAAGCAAACTATGCCTGGACTTCAGTTAATAACAATGTATCGACATTGGCTCATCAGTTGTAACAAATGTGCTGATTCTGTAGAAGACGGTAGTAATAGGGGAAATTGGAGGAGGGATGAGGCGGGTATATGGAAATTCTCTGTATTTTCTGCTCAGTTTTTTCTGAAAACCTAAAATTGCTCAAAACAAATTTTCAGAAGGGGACTGTGCTGTGGGTTGACGAGGATGTGTGCCCATGTAAATAAGTACTAAAAGGGAGGGCGGGCATAGAGGAGAATTCTTGAAGACTTAAAAAAATGTCAAAATCATGATCTCTTCACCATCGCTTTGACAAAATTCTTTCCCTTCTCTCTCATTTGTAGGATATCTCTCCAGGTGGCAGAGAGGCGAGCGGCCCTGTGCACCATTTAAAGAGCAAAGCGGCTGGGAAGCAGTGGTGCTGGGGGAAGGGCCACCCGAAGGCCTGCTTGGGCAGGAGGTGCACCTCCAGGACGGCCCACGTACCTGGCTCATAGCAAGCTCGCCGCGCCTCATGTGGGCCTCTGAAGGGGGCTTGTGTCTTCCCAACAGGACAGCAAGGGCAATGAGGACCATGTCCCAGTCCCCTTTATGACCAAGTCTCCGAAGGCACACCCTGTCACGTCCCCCTTTATTCTAGTGGCCAGAGCGGCTCAGGGAGTCTAGCCCACCCCCAAGTGGAAGCAGGAGCAGCAGAGATGCTGTGGACACATTTAAGGTCCTCACCCCACTCAGCGGGCGGCGCTGGAGCATCTTTTGGAGCTCTGGACAACGTGACAGCCACCAGCCAGGAGCGGCTGTTGACCACCTGAAATGGAACTGGTCCAAAGTGAAATGTACATTAAGTATAAAACACACATCAGATTTTGAAGACTTAGCATGAAAAAAATGCAAAGTATCTTATTAGTTTTTAAAATCCCAGTTACGTATTGAAATGACAGCGTGTGTGTTTCTGTTGGAAAGGCCCTCTGGGCCGAGCACTTAGGTCCCCAGGCCCCCAGTGTCCCTTTTGCTCAAGGATTCAGCCCCGGCACACCCTCTCCAGCTGGCTCCCCACAGAATCTGGGCCCTTCTCTGTCACCGTGAAGGACCTCGACATGTGGCGACCTTCCGGAATCTGTGCCTGTGTGAGGTTTGGAGGACCGACAGGGCAGGGGCCGGAGAGGTTCTTGGGGAGCAGACACTCCAGCAAGACTTCTGGGTGGTCTGGAAACCACAGGGGGCAGCAGCCAGGACAGGATTCCTGCCAGAGGGAGGGGGGAGGAGGGAGCTGCGTTTACCCGCCCCCCTGGGGGGACACCTGGAGCCCTGGATGGGGTCACGAAGGATACTGGTGGGCTGAATTGTGTCCCCAAAAACATGTTGATGTCCTAAGCCTCGGTGCCAACGAAGTGGCCTTATATGCAAGTAGAATCTTGCAGGTGTATTCAGTTAAGATGAGGTCATGCTGGGCTGGGTGGGGGGCGTACGGGGCGGCGCACGATCACACATGACCGGGGTCCTTGTAAGAAGAGGAAAGATGCAAAGACAGACACACAGACAGGGAGGAGAAGGCCGTGTGACGACGGAGAAAGAGAGTGGGCCGTGTGTCCTTCCCCGTGTCTCTCTCCGTGTCTCTTAGGGACACCAGCCCGCTTGGGTGGGGCCCTCCCTCCTCTTAACTGATTAAGTCTGCAGCACCCTGATTCCAAATTGGGCACATTCCGAGGTCTCACGGGTTAGGATGTCAACGTATCTTTTTTTGGGGGGGACACAATTCAATCCCTAACATACACCTAAAGCAGCCCCCCATCTCTCCTTCTTTAATTCTGTGTTTCTCTTGACCCGCGGGTGTTCTCACCAGGACAAGGGTCAAAGGCGAGGCAGGGCAGGGTAGAGGCGAGCAAAATAAAAGCTGCTTCCCAGGTGATTTGATTTAATCCCCATTTTTAGGCTTAAACTAGGAGGTGGCAACACAAATGCCAGGAACTAGGTGCCCTGGTTTCTCCTAGACGAAATTGGCAATATTTTCAGAACAGATCTGGCTTCCAACCCACCTGAGCCGGGAGATGAGCCGTGAGGTTTCCCACATCCGATGCCCTGGAGCCCAGCGGCCGTGCTGGCTGCTCTGCGCTCCAGTGGTCTGCGGTGTGGCTACCTTGTCCCTTGGCGCCACCAGGAGCCTGGGTGAGCGTCCAGCTTAGAAACAGCGACGTTATCAGCACCATCAGATACCAGTGGGTGCCGGCGTTCAAGGGGAAAGACTTCAAAGTGAAATTTAAGCACGGCATGTGGGAGATGAACCCAAGCTTTCCACGTCTCCAGTGTGGGGCTGACAAAGGATGGAGAGACCGTCTCCTCATTGAACAAAGACTAGCATCACATTGGGACCAGTGTCTGGGGTTTCACTGACCTCAGACAACAAACCAGATGGAATCCAGCTCGAACCTCCCATCCAGCACTTAGAAGATTACAGAAATGCACCCCTGGGAAATTGGTATTGGAAGGGAGCAAATGCCTAGATGTAGATAGTCTCTATAATTCAGAACTTCAGGAATGTTATCCATTTAGGAGTGGCATCCAGATGGACATCCTTGTAAACTACCTGGCATGTCTCTCTACCTGCTGGAGCTCGTCGTGCCCTGCAGTGGGGACATGGGCAGGAAACACGCTGCCCAGTGTGTTACAGCTCCTTGCAGAGCGAGGAGGTGTCGGGAGCCACATAGGAAGTGCCTTTGAGTTACAGCACAGACGAGACCCGTAGTGTCAAGCAAAGTTGATGCTATCGGGTACAAATATGGAGAGGCAAAGTTCTCCTCTGCAAAGCTGATGCTGTCAGACACATATATGGAAAAGCAAAGCTTCCTGAACATAGGGTTTTTTACACTCCCCCTACCCTGTTGAGGCCTCCTGGTGGCTGGTGCCTTGCAATCGGTCTCTCTTGCCCAGTGTTGTAAGCTGGGCCCTCCCTGGAGGAGAAACCTGGGTTCCCGAAGACATGTGACCAGAGCCGGGGCCCCGCCAGTTGGCGAAGGAATCCCAGGGCAGGTGCTGGGCGTGGAGGCCACGGGGGCATAGGCTACCAAGGTGACAGAGAACTGACCTTCTCTGGGGGCACTGCACCTCGCACACCTCACATCTCCCTGCTTGGCCCCGGAGGATGGCTGGTTAGCCAGAGACGGGTAAGATTCCTCAGGGAAGGAACAACCTAAGACAGGCACAGTCGCAGAGGGGCCATCAGGAGAGAACTTGGGGGCCAACAGAGGTGGGGCATAGACCCTCACCCCCCAACTTTGCAGGAGCCTGAACCCTGTCCCCATGGCTGCTTCGCTTCCCACGCCCAGCTCAGATGGGAACCCAGGTAGCAGACAAGAGACCTGGCCAATGGCAACTGCCCTCCCGCCGCAGCAGGGCTTTGTTTCCCATTTCCTCCGTGGACCACAGCTTTCCTCTGTGTGGTAGCAAGGCTTTGCTCTGTGTGGTTCCCCTTGTCTTCCCCTGCCTTTGCCTAAAGTGATTTTGTAGGATTGCTATTGGGGTTGGGAAGTATTCCCAGTTCCGATGGAGGGTTTGAGGAAAGATCCCAACTAGGGAAAAGCCAAGAAGGATTGTAATCACTCCGGCTCCCTTGATGACTACACCTGAGATCCCCACTCCCAGGCCAGGGCATTGGGCTCGGGGAAATACGACAGGAATGTTTTTGTGGCAAGAACCTACTTTACAAAGTAAATTGGATGAGTTGTGGCCTCCCTGGGGAGTTAAAGATATACTAGGAAATTCTTGGGTTTGGTGGCGGGGAAGGTTTTTATTACAATGGGTATATGCGAAATTAGATAGGGTAAGCTTTAAGGCAAATATATATAAGCTTTACTGCTCTTTTTATAAGAATAGATATAAGGGACAAATTATATTTTGTAAATATTTTGCAAAGGACCTTGGTGACAGATTTAAGGTACAATGCCCTCCACAAAGACCCCCTAGGGTTAGTACGTTTATAGCACCTTGTTTTGATGTTAAAGGTAAAATGTTACGGCCTGAAGGCATTTACAGATTGTAAAAGAGTAATGTGTTTGAGTTTGTGTTTTGTGTAACCAGCTAACTAAACAGAACATACAGGTATAAGAACATTTACTTCTGGGAAGAATAATGGAACCGCAGATAAAGTTCCTGACCTAGATGTGACCAAGATGTACCTAACCACAGGGGATGAAAGAGACTATAGAGATCAGAAGACTACTTGACCATAAAAACCTATTTAACCTGTTGATGTAATCTGCTGACGAAAATGACCTTTGTTTTATGGCTTTGTACCTTTGTTTTTGATCTTTGTTTTATGGCTTGTAAGGGGTTTTTGGCGAGGGAACTAGATTGTTAAGATTGAAAGTGAGATTGCCTCACAGTATAAAAGCTTCGGAATTATGAAAATAAATTTGGCAGATCCTTGCATCCTCTGAGGTGTCTTGTGTTCTGTCCACGCCGACTCCGTCTCCCCTTTCGGTGAAACCTGTCCAGCTGGGGCTGGTCCCCGGCAAGGAGGAAAATGGCGGAGTCCGTGATGGAAAGTCACTGGGGAACCTGCTTGGATGTGTTGTAGAAAATGGAATTCCCCCCTGGTCTGTAAGTGAATTTACTGCCTTAGTTAATCAATACATAAATCTGGTAGACTCTAGGGTTAGAGAACCCAGAGCCTCCAGTCAAAGGAAGCCAACCTAGGAAAGGCCAGAGTCAGCAGACCTGCTAAGGATTCAGAAAGTAAAAACGGAAGGGATCAAGGATGCTGTTTCCCAGCGTCAGGGATGCGTGAACACGGGCTGCCATGCCCTGCAGGGAAGCAGGCGGGTGACGGTGTTGAGTCTGGACTTAACTTCAGGATGTGTTGTTTCTGAGATACTTGTGAGATATCCAAGAAATCAGTGAGAGGCAGTGCCCAACATTCCTTTGGAAATCGTTGATATTACTGAAAGTATACATTCCACAGCACACAACAAAATTATACCTTTTTACTCACTTTTAATTGTATTTGCTCTGTACTGATCCGACAAAATATTTTAAATAAAAGTAACGTTGTAGCAAAATTATGCAGGAACCAAACTTCAATGCACACAGTGCCCTGAAAGTTATTGAAAGAGTAAGAAATTATTTCAATAAAAAGAAAGCAATCATATTTACAAAATGACATATTATTAATGTTAAAATAAAGATGACAAAGCCTCTTGACAGTTGATGCCAAGTTTGCCGACAAAGAAAATAATAGGAAAAGAAAAAAGAATGCTCATTCTACCTGTGCAACTCATATTCAGCCCATCTTTGAAACGTAAGACAATGTAAGAATAATTTATTTTCTGTGTTAGAGACAATAATAATTTTGAAATAAAGTTTTGAGACTGAAATAATTTTATGGCCTTTCCAGTTTTCCAGATGCCTTATGAAATCTGAAAATTAGATGAATTGAATTCTGCCAGCACATAAAATGTGTCCACACTGAATCTACCGCTGAACATGGTAAGAAGGTGATATTAGCTGGGGGCGGGTGGGTGGAGCGGGTGACCAGTGTATGAGAATCTAGGAATTTCAGGTTGTTTTCTAAAACTGGATGACTCCCATTCAAGTCCTAAGATAGATCTGCAGCAATAATTTATTGGATACATTTCTAAATAATTTCGAATCTCTCAGGACATACACAACTATGCCGGTATCATTTGCTAGTGGAAAGTGTAGCTTCTCAAAATGTCCCTAAAACTGCCTGTGATCCACAATGTCACAAAAAACTGTCAAATCAGGGACCTGTTATAAAATGCAATATTGAAGCCAGTAAGAAATGAAATGCATTTTGAAAATTTTCTCAGCCAAAAGCAAGGCATGTTTGTATAAATATTATATCCTAGTGCCATAGAGTTTCTAATTATTGTGATTAAAACTTAAATTTTTATTATTTCATGTTTAATAATTGTTTGTACAAGTTATACAGGCTGACTTTATGTGTTGTAGTAGTTGTTGAGAAATAAATAGTATACTAATCTGACAAAGTTTACTAAAAAAGGGTTTTGCCTTTTAAAATTCACACGGAAGCATGGGCCGGTCACTACCCTGAAATAGACAAGATTATCATGTGAACCAGCATTATTAAAGTGGATTGGCCAAGGATTAGAAATAACTATGTTAACTACATCTAAGCAGATAAAGAAGATTTATCAGTACAAAATAAAACCAAGAAATAAAAAGGCCCGAGTGGAAACACTCAGCATGAAAAATGCAGTCTCTGTAACGAGAACACGTAGATAGCATCGCTTACAGCGGCAAGAGCTGCACCCAGTCCCTGGGGGAACTCCCCCCCACCAAGCGATGCCCCAACACCAGCTGGGGGTCCTGCAATTCAACTCAGATCTGACACCATCTACCTGGAGCTGATGTCAGACCCCACCAGGTAAGGGCTCAGTCCCACTTCAGACACCAATTCCAAGCCCAGGTCGTCACCTGTGCTTCCGACCCATGGGGTATACATCTGAGGTTCCAAGGACCCCTTTCTTGGTTTCTATTAATTTGCGTGAGTAGCGCACAGGTCTCAGGAAACCAGCTAAACTGGTTTGACCAGTTAACTCAGGAAACTCACTAGATTATGGGTTTATTAAAAAAGGGCATAACTCAGGAACAGCCAGAGAAGAGATGCAAGGGCAAGGCTCTGGGGAAGGGCTTCCATGCTGCCCAGGTGTGCCAGGCTCCCAGCACCTCCAGGTGTCCACCGCCCCGGACGCTCTCCAAACCCCATCCTTTTGGGTTTACGGAGACTTCATTGCACAGACAGGATTGATTACATCTTTGGTGGTTGGCGATTGAACTCCCTCTCCAGCCCCTCTTCCCTCCCTGGGGGTCGGGGGTGGGACTGAAATTTCCAACCCTGTAACCACGTGGTTGGTCTCCTGGCAACCAATCTGCAACTTTAGAAGCTTTCCTAAAGTGACCTCATTAACACAACAAAAGACAGCTTTATAGTTTATCAGTTAGGAAACTCCAACGGTTCTAGGACCCCTGTGCCTGGAACAGAGGAAGGCCAAATATATACATACGTGTAAAATAAATCACAATATCGCAGGTGGATACGTACAGGACGGATGAATAAAATAGAAAGCAAGTGGAAACAGCCTCGGGAGTCTGCAGGAGAGAGTAAAGAAATAAAAGCTGCACGAGAAAAATAAAGAGATGCCGAGGGTAGGATTAGAGGTGCCAGGCTAGAGGAAGTGCAGAAACGAGCTTTAAAACATACAGGTGAACTATTTGGAGGGAAAAAACGCTGAGGGCCTTTGGTTTGAAGCCAGAGGGTGAAGGCAGAGCAGAGGCTCCAGGGAGACAGGGGGGCCTCTCCCAGGTGGCTCAGACAGACGGGTCTTGGGGGTGTTTCCAAAGGGGCCGGCACAGCAGGAGGATGTTCCAGGAACATGCTGAAAGCAAAGAGGAAGCGGGTGAGGACCCAGGACGTGCAAGGTCCCTGGGGGCCATCTCAGCACATGGCTGCCCCTGTCCCCGTCCAGAGGTGCCAGGGCCTTGAACAGATGTTACCACCGTGGGCCGAGGGTGCTGCCTGGAACCTGCAGCCCGCACAGAGGAGCAGGGGACAGGGTGGGGATGGCAGGGCAGCTCCCGGTGTCCCGGGGTCTCTGAGTGCCCCCCGGGGCCTCTGCCAGGGCTTGAGTCTGTGGGCACGTCAGGCCTCCTCCAGCCCCGAAGGCATGGGCTTGAGCCCACACACGTCTGGGCTTGTGTCTTCCTTGGACCTGAGTGCCACCCGGGGACCCCCAGAGACCAGCTGGAGCTGGGCCGAGGTGGCTGGAGCAGGCGGCGGGCGATGGGGACGATGGGCCCTCGGGTGCGCGTGGGCCCCCGCTGCCCTGCGCCCCACGCTTCTGCTCCCCTATTGCAGAAGCGAGCATCTCAGGCCCTGCAGCTGGGTTGGAGGGACACCGAGTTTGGAACCCTCTTTTCAGTGAAGGTGTTGCTTGCAGGGAGATGCGGGGCCGGCTAGTGGCCAAGCGTGTGTAGCTGGGACAAAGTGTTCGCTGCTGGCAGGGCCTCCTGGCTGGGCAGCCTGCTGCTGTCACGCCACGTATAAGTTCATTTCCGAGCCCTTAACCAGCACTCCCGGTGGCGACCAGTGTCTGGACACTGAAGCCCTGGTCACTCCCCATCGGCGGTCTTTCCAGATGATTACTCAGGTCTGCAGAGCGCTGAGAAAGGAAAGGGCTCTTCAAGTTCTTAGCAGGAATCGAGGCTCTGGAACCTGTCTTTTCCTGAGGTCCGCGCCTCGGATCCCATCCCTGTTGGGGCCTGGTGGTGGACGCGCTGAAACGGGGGGTCAGGCTGTCATCTCCGGAAGAGACTGGCGGCACCTGTGAGAAGACAGGAGCGCTGGCTGGACGGCTGGACGGATGGCCCCAGTCTCCCCGCGGCTCGCATGGACTCAGGCCACGTGGGAGCCCCTGGGCCCTGCCGAGAAGGTTGTCTGATGCTCTTAACTCCAGTCACCAGTCCAGGGAAAGCTCACAGACGTGGGCCACGTGTGAGGGAGAAAACGGAGCTGGACGGTGGTCTGGGACTCGGCGACCGGCAGACAATCAGAGATTAGAAATTTGTCTTTCATGAAAGTTCAACTCCTGCCATCCAGTGTTTGAACATGGATTTTCACAAAAGTGTATTTCTTTTCAGATTCTTACATTCATACCAATGTGCTCAAAACAGGCATAGAACTCTAAAATCAAGAGAGCTTAGTAGCACTTATTCAAACCTTTGAAAATCACTTTTATTTTTTACCTCCTAGGAATTTATGCATTTACTTTTCAGCCTTATCGAGGTATTGTTGACAAACAGAATTGTAAGATATTAGAGTGTACAACGTGATCTGATAAACGTAAACACTGTGAAAAGATTCCCTCCATCTAGTTAATAAACACATTAATCGCCTCACATATTTCTTTCTTTTTTTTTTTGGCCGTGCCGTGTGGCTTGCGGGATTTTAGTTCCCTGACCAGGGATCAAACCCGGGCCCCCTGCAGTGGAAGTGCAGATTCCTAACCACTGGACCACCAGGGAAGTCCCATATTCCTCTTTTTTTTGGTGAAAGCAGTGAAGTTCTTCTCTCTTACCAAATTTCAATTATACATAGTACGGTTTCAGCTATAGTCACCATGTTTTACATACATCCTCAGACCTTGAAAATTATTTTTTAACACAATTATCGACAGACAATGCAAAAAAAGAACATCTTAATAACGACCCCCAATACCCACCACTAGCATCACGCAGACCCTGCCAGCTCCTTCCTGCTCATGTGTGCACATACGTATGTGACTCTGTTTCAAAAATGGGATCACACTGTCATACGATTTATTTTCCTACTTATCAACAAATCGCAAACCTCTGTTTTATTAACGTATAGTGATAACGTCATTATAGTAGCTACAAAGTGTCCTATTTCGGGCACATCCTCCAATTTAATAACTGACCTCCTAGTTGTTGTTTAGGTAACAACCGATGTCTTTGTCTCCTAAACACCTATTCTGAGCATCCCCGCACTTCAGTCTGAGGCGACTTGACCAACAGGCGGTGGAGATAGCAACTCTGTCACCCCAGGTGTGTCTCTCTGCTGGCGTGGCATCTCCTGACTTCCGTCTCCTGGGGCCAGACCTGTCTGCTGGAGAAGGAGGCCTCGGGGTGGGGAGGGGCTCCCGGCAACAGAGGACGTAGCTCTCTTGGGCATCGGCCTGACAAGCCTGGCGTGACTGCCACGGAGCTGGCGGCCCGGAGCGGGGGTACTTCTGGCTGAGCCCAGGCTGCCCGGAGAACCCAAAAGGAAGTGAGGCACTGTGGTCCTGCACCCAGTTTGGGTGCTTTGTCTTGTAGCAAATGGCCCCGAGCAGGGGCCAAGGCAAGGCATTTATTTTTATTTATTTATTTTTTACATCTTTATTGGAATATAATTGCTTTACAATGGTGTGTTACTTTCTGCTTTATAACAAAGTGAATCAGTTATACATATACATATGTTCCCATATCTCTTCCCTCTTGCGTCTCCCTCTCTCCCACCCTCCCTATCCCACCTCTCCAGGCGGTCACAAGGCACCGAGCTGATCTCCCTGTGCTATGTGGCTGCCTCCCACTAGCTATCTACCTTACGTTTGGTAGTGTATATATGTCATGCCACTCTCTCACTTTGTCACAGCTTACCCTTCCCCCTTCCCGTGTCCTCAAGTCCATTCTCCAGTAGGTCTGTGTCTTTATTCCCGTCTTACCCCTAGGTTCTTCATGACTTTTTTTTTTCTTAAATTCCATATATATGTGTTAGCATACGGTATTTGTCTCTCTCTTTCTGACTTACTTCACTCTGTATGACAAGGCATTTATTGACCTCTGAGATGCTCTCACAACAGACACTCGTCCGAATCAGATCCTTACGCTAAGCCTGAGGGTTGGTTCTTCTGCTTTCATTGTCTAGACCATGAAGCCAAGGTTTAGGACGGAAGCCACCTGCCTGACCACACAGCACCGGGAAATGCAGGGGTGAGGTCTCTGCCGCTCACTCCAGGCTGAGGCTAAAGTCACCCCGCTCTGCCAGGAGCCCGATCGGCCCCCGAGCAGGTGTCCGGGGTCAGCTCTGAGCAGCCCGTGTACGCGCGGTGGTGGCTCGTCTGTAAGTCAGAGCTAGGTCGTCCGCCTCGCCACGTGGAAGCGCTCTGACTTTGAGAGCGTCATGCGTTAAATCAACCAGGACGGCTTATCCCACAGCCATCGTGGGACCACGCCTGGTGTCTGGTCCTGCTGACCTCTGGTGGCCTCGGCCTGCAGTGGCTTGAAGCAGGGTTTCGGTTCCTGGCCAGTGACTGAGGTCGGTTTGAGGCGGTGAGAGCACCGAGTCCTAGCCACTAGACCCGACGGAAAGTAGTGCAACAGGTAAAGTGCTTATTAAGAGAAAGAAAGAGTATGTGTGGAAGACACACGAGCAGACTCAGAGAGAGTCGTGCCCTCGTGGCAGTTGGAATCACTTTTATGGGGCATTTCTTCCGGGTTTCTTTTGACTAATCATTTTGACTTGCCTGGTTGAAAGTCCATATTTGGTGTATCTCAGGATTTCCCCATGTGTGCGGGTGCACCTCTTAGCCAAGATGGATTCTACGGAAGAGGCCTGTGGGTAGTGAGCATTAGTTGCCATCCCTTAGCATCACTCACCTTTTGACTTCCAAGGAACCTTTCTGCGCATGTGTAGTTGGGGAGGTCTCCTGACTTCGAGAATGAGGAATATGTGGTCTCTTATCTCCTGTCTGGGCAGGGCCAGCCTCCTCTCTCAATTGTCCTGTTATTCCCGTATCGGAGTATCGGTCCACAGGGGAGGAACTCAGACCGTTTGCCGGGAGGGCCCGTCTGTCTCTTGCCCGCTGCGCTTCCAGCAGGTGGGGATGGGCCCTCCGTGCTTCTCCTCCCCCGTCTCTCAGCACCACACCGGGTGGTGGGGTGGGCTTTAGATGGACACCTGTTACTACTGCGTTTCCATCCCCGCCCGGGCTGAGATGACAGACCTTAATGAACTGCTGGCCTCGGGGTACCACCGTGTGCTCAGCCAGCCTGTCTGCTGATGGCTGATGTGCTCAGAGCCCGTTTCCAGTGGGATTGCTGACGGCGGTACAAGTGGAGGTCGGTTCTGAACCATGAGTGGAACCAGGATTTCCTCCAGAAGGGCACTTTCACAAGGGCAGAGGTCACTCACTTCCGTGAGTGGGGCAACACTGTTACCAGCATCCCCGACTCAACCAGGCTTATCCGATTCTTACAACCGCAGACTATGATGAATAAGACATAAAAGGCCCCACACATATGAATGCTTCCGGTGACAGAAACTGGAACTAAAACATATTTTCCTGTCGATGCTGAATGGGGTCAACTATAAATTGAGGGGAAGACAGATTAAGAGTCTGAGAAAGAGTGACTGAAAATAAGATACTGATCACAATTGACTAAACAAGGTTCGGTCTCATCTGGGGTGACAAATGTATGTTTTAAAAAAATCTGCACCACCTTATGGAATCATGAGATCTTAATACAGGTTGTATTATACTGAGTTGAGAACTACTGTACTGTAAGTACCTGGCTACACAGCAGAATTGTATTTTAACTTTGCAAATTACTTAGAGCAACCAGGCAAGGTGGGTTCGGGCGCCCTCTGGTGGCAGCATACAAGCTGCAGGGAGGTTTTCAACTTTCTTCTCTCTCGGGTTGACGTCCACAGGCGAAGCGCCCTCCTCCTTCTGTCCACAGTTCGTACTTGAGTCCCTTTCTGCTGGGCAGTAGCATCCTCCCGTTTGTCCTCACCCTGCGTGCTCTCGTGCAGAATACCTGAACCAAGAGAAAGGAAAACAGCTTTGAAAAGAAAGAGCTACCCCAGGAACCAGTGTGCTGAACCTCCAAGGCCTTGAAAAGCCATGTACATCTGAGACGTCTGGTCTCTTAGACCCTGTCTCAGCGCGCCTGTTTCCTTTCCTACCCTGAAAAATAAACAACCATTTGGCTTTTTATATGTTTTCTCCTTTCAATACTAGCATTGCTGTAACATCAGTTTCGACTTTTAATTGCATTGCGTATGAAACATGTATCTGTAAATTAGCTTAAAACTAAAATCATCTCCACAGCGATTTCATGGGAATGTGTTTGAAATGTTGCCTCTACTTTTTTGGGCCTGATGATTTGTGTGCCGTTCCAAAGCCTCTATAGGCAGTTTTCGACAGAATGGAATAAGAAGACGTGGTACATATATATGATGGAATACTACTCAGCCATGAGAAAGAATGAAATCATGCCATTTGCAGCAACATGGGTGGACCTAGAGATTATCATACTAAGTGAAGTAAGTCAGAGAAAGACAAATGTCATACGATATCACTTAGATGTGGAATCTAAAATACAACACAAATGAACTTATTTACAAAAGAGAAATAGACCCACAGACATAGAAAACAAACTTATGGTTACCAAAAGGGAAAGGGGAAGAGGGAGGGATAAATTAGGAGTTTGGGATTAACATATACACACTACTATGTATAAAATAGATAAACAACAAGGACCTACTGTACAGCACAGGGAACTATATTCAATATCTTGTAATAACCTATAATGGAAAAGGATCTGAAAAAGAGCACACATCTATAACTGAATCACTGTGCTATACACTTGAAACTAACACACTGTAACTCAATTATACTCCAAAAAAACAAAAGAAACTTAAAAAATAAAAGAAATACCAAAAAAAATTAAAGGCAGTTTTCCAAGCCAGGCTTTGTTTTACTTCACCCTCTGTCCTCCCAGGAGTGTTTCCTCCACCACCAGGGGCCCAGCTGAGAAGATCCAGGTGTGTGCTCTCTTCATCTACATCCTTCAGAGTCAAAGAAATTGCCCAAACCTATCAGAGCGACGCCTTAGATGCACTCTGCCCACCGGCTCTGACTTGTGAGGGCAGGATAAACACTCGGCTGCCATGGGAACCATCTGTCTGTCTGGGCTGTTTCTTGTGGGCAAAACCAAGTGCTCAGAAATGCCACAGGTGCCTTCTGACGGAGTTCGTTGTTTACCATGCTTACCACTGGGCCGATAGCTTTCCATTCCAGCTGCTAGAGAGGGCTCTGCTTTGGGCTCCAGACATTCTTCTCTCCTAACATGTCATTCTTTTGGAAAGGCCAGTAATGTTCCTCATAATGTGGGTGGTCAGATTACCCAGCAGCACAGAGTGTCTCGCTGCAGACACCAGCTTCCACTTCAAAAATATGTCATCACCACTGTCACCTTCACCATCACCATCACCTTCACCATCACCATCACCATCATCACCACCATTATCACCATCATCACCATCACCATCACCTTCACCATCACCATCACCATCATCATCACCATTATCACCATCATCACCATCACCATCACCACCATCCCCCACCATCATCACCACCACCATTACCATCACCATCATCACCACCATCACCATCATCACCACCATCACCACCATTATCACCATCATCCCCACCACCATCATCACCATCACCACCACGACCACCATTACCATCCCCCACCATCGATCACCATCACCATCACCATCATCCCCACCACCATCACCATCACCACCACCACCATTACCATCACCATCATCATCATCACCACCATCACCACCATCATCACCATCACCATCACCACCATCATCACCATCACCATCACCATCATCCCCACCACCATCCCCATCACCAACACCACCATTACCATCACCATCATCATCATCACCACCATCATCATCATCACCACCATTATCACCACCATCCCCACCACCATCATCACCATCACCACCACGACCACCATTACCATCCCCCACCATCGATCAGCATCACCATCACCATTAGCATCACCGTCACCATCGTCACCACCATCACCACCATTATCACCATCATCCCCACCACCATCATCACCACCATCACCACTATCACCACCATCACCATCGTCATCACAACCATCAACACCATGATCACGACCATCACCATCATCATCACTGTCACATCAACTACTTGGCCTAAGGCCAAAAAACTACTGCGTGGTAGGGTTTGCATCAGACTCTAATGATGACTTCAGAACATACACACTCTTCCCCACTGGACTCTAACTTTCCCGGCCTCAGTTTCTTCATCTGTAAAGTAGAGACAGGAATGGTACCTCTCTAATGAGGGTTTGTGCAGGTGCAACAGGAGCATGTGTATAGTTCTCAGCATGAAGCCTCATGTGCGCTCAGTAAATGCTAGTTGTGGGTCACAAAGGTGTGTTTGCCAGACCCTCTAGGAAACAGTGGGATGTCGACAAGGCCAAGTGTCTCTTTATTCAAATTTCAACCTTCTGTTTGATATATTAGTTCTTTCATTGATAGAGTTTTTGAATCGGAGTCAAAGAAGATGTGTACTGTGGACAGAAAGAGCCCTGGCCCAGGAGGTAGGAGGCCTGAGCTCTGAGCCTGCCATGCCTCTAACTCTGCGATTTCTAGGCGTGGTCCCAGACCAGCCCCCTCAGCATCACCTGGGAGCTTGTTAGAGATGCTGCTTCCCGGGCCTCAGCCCAGACCCACAGGGTCCGACATGCTGGGGCCGAGCCCGGCAACCTGGGGGATCCTGGCTCATTCTGTGCTGTTGGTTACATTATTCAGCTTGTTCCCCTGGGGGATGAGAGGTCCGGAGAGGGTCAGCCAGCTCCCCGACCCTCCTGCACGAGTGTGCCGCCGGGGACGCCCTCCCTGGGGGTGGCTCACACCCTGGATTTTGACTTCATGTTTCCCTTGAAAGGAGGGGCCTTCCTCGACCTAAGGGTGTAGACTCCGGGCTAGCTGAGCCCTGGGGCACCATCAAGGCCTCTGCCCCAGGACGGGCACCACGACAGTTGGTGGGGCAGCAGGGCGTAGGGGCAGAGCTGCCTTTTCAGGCACAGGTGTGATGTGTCTTGAAGGCGCTGAGATGATTTGGTTGCGTTGTGGGAAACGAGAGGGCAGAGCTCTAAGTCCGCAGGTGAAGGGCGCGGGAGGGAGGGACGCCAGGGGATGCTGGCTGTGCACGAGCCCTTCATCCCGGCCCCGCTGCTGCTCCCACGAGATGAAGTCTGAAAAGTACAGTGAGGTCCTGCGGAGCCCGCCTCCCACGGGCCTCAAGACCGTGAGGGAGGGGAGCCCGCCTTCGTCACTGTCCCTTGTCTCCTGCTGTGCGTTGCTGAGCTAACAGAGGCTGACATTAAGTGCGCTTGCCGGTTGCAAGGCTTCCGTGAGGGGAAGACTAGAGTCGGGGTAAGAAATTCGCGTCCCCTCCCCGCCCACGAGAGGTACTCAAGCTCAACATAAAAAGGTGGGAAAGTGTCCCCGAGAGACACTGGTCGTCCTCAACTTCCCTCTGCCACAGACCTCCCGTTTCTGGGGTCTGAGGAACGTGGGCGATCTCTCCGCATTTCAGTCCTGACTGCAATGAAACAGCCGATGAGAAGGGCGGATCCCCTCCTGCTTTTCCAGGGCAGGCGCCGTGGGCTCGAGGTGAGGTCCACCCACTGCCTCTGTGTTCACCGTTCTCAGGCCTGGCTTTCCCACCTGTCAGACGGGAGTGTCCCACGAGCACACAGCCGTCCACAGGGCTTCAGGCAGGGACCTCGCAGACGTGCTGCCTCGTCTCAGGCAGGTGTGCAAACGCCGCCCATTCCACCGAAAGCAGCCTCGGCATCACCGTGGAGGCACGAGCCGACCAGGGGCCTCACTGTTGGGAGAAGCGTCCTGACCTTCAGAGCCACGTGTCCAGGGCTCCATCTGGGGGTTTCCTTACGTTTCCCTGCAGCACCTTCCTTGGGACTTTTCTTACATACGTGCATATTTGACGTGATTAAGATTGGACGGACTGTACCACTATGTCTCATGCTTTCATTACACAGAGTTATTTCTTCAGCGTGTCTCTTGGCCCCTAACACTTCTTATTAAGGTGTTTTTTCCAGACTGCACGATGATCCGTCATAAGATGGTTACAATACGGGAAACTACGCTTCGGGCATCTGGGAGCAGTCGAGGCGCTCAGCGGGGTACACTCTGCTTCTTGGGAGAGGACGGGGGAAGCAGGCCCAGCGAGGGGCAGAGGGAGAGGGCAGAGCAGACAGGGCCCGGGGCCGTCAGAGGTCACGAAGAGGACACGGGCTTTTTCTCAGAGCGAGACAAGAAGCCGTTGGATTTCTGAACACTTTTGCTAGGATTATGATGATTCAAATGTCATAAACATCGTCATCTTCAGTGTGCAACCTAGGGACTTCCAGTGCATCCACTAATTCCAGAACACTCCCCCATCTCAACAAGAGACCCTGTACCCCCCGGAATGACTCACCACGGACTCTGATGGCCAAGGGGCTCCAGGAGCCAGGCCTGGCACCTGCCTCTTTGCTGGCCTTTCTGAGGGCACCCCTCACTCTTCTCCACACACCTTTCACCCCAGCTGCTACAGTCTGAATGTCTGTATCCCCCCAAAGTTCACGTGTGAAATCCTAACCCCCCAACAGGATAGTGTGAGGAAGTGGGGCCTTTGGAGGTGATGAGGTCATGAGGGTGGAGCCCCATGAATGGGGTCAGTGCCTTATAAATGGGGCCCCAGAGAGGCCCCTCGCCCTTCCCCCACTTGAAGACACAGCAAGAAGACGGCCGTCCTAACCGGCTCCTGGGAGAGCAGTGCCCGTGCCTCCCCCGTCCTGGCCCTGTTTCCCCCGTGGCTCCGCCACACCCCTGTGCTGTGTCTCGTCGTGGCCACCTCTCCCGCTGAGAACACGCCTGGCCCCCAGCTTGCTCCTGGACAGACGCCCCTGGGCTGGGACCAGCCCCGGCATACAACTATGCCGGATAAGTGGTTACTGAGTGAATAAATCTTAAAACATAATTTATCAGGCATGGGAAGAAAGACGCATGGATACTTAGAAGCCCCTCAGCAGGCCTCCAGAGCAACGTGGGTGCACCTCGCAGGTGCCGGCTTTTGCCTCAGCAGCTCGAGAGCCCCGGCCTCCGAGACGAGACGCCTGAGGAGGGGGAGGGGGGAGGGGCAGCACAGGGGGCTCCGGGGTGGAGCCGGGGCTCATTTTTGACCCCCAGAGCACTCCTCCCGGGACAGCCGGGTGTACGGGAGCCGGAAGCTGGTGTCAGCTCTCGGGGTCTCATCCCCTCCACACCCTCTGGTATTTTCTTCGAGCCCTCTCCTGTAAGTGGGGTATTGTGACAGTAACTCTGTGGTGAGGCAGCTGCCAGAAGAGGGCGGGGCCCAGTCTGGGGCCGGGAATTTTGCATCACGTGAGCTGACTGAGCCCGAGCTGGGCCTGGTCTCTGCCGTGGGTCTGCCGTGGGTGGTGTCGCCGTGTTGCCCAGGAGGGACGGTGGAGGACACAGAGCTGGGCTTAAAGTCTTTATTCTGTACGTTCGTATTCTAATATGGCCACCAAGTTGTGATCAAACATTTGTTTAAGAAATGCAACAACTGTCAAGTCAGTGGCAGACTCCTGTCTGATTTCCAGTCCGAATAGGACTTGAAGTGTGTGCTTTGGAAATGAGAAGTGAGAAAATGTTCCCACGGCGCGGCCTCCGCCGGGTACACCCATCGTTTCCCATCTGCTGATGGAATAGCTCAGCTCACGCAGCCCCCGCAAACCATCCTAAACACCTCAATTAATAAGATTGCTTGGATTAGATAGAACCGCCAAGCAGTGGTCTTGGGAGTTGTCTAATAATATTGTGACTGCTTTGAAGATTAAGGGAAGACATCAAAGGAAGTTAACCTGATCCTTCCCACCCGAAACGTAAACATACCGAATTTGACACCCACTGAGAACAGCTGGGTAACCTTTCAGGAATCTGCTGGGAGGTGACCTCCCTGACCACTTCCTGGGCGTGAGGTCTAGAGAGCCTTGGGCTCTGGGCGCTCAAGGACACTGGCCCTCAGGAATCTGGGGGACAGCGAGACACCCCATGCTCCCCGGATGCTTTCTCGTACATGGGGTGGAGCTTTGCTCATCACATGCCGGAAGGCGCTGCCTCTGCTTTTTCCACTACATTTCTTCCCATTGCTTCACACAGACTGAGGAGGTCAGACTTCCCAGACATCACGTAGACTCTCTGGAACCCACCCCTCCAATCCCAACGACCAGTCAGTACTCAACTAGTGTTTGTTGCATCAGTGAACAAATGTTTATGAAGGGCCTGCTGTGCGCCGGGCGACGCGTCGGGCCTAAAGGGACACCACAGCACAGGATTAAAGTCTAGTAAAAGGTGAGAGAAATGTCACAGAGTGTGTTACAAGGACACGATGGAAACAGAGCAGCCAAAACTCGATGCATGTGATGGGTACTGTTTCACCCCCAAGTCAAGAGGACCACGTTCCTTTACAAATCTCAGGGATCACTGGGCATGAAAACTGCACACCATCTTAGGGGCCTTGGGGTCCTCTAGCTTCCTGTTGCGCCTCAGGGCCACGGGGGGAGCTCAGACCACACAGCCCCAGCCCCAGTCTGAGCTGCTGTATGAGTTTCTCCGGCTGCAGTAACAGAGTACCACAGACCCAAACGGAGCAGACGTAGTGGGTCGTTTAGATTGGATATAATCTGACAAGCCTCACACTTTGAAAGGGATGGAGGAGCCTCAGAGATGCAGGGGTGGGCTGTGCTTTGAAGTGGGGGAGAGGTCTGGAGTGGACTTCAAACATCTCCCTGATGGAGAGCAATGCTCGCCTCAACAAGACAACACGCGTGTTAAGCATCTTCTGTATTTGGTTTCGGGATGCATTCTGCAGTTCTCTCCCTTTGGAAAAGTATCTTCCAAAGAGTACCACTTGGGTCAAGTTTGAAACATCTGTGATTCCCGATTCACACATCTGTGGAAAGTATGAATTGTTCCAGGATTAAATTCTGCAAAAGCGGAGAGTCCGTTTCAGCCAATTCCAGGCATGTGGGACCCTAGGAAAGCTCCTTAATTCCTTTATACCTGTTTCCTTACCTGTCGAATGAAGATGGCCCCAGGACCACCCCCTTCATCGTGTTAGAGGTTCCGAGGAGATGATGCACGGAAGCTGGTTGCTCAACAAGCAGCGGCCGCCGTCGCCACCGCCGTCGCTGTCACCACCCGCAGGGCCTCAGTCTCAGGGTCAAGGGGGAGGCTTGCTGGGAATTTTGTAAATTATGGGATGTGGATCCTATTTCTAAGGGTATTTAAAATACCTCGGTCTTATCAGGAGACTATAAAAGGCCTCCATTTAATGAGAAATTACTGAGGCTAAAAATATGTACTTAGAGTTCACGTAGGACACGTGCTTGTGTGACATGATATCTCCCTGTGCGACAGGTTGTTCAAGCATCAATCTCCTCACGGATAGCTTCATGCTCAGTTGGGATCCCTGAGTCCTTTGACGTGGTGTGTGGGTTAAGTTATAGCGTCGTGCAGAAGCTCTCTGAGCCGGGCCCCTGCTCCCATCCCACGGCCGCTGAGATGTGTGGACTCCTCACTCTGGCACTAGGTTTCCAAGGACAAAAGTCATGACGGGTCCTGCCTAGAGTGAAAGGTTCTCTGGGCAAAGCCTGCTTTCCTTTTTGCTTTTTGTCTTGTGTTTGCCTGTTTCCAGTAGGTGGCAGTCCGAGCCTGCAGATAAGACCGCGATGTGGGCCCCTGGGGGAACGGGGGGTCATCTGTGTCGGGTGAGGGCCGGGCCAAGTCCTGTAAGTGCTGTGCTCACTCCCAGGACTGTCCCCAGGGGACTTGCCTTCAGCAGAAGGATAGCATTGTTCACTGGGTTTTCTGAGTTTGTTATAAAGGAAAAATCCATAATGTTAGAAAATCTGCAGCCTCTCTGGTTTATCAAAAACCTGCATCTCTCTCGACAAGCTTAAAGCTGCAGAGAGAGAGAGTTACAGGTTCTAAAACAACTCTGCGCACTTCACTCCTTCACTGAAGCTATGTGCCGCTGGCTCACAGGTGAACTTTTAACAATGAAACCACAAAATACTAGAAAAAGAAGGGAAAAGGTGTTAACGATGTTGGGGGCAGGTGCGGGGAGGAGATTTCCACCGATTTGGACGGATGGTGTGGACGGCAGAGGAGAAGCAAAGTCCCGCTGGAGTCAGGCCTCTGCGGTGGGAGAGAGCTGCGTTTTTCTCCCAGGTTTGTCATTTTCGAGTACAGTTAGGTAGCTGAGACTGAGGAAGGACCGCCCCTTGCCCCGCAGACCTGCACAAAGGCTGGGAAGACTCCGAAGGGGTGGGGAGGCTTGGGCGTGTGGGTGAAGGTGGGAGGGGATTAGGGGAGACCTGTGAAGACGTGGTCTGGAAAGACCTGGAAGTTTCTCAGGGCATGAGGAGGAAGAGGGCCATTCCAGGGGGAGGAAACCATGGCTACCTGCACAGCGGTGGGCACGGCGGCCTCCCGGGGTCCCAGCGGAGAGACACAGGGAAGGGCGGTGTGGACACGGTGGCAGGCAGGCTGCAGTCACGTGGTGACCGCAGGTGTTGCTGCATTTCGTGTCCGGATGTCCCAGCCAGGTGCAGGGTGAGGCCTTACGCCGATGACTTGTTCACCACGGTCGACCCTTAACATTGTCCTGGAGACTTTGTCACCTTGGTCACTGTCCATGTCCTGGCTCTGTCTGGATTGGACGAATTCAAGGAAAAGTTGTCCCCCAAGAGTCCTGGGTTTTACCTCCAAATGTTTCCGTGTAAACTTTACGAAGTCACTTCTGTGTTGAGCCTGTTTCTCCGCTGTCACAGGGCGGTTCTTGGGGAAAAGTATGTCCTGTCAGATGAGCCCGACTTGAGTTACTGAAAACACCTTGAATTAGTAGCAAATACTCCACGTTCAGTGTGGCCCCTGGTAAGCGAGTGTCTACAAGCGCTTGCTTTCCAAATCTCCTTCCTGGACCTGTGGCCCCTGCAAATCTGGAGTCGGCCTGCATGAGGACGGGTCACAGGACACGGTTTTCGTTCCAGGGCTAACGTTACATCCTTACTGACACAAGGCCTGGGCGTTATTTAAGCGTTACTCACTCCGCGGGCTTCTCCGCACACTTGGGAACAGGGTCACCTCCTCCGTCCTGGCTGCGTGGCCCTCTTGCGGGCATCTCGGAAAATCCCCACCCGGGTGCCCTTTCAGGGATGAGCCCGCCCGGGAGGAAGCGCTGAGCCGTGCTCGCTAATCCCTTTGCTTCAGCGTGTAAACCTAAACCGCGGCTCCTTCCAGGTCAGTCCTCCTGACTCAGACGAGCAGACACCTCCGCACCCCTCCATGTTCTCTTGATGTTTGCAGCTTTTGCCCCTGTCAGACAGCTAATCTTGCCTCTATGCATTTCTGCTGATAAGCCTTCAGCAAGTCACAGCGTGGGTGCAGCTCCCAGCTTTCCCCGGAGGAGTGTCGGGTCTCCTCCTGCCCTCTGGTCCCAGGGGAGCCTGCCCCTCGGGCATGCAGGTCCCTGCACACCGTCCCCCCCTCCTGGTGCGCCTTTGGCTCCGTGGATTGGCCCCCATCCCAGGCAAGGTGCCGCGATTCCCTCTCAGCCTTTGACAGATAAGGCAGGAAAGCTCAGAGGTAGCCAACAGCATCACGCTCTGTCATTATCAGAATAAAAGCTGGCAGGAGAACTCCAGAAAGGAGGTCTCCTTTAGAGGCGGGTGACGGGGGAGATTTAGGAAAATGTGTGTCTGTGGCTGCAGGAGCCTGCGTGAACCGAGATGAGTGTTGGATTTTTAACTCAAGGGGGTCCCCCAGGCATTCTTCAATTTAGTTACATTTTATAAAGCTCATCGCTGTGTCCAGTTCTGCAGTTGGGCTGACTCCCCTCCCCCCATCTCCGGTAAGAAGTAAATCTGCAGACTCATGAAACACCGCTGGCTGGAAGTGTTCCTATGTTATCTTACAAGTGGAAGCCATTGCACCATTTCAGCCGTCCTACCTGAGGAGCAGCCCTGCGGCCTCTGAGGGAGGAGCAGGTTGCCCAGCAGAGACCCCCATCCCAGGAACCTTTCCCCAGAGGAGACCTGCTGGTGGATCAGAGCAGCCACCCTCCGTGGCCAAAACCAACCCTCCTCACGGTGAGATCGCGACTGGTTCCCAGGGCTGGAGGGCAGAGCGGCAACTGCAGACCCAAATCCCACCCCTTTTGGAAGGGACATTCTTGCCCTAAGGCGCAAATACACTGGCATCGCCTCGCGACAGATTCAGCTGCCCAGGAGATGGGAAACCGTTTAGTCATGGAGCTGTCTTTTGCGTCTGATTAACCAAATGGTTTTCTCCAAAGGCGACTGATCCAGCACAGCTGTCACATCTGAGCAGTAAAGCACGTCGGTGTGAACTGCCCGGGCTTCCTTTATCCCACAGAGGACGCCTGGCCGACAGGAGAGCACGTTCTGTGACCCGCACCTGACGTCAGCCTTCTCCCCCGACAGGTCCGTGAACGCACCTCGGCTCACCTGGGACGGAGCCAGGCGGTGCAGGTTCTCAAAGCTGAGCCGTGGGAGAACCCCCTGTAAACGGGCCCCCTTTTGGGCAATGCTGGCTGAACAGCCAACGCCTTCTGCTATGAAAACCTCTTTCAACGGGAAACATTCTCATCGAAAAAGGAGTTTCAACTCAACAACCAGTAATGCAAAAAGTTACCAATGAGGGACTTCCCTGGCGGTCCAGTGGTTGGGACTTAGCACTTTCACTGCCGAGGGCCCGGGTTCAATCTCTGGTTGGGGAAATAAAAGCCCGCATGCTGTGTGGCCAGAGAGATGAAAACACACACTTACACTCACACACACTCAGCCCGGCCGCCATTGCCTTTCCCCTCTCAGCTCTGAGCTTTCTGTTTGCGACCCTGACTGAGGACCCTGATGTGCTGAAAAGATCCCGAGCTTTGCAGAGACAGACAGAGGGACGGAGTTTAAATTCCAGCTGCAGCGCTCAGCACATCTGTGAACTCGGGCATCTCAACTCTGAGTCTCAGCCTGTTTATGCACAAAGAAGGAACAATGTCTCTGCTTTCCAGGGGGCTGAGGGAGCTCAATGGGAAGTCGGCGGGTGGACAGTCCTGTCCCCAGGCAGCGAGGACGGAGGACCTACCGAGCACCGGAACTGGACTGACTGGAGACTCTGGTAATGGGAAGGGGCCCCTGGAGAGCAGCTCTGGGCCCTGGGAAGCCCGTCTGCTCCTGGGCCGGGGGGCAGGTGCCATGGCCCCCAGGAAGCACAGCCTGCACGAGAGGCCAGTCTCAACCACCCCGTAAATGTGACCGTGAGAACTGCTTACTGCCTGGGCCTCAGCCTCCTCCTCTGCGGGGCTTTGCTAAGGCCCCCCTCGGGCCAGCACCCCTCACTGGGAGTGACGGCTCGTCACCAGGTTCCCTCCTGAGGAGGCCAAGGGTCCAGGGCGTGAGCACCACACTGAGAATAAGAAGCAGCCTGGCTCCAGACAGGATGCCACGTAGAAAAGACATGGTGCTCAGTGAGCCATGAGCGACGTGCTGGGACCTCCCCCTTGAGGAGGCTCCCTGCGCTGCTGGCAAGGGTGAGGGGCCCGGCCAGGCTCCTACACTCCTGGTCTTCCCTCCGTGTCACTCTTCTCCTGTCCCCGTCCTGTCCCCTCACGCCCTGCCTCAGGTCTTGTCGTGTTACCGAGTCCAGCCTCATCCTGCTTGCCGCACGACGGGCCAATCCATCCAGACACCAGGCGTCGGGGCAGAAAGAGTGACTTCATGTGGAAAGCAGCAGATGGAGGAGCGGGTGGACTCGTGTCCCAAAGACCCGTCTCGCCTGGGGCTGGATGCTCATTTCCTTTATAGAATAGAGAGGCGTAGGTGAGGAGGTAAAGTGAAAGTGGCCGTAAGTTCCTGGCTCCCGCCGGGCTCAGGGGATGTGCCAAACTCCTCCTTCCTGCAGCCATTCACAGCTCAGGGTGTTTCCTGGGAGCAAAACAAAGTATTTTAGCTTATGACTCAGGCCTGGGGGCAGGGTTCCCAGAGACGGGCCACTAGGCACACTTTAAGCTACAAGCAGCATCCCTTTAGTGATTAACTTGTAGCAAAAGCCACAGAAAACAAAGGTGAAAGAAACAGATCCAGTATGGAGTCCGAGTTGTTCTTCCCTGTTAGGGCTCCTGGTCGCAATCACTTCAGGCTCTCCACACCTTGTTCCGCCTCCCTTCCTACCTGGGACGCTCCCGTGGCCCCCTCCCTGGGCTGTGGTGACAGCTCGTCAGTGGCCCTGTGCCTGGCGTCAGCTCTGCTTCTCCCTTTGGGCTGAGAAACTGTGCTCACAGCTTAATCTTCTGAAAAGTGGCTTCAGTGTGTTTCCTTCCGGACCGCCTTCTGCATTTGTTACTTTTCCATTTTGACGGCTGAAGCGAAGGGCATATCAGTGAACTGAATAATTGTGATGAATCATTTTAATTTTCAAGATATTTGAAGGCTGTTCCCTTAACTCCTCCACACCCTGGTGACTTCACTTCAGGTTTTCCCTCAATGTGACCAAAATATGCATGACGAGGCACTTGTTTTTCAGGCAATGCTGAGCCCGAGACCATGGAATCCCATGGACACACACACACACACACACACACACACACACACACACACACACACACACACGCTGCTCTTAATCACGGCTTCTGCTCATCTTCTTCTGAGGATACACCCCCCTTACCTTGGGGTGAAGACTGCTGGTTTACAAATTAAAAGCAGTAGACCTTTCCAGGTGGAAGTGGTAATTTCTGCTGTGATCTCTATGGCATTTCCACCTGTTAGAGATTTTTTTTTTTAACACCTAAGTCCATCAATCAATACTTAAACTTGGAACGCCTATGGGAAATATGTTAATTGCTCTATTTAAAAGCTCCTTTCAAATGAGAATAAAAGAAAGTGACTAAGTAACTGAACACACCAGGTTCTAAAGTACCTTTGGAGCATCTCCTGTGCTCAGATCCAGGCAAGGACAGTGCAGGAGCCCAGGGCTCTGCCTCGAGGAGCGGGTCCTCCATCACCACGATTGGCGAGTGGAGGTTCTGGGTCCGTCTGATCGGAAGTCTCCTCAGGAGGAGTCACCGATCTGTGTGGCAGGAATGTTTGCACAGCTAAGATGCTGTGCCTGCCACGGGCCACCAGCTCACCTGACCATTCCTGCTCTTGGTCCTCTCAGTCAGGGGCACTGCCCCCTGTTTCAGAGGCTGTTTGGGGGGTGGGCTCATTTCTAGTTGTTGCACTGTTTGCAGGTCACTGTAGTCCTGTGATGGGTATGGATGATGGATGCTACGCACTGAATGTTTGTGTCCCCCCAGAATTCATATGTTAAAACCCTAACCCCCAATCTGATAGTGCAGGAGGTGGGGCCTTTGGGAGGTGATGAGGTCAGGAGGGTGGCGCCCCCATGAAGGGGATCAGTGCCTTATATATGGGACCTCAGAGAGCTCCCCCTTCCTCCACGTGAGGACACAGGGAGAAGACGGCAGTCTGTGAACCAGGAAGTGGGTCCTCACCAGACATGGAATCTGCGGGGGCCTTGATCTTGGACGTCCAGCCTCCAGAGCTGGGAGAAATCAATGTCTGTTGTTTATAAGCCGCCCAGCATGGTGTGTTCTGTTACAGCAGCCCAATGCTCAGACAGTAAGCATTCTACAGTGGGGGGGACCCCAAATGTTCACATGTCCCTGCCCCCAGGAAGCTCAGTAGAACACGTGTTTGGATGCAGGATGCTATCTGAAGGCATCTCGCTGTCACACATGGAAACGGTGGACCCTTCACCTCGTCAGAGTGAGGAGTGAGGGGCAGTGGTTGGAAAAGAGGGAAACTGCTTCCCCCAGTGCCGCTGACACAGGGCTCTCAAGATGATGATGTGGCTCCGTCCATCCATCGTCGGCGTAGAGAAGCCGCCGCATCTTCTCTGGAACGCGAGCTGTGGCTGGAGCTCCTCTGTGGACAGAGGGACACTACCTTCCTTCTCACAATGCTACCAACTCAGTTAAAGCTTTGGATGTGATGATGGCGTCTGACAACATTCATTTTTTTCTAAGACAACATCCTTTGTGCTATGACAGAAGATATTTGCCTACTGTAATTCACATTTGTTTAAAAAGTAAAGCAAGAGGGACTTCTCCGGTGGTGCAGTGGTTAGGAATCTGCTTGCCAATGCAGGGGACACGGGTTCAGTCCTGGTCTGTGAAGATCCCACATGCAGTGGAGCAGCTAAGCCCACGCCCCACAACTACTGAGCCCGCGAGCCACAACTACTGAAGCCCGTGCGCCTAGAGCCCGTGCTCCGCAACAAGAGAAGCCACTGCAATGAGAAACCCGCGCACCACAACGAAGAGTAGCCCCTGCTCGCCACAGCTAGAGAAGGCCTGTGCGCAGCAACGAAGACCCAACACAGCACCCCCCCCCAAAAAAAAAGTAAAACAAGAAAAAAAAACCCTCCCAGAATATTGCTCAAGGTTTCCAATCCCATCTCCAGACTCAAATAAGTGCCACAGGTTTGTATTGTCCAACAAAAAGCAGAATTAACTCCAGCCTATATCCCGGTGTTTGCTTTTCCAACACACAGAAAGAAAAAGAGTGGTTCTTTCTTCAATTTGGATATAGTGTATGTTTTTGTGACTTCTTTTTGTCAGAACTCCCAGCTCAGATGCACATCTGTTTACTCTTGTGGTTGGTTTCTTTTGCGTCTCTGTTTTCCGGAAGAGTCGAGAGTGAGATGTCGGGGGTCAGAGTGACGTGGGTTGACCTTGTCTCAGCCAGGCATTGGCCTGCTGGGCTCCTCTTCTTCTTGTTGGTACAGTTTAAGTCAGCCAGCACTTACTGGCCCGAGGTCTGGTACTGGACCCAGAAAAGGGCAGAAGCACGAGTGAAGCATGGCTTCTGTGCTCTGGGACCCACTGAGGTGGGCGGAAGTTCTGCATGGAAACCAGGCTCACGGGCAGAACCTCTGTGTCGGGGCCAAGAGGAGGCTGGGGGGCTGTGGTGGGACGGGGGAGGCTTGTCCTTTGCTTAGAGCACAGAACGCTAATGTTGCTCCTGAGCTGTCTGGCCTGTGGATCCGCACGTGTGCGTGCCCGGTGTCAGGGGCCGGCTGCCCCCAGACAGAGGGTGGTGTTTTGGCTGCACACGCATGTTTTGGGGGAAACAGCAGCAACAGAGCCACTGAGCAGCTCGGGACTGGCGAGTGGGGAGAGGTTTGGGCAGCAGGGGCTTTGGGGAAGCGGGAACTTCTTCCAACGTTGAGAGACTTGTTCACGGAAATGCAGTCGTGTCTGTGACAGTGTCTTGGAAACCCAAGCTGTGTGGATTATTTTCCAGTCACTTTCCTGTTAATCCCATGTAAACATTAGAAAAGTGATGCAAACAGCGGATCTTGGAGAATGTGGCCGGGCCCCGTCCTCTGCCTACTAAGGAATCTGGGATAATCTGAGGCTTTCGAGAGGCCCATGGGACCACCTAGCATGACTGTGTTGGCTGCCGACAATGACCTTGGGCAGGTGGCCTGGTGGCTGTGAGCCTGAAATCCTAGATGTCGGCTTTGGGCTCGGGGAGCCCCTCACTCTAGGGTCCGTGATTCCAAGTGTCCTGATTCTGGGTTTGTTCAGAGAGCACCTTCACCAGCGTTTATACAGAAGCAGGAAAAGCATCACTCCTCCTTTGTTGTTAGCCAGTTACTCATCACTTACACGTAAATGGGGGATTGAGACGGTCCTTTCTTTAGATCTTGGAGGATGACGAAAAATGGAAAATTCATTTCTTCCTATTTTGAGGATTACTTCCTGGATTATTGGTAACATTTAGATTTTTTAAAATTAATTTATTTATTTTTGGCTGCATTGGGTCTTTGTTGCTGCGCACAGGCTTTCTCTAGTTGCGACGAGCGGGGCTACTCCTTGTTGCGGTGCCTGGTCTTCTCATTGTGGTGGCTTCTCTTGTTGGAGCGTGGGCTCTAGGTGCGCGGACTTCAGTAGTTGTGGCACGTGGGCTCAGTAGTTGTGGCACACGGGCCTAGTTGCTCTGCAGCATGTGGGATCTTCCCGGACCAGGAATCGAACCTGTGTCCCCTGCATTGGCAGGTGGATTCTTAACCACTGCGCCACCAGGGAAGTCCCAACATTTAGATTTTTAACTAAACTTTTCTAAAGTAAGTATTGTTAAGCTTATTCATAGGAAAAAAGAGCAATTAAAATTAAATTACGGATCATTTGATAAATAAAAATGGATGCATTTTAATGAAAGCATTTAGCTTTTTAAAATAAGGTATTTGAATTATGTCTGTTCAGCCATATTTGTACAACTTTTCTTTATCTCCTTTGCTGGTTATCATAACTCGATCGGACATTCTGACCTGGGTCACAGTACTGGCAAACAAGCAACCACGGGGTTGATAAATAACAGTCATACTTGTTGAGTAGTGACCAAGTATCAAGCATTGCTCTAAGTGTCAGCTCACACATTTCCGCAATAACTCTGTGACGCGGGTACTATTCTTAGGCCCACTTTACAGATGTGGAGACTGAGGCACAGAGGATGAATCCAGCGCTGGGGTGGAAGTGAGCAGTGAGCCGTCCATGTCCACTCCCATCCACTACCTTTAAGACGAGGAATCTGCAATCCAACACACCCTGTACCTGGGACCATGTTCATCTTCTCAGGGGTGTGGCAAGTGCCTGGCACATAAATCACACCCAGAATGTCGCTGAAGGAGCAGCGACTTAGCTGGAGGAGGGACGGATCACCCGGCACGAACCGTCCAGGTTCTACAGAGTCTAGAATGAGGTGTGTAAAAATATGACTTGGAAACTGGATAGAAGAGTGTGTTCCAATAGCTGAGGCGGCACTTAAGGACCTTTGTTCTCTGGATGATAAGTAGGATTTGGCATTTGGAGGATTTGGCCTCGTTTTCTCGGCCCTAAGGGAGGGTAACTCTGTTCTTGTCTTTCTCTCCCCGCGGTCAGTGGCTTCATCTCCTTGTCTCTTGACGGTATGGAAGGTTCTGGGTGGATAGAAGCTCTTCTTTGGGTTAATGTGAAAGTTTTGACTTCTGGGGTTTTGCGTCTCCAGATAAACTTTAAAGTCAGTTTGTCAATTTCTGCAGAATCACCTGCCGGGATGCTGGTGGGGATTGCAGTGAATCTGTCGGTGAAGATGGGAAGAAGGGAAATTTGGACAATACGGAGCCTGGCCACCCAGGGACATTTACTTGGATATTATCTGATTTGTCTCATTGGAGTTTTGTTTTCCTCACATAGATCTTGTACCTATTTTGTTAACATTGTACCTACGTAGTCTCTTTTTTTGATTTTGTTTTTGTGGTACGTGGGCCTCTCACTGCTGTGGCCTCTCCCGTCGTGGAGCACAGGCTCCGGACGCACAGGCTCAGCGGCCATGGCTCACGGGCCCAGCCACTCTGCGGCATGTGGGATCTTCCCGGACCGGGGCACGAACCCGTGTCCCCTGCATCGGCAGGCGGACTCTCAACCGCTGCGCCACCAGGGAAGCCCTATTCCCTTTTTTTGAATGCTAATATGAGTGGCTTTGTGCTTTTTTATTTTCAAATTCCACTTGCTCATTGCTGAAAGCATTGACTTTCTACTAATTATTTTTCCACTTTTAACCTACTGTCGTATTTGCTAACAAGGCCATCAGCACAGCGACGCTTAATTAAAAGGTGGATTGCGGGAGATCCGAGGGTTTGGCTAATGATTCCCCGTGAGTACTGAAGGGCGTTTGGAAAGCGTTCACTTCCCTGAAGCCGCCAGGACCGCATCATTGCATGACGTCACTTTTGCTTCATGCAGGATGTTTTCCCTCTGTCGTCACATGACTAAGCGCCTCTTGCCACCCCGTCCTGGACGGCCTGACCTGGACCTCATCTTGGCTCTGGAATGACCTCGCTTCGACGCCGTCTCCTCCGGCCTGGGTGGAGGGCACATGCCTCCCTGACACGTCATTTTTGGAAGGAACATCTTGAAGAATGATTCTTAGCGCTGGGAGGACCCACAACATACCGTGTGATGCATACAAGACTCGTGCTCTCAGGGGTTTTGCTTGTTGAGAGAACTGCAGCGTTTTACATTCCCAGGATGTTGGAATGTTCTGAACACGCTGTGCTGGTTTCCAGAAAGAGAAAAGTTAGGCATTAAGAAATATTTTAGGTACCTGAATAAAAGTGACTCGAGCTTAGCTAGCATTATTTAACTATGTGATGCAGTGATTATGCGGCCCAAATATGTTCTTTCTGTCCTCAAAACTCAACCAAAGGCAATCCACATCTTCCCCCATTGCGTGCGGAAACAAGAGTCAGGGCGTTTATTTCCCCCCTCACTTTCCCGTTAGTAGCTCTGCCACCTGGCCTCTCTGGTCCTTGTCTTCTCCCCAGTCACAGTACTGGGGAGCTGAGCGGTGGCTGACGGGATGGTGTCCATCCCGTCAGATGGACATTTGCTACTCCCGTCAGACCGCAGGACGCCTTTGTAAGAATTGGATAAAGGGATGCTTCCTCTAGGTGGTACTTTCACCTGTCAAAGGACTAGTGATAGGAAGGTGAAGGCGGTGGGAGTTTAAGTACGCTGAGGACGTGACCACACTCAGAACACCCCCACTTCCTCTCAACCACCAAGCTGACTCAGCAGGTCAGGGAGGTTCTGTCTCCTCACTGATCCCTCAGTTGCTTCTTCCAGATTGACCGGAATTGCGTTCAGAAGGTACCCGACTCACCAAGGAAAGACTTTCCCGGCGTAATTCCCTACAGAGTCCCTCTCTCCAGTTCCCTGCATCATTAGGGATGTGCGAGAGGCACTGAGACATTTAAGTTGTGGAATGGAAGGAATTTGGTTATTTTTCTACGACCTTTCTGAAAGGTCTAGGACATGATTCTAAAATCAATGGAAACTACTCAAGTAAAAACTGGTCTTTTTGGTTTAATTCTCTCTGTGCAGAGACAGGGCAGTGGAGAGAGAGCAAGCCACGGGCTGGTGACCCCTTGACTGTTGTGTAAGACACCGTGAGAGCTTTCCAGCATCGCACTTAAGTGACCCTCACTGGCTCCAGATGTGTTTGTTTTTCAACAAAACGGATGAGGGCTGAGTGCCGCGCTGTGGGGTAGCATACTAGGGTGTAGCTCTGGAAGGTTAGCAAAGTGACTGGCGTGTCTGCCCGGTGGGATTTGCCTGACTTTTCAGGCTCCCCGGCTCCCCCTTGCATCTTTCAGAACTTCTTAAAACGTTAAATTATTATGAACAGTTTTCTTCTGCATCAACAGAGTCAGGGTCGAGGCTATATCTTTACAAACAAAAGACTTTCGTTTGTCTCTGTCAGAAATGCAAGGACAGAAACGTCTATTTCTGGGCACCTAAAGTGTGAATACTGATTGGGTATCGTGAGCATGTTTGGGGCCAAGGGAAGGATTCTTTTGGGGGCGGCTGTGAGGCTAACAGTGCTGGCGTTTCCTCCTGGGGGTGGGTGGTGGGTGGGAGAGGCACGTCGGGCGAGGCTTCCCTTGTGTCCCCCAGGACCCCTGAGAGCAGCTGGCCTGTGTCAGGGACCACGTGACAGCGTTCACAGACACACCTATCACTTCAGCTTGATGGCGGTTGAAATTTGACTCAATTCTTCATCAGCACCGGTTTGGTGACGTTGGTTGAAATTAGTTTGATTTATGTATTTATTCCACTGGTCTCTCTGTCTCCCCAGTGTGGCTGTATTTATATTATAGAATAAATATGTATTGAATAAATATAGTGATACGTATTTGCACACAGCAAGGGTGAGACATCGAGGGGAGACAACCTTGGAACAGATAAGATCACTCAAAAACACACCCAGAGCTCTAGGCCAGGAGTGAGAGGGATGCTTTCTCCACATCCATGTAAAATCAGGCTGGGCAGCGACCCCCGCGGTGGCCATGGTGGGGAGGGGGTCTCACCTGGAGGCTTAATACCTGTGGCAGGAAGTGGCTCTCTGGGAATGGGGGTGGTGTGGCCATCAGCCATGTTGTCGAGGAGGGTCTCTAGTCCAAGTTCCCCTGTTTCATCCTTGTTTACAACTGACATAGGGCGGGGTTGAGTGTGCCCCCGGGCAGAATCAGGATGACCCACTGAGAAAAGCCGGGACTCTCAGTGACCATGGCTTTGAGGCCTTGGAGGAGAGGGTCTCTAAGCAGATGGGAAGGAGGACGTTTTCCTGCTGGCTCCAAGGCGCGGCAGAAGTGACAGCTGACAAGGGCCCTACATCGTGAGGGACGTGTGACCGTCTGAGCGAGCCCTCCTGAGGGTCGTCGGAGCCGGCCCTGGACCCTTTAACTGGACACTTGCCTCCTGCCTGCGGCAGAGCACGTGGGTCCCTGGAGCCAGCGAGGGCCCCTCTGAAGGGCGTAGTCCTTCTCATAAAAGGACCTGGAATGCTCCCCGTCTGTCCTTGTGCGGGGAGAGGGAGGGGGAGTGGGGAGTCCGCCCCGAGGGGAGGTTGCCATCCCGTCCCACCGTCCCTCCTGGGTGCCTGCGGGCTGCCCCCCAGGGGAGCACGGACGCTGCGGGAGACCCTAGGCAGGGTGCGGCGGTAAGAGCAGGGGCTGGAGGGTGGGCCTCAGGTCGGATGCCTGCGGAGGGTTCTGCCCAGACCGAACTAGACTGTTAGTGCCTGAGACGGCCGCATCCAATACCTGCAAGTGGCGGGAACAGCAGAGGATCCCCTGAGATGCGCTCCAGAGGCAGGAAGGAGCGAGCGAGGGTCCAGAGGGGAAACTGAGGCCGGCTCGGGACCGCACCCCCGAGTCCAGCTGCACAGCTGTGCCTTCAGCCTGCAAAGACACAGTGAAGAAGTATTTCTTGGCCGCCTACGCTCTGCCAGGAGCTGCTCTGGGGGCTGGAGACCCGGGAGAGGAGAGGAGAAGCCAAGGCGTTGCCCTCGTGGGATTTTATGCTCATGGAGGAAGACAAGTGGTTACAGAATACGGCAGGTGCTAAGTGATGGAGAAAAATCAAACAGGTAAGGGGGAGAGAGATGCAGAAAGGAGGGGCCTATGGACGAGGGACCTGTGAGCAGAGGCCGGGGGCGGCATGGAGTGAGCCGTGCAGGACGGGTGCGAAGGGCGCCCCAGGCGAGGCACCGGCCACGGGCCTGAAGCAGGGATGAGCTTGGAGCAGCAGGTCAGGACGACTGGAGTGGAGTCGGCAGGGGGAAGAGGCAGTCACGGGAGCCTCTGGTTCTTTCTCAGAAGGAGCCAGGGGCCACGGCAGGGCGAGGAGGGAGGCCGTGACGTGGGCCTAAGGGTCCGCTTGGGCTGCTGTGCTGGACTTGACGGTCACGTGAGGGGAAAGCAGGAAGGCCAGGTGTGATGCTGGAGGCGTCCAGGGGCGAGGCAGGGGCTCGGACCAGGGTGCCGTGCAGGCAGAGTTCAAGCTCAGGGCCAGCGAGAGGGGCTGAGGGACCAGATGGGCGGCCAGAGCAGCAGGGAGGGAGCCCGGGGAGGGGAGGGAGGGGGCCGTTCTTGGGGCACCGACGTGCTGAGACCCATGTGCCCATCACACCTCCAAGAAGACGTGGGAGGGGCTGGAGCCGGGGCTCCAGGAGAGTCACCGCTGGAGCTGTGCAGTCTCTGCACAGAGACAGGAGGTGAGCCCTGGTGCTGGAGGCGGTGGCCTGGGCGCGAGTGTGGAGAGAGGACGCCAGACCGAGCCGGCCAGCACCACGGCTGCCCGAGGTCACGGGCAGTCACTCAGCTCTCCTCCCGGGTCGCCAGGGGGCGGACGTGGCCTAGGAGAGGCCGGAGTAGTGCCACGATCCCCGGGCACAGACACGCTCCGGACCCTCCTCCACGGGGGGGCGCTGCCGTGGATCGTGGGGAAGGTCACGGTGCCCACTCTTCCCCAGATCCGTCAGGTTGTATCACCGAATACGTACAGATTTTTATATGTCAATCGTCCGCCGATACAGGGCTGTAAATAAAATGAAGTGAAAACATTTCACGGTTACGTGGCAGGGCATATTCCATTCTCTCTTTTCACCAAAAAGAGAACATTTCCCCAAATTGCATTTTATTTTGAAGACTAGGCTGCCGTGTTTGAAAGGTAAGTCCCTCATGCTAAAACAAGCCCAATATGGAAAAGCTCCTGGAGAAGAATCCAGAAATCTCTCCCATTGCTGCTTACGTGGCCGCCTCCTACGAGAAGGCGTCAAACCAAGAGGTTTCCGAAACCCCCCCAAGATTTCTGTCACTGGCGAGAGGAAGGGGCAGCGGCAGGGGAGGCCGGGCCGGCGGGGTGCGGCCGGACCAGCGATGGCCCCGGGGGGACTGGGCGCTCCTTGGTTCTGTGACTCAGGGCAAATTCCCAAACTCTTCTGTCTCCCGGGGCTCCCCTTCTGAAAGTTTGGGTTAATACCTGCGGGCAGGATGCTGTGAGTCGAGCAGGTAACGTGCTGTGACTGAGGCCCTGGCACCCAGAACGTTCTCAGTCAATGTTGAGCGTGGGCTAGGGTGGCTGCTACGGGTACAGTCCGCTTTCCTTAAGAAACAGTTCCACTGAGGTATGACTCACACACCACACAGCCCGTCCGTATACCTCGTATCATCCAGTGGCTTTTAGTGTATTCACAGCGCTGTGCTACCATCCCCACAATCAATTTTAGGACATTTTCATCACCCAAAAGAAGCCCTGCCCCACTGGCTGTCACCCTCCTTTCCCTCCCCCACTCCTGGGCAACCACAAATCTACTTTGCGTCTCTGTGGATTTGCCCTGTCTAGAGATTTCATATAAGTGGAATCCTGCACTCTGTGCTCCTCTGTGACTAATAATATGTTTTCGAGCTCATCTGGTGCCAGTAAAGATCAAACGAGATAAAGTCTGTGTACGAAACGTCATGCTCTGTTATTAAATTTTAATCATTTTGCCTGGATTTTGTCTTGTCCCTAATGTTGACTGTTTCTGATAAATATGTCCTTCGATCTGTCCCCATAACAATAATTAGTTAAAAATAAATCAGCAACTAAAAGTCCACTGAAAATTGTTTGCTGGTCCCTCAAACATGCGATCAATTTCCTTTCATTTTGATTCGATTCCAGTTGAAGCATTGTGGGTAGGGACTCATGGCAGAACACGGTCCCAGAGCCAGTCTGGACGTGGGCGCTGACCCTGGTGGGTGACCGTGGGCACCTGGGGTGGCCTCTGAGTGCAGACTGAGGGCGTCTTAGAAGCTGGTGTCACTGCCGAGGACCTTTGTCGTCACTTGCAGGGAGTAGAAGGCAGCTCAGGAAACCCACCAGCGCTGGGCTGAGGCCGGGAAGTGAGGGGTCGTGAGACACTTTGTGTCTAATCTTTTCTGATGTCTGCTGGGCTGTCTTTTGGAGGGAAGCGGAAATGGGGCAGGAAAACATCGCAGGCAGGTCCCAAGTCGCCTGGAGACTAATTGGACATGAAGTGAAGGAGGGGAGGGTCCGGGCTAATTTTCAACTTTGGGCAGGTGGGGGAGGGACTTGTGTCTGTTCCCAAAGTGTAAACTACAGAAGAGAAACGGGGAGGCCAGGACCGGCTCACGGAACACCCAGGTGAAGATGCCCAGGAAGCAGTGGGCTATAAGGACCTGGGGCTCAGGAACGGACTGTAAATCTGTGAACAAATATTTCCTGCGCACCCCGCGCTGCACTGGACACGCAAGAGTAGACCAGCGGGCACTGCTCCGTGGGTCACAAGGGTGGCGGCGCTGACGAGGACACTTCGTTCGTGGGACGCCGTGCCACGTGCTGTACAGGCGTCACCTCGTGTGACCCTCACCGGGGCCGCCCGCCGTCAGGCCCCTTCTGCGGATGAGGAAACAGATCAGTGCCCAGACCACACAGCTGTAAGGGGTGGAAAAGGGAGGGGACTGTGGACGGCTGATCCCCTAGAATGGCTATGGAGAAGTGGAGGGCACAGACTGACCCTCCTGAGCTGGCACAGAGGGGCTGCGGCCGCGGGACCCCGGGTGGGGCAGGGCAGGAGATGGGGGTGGAGGAGTGGGGTGTGGGGGTGTGGGGGGTGGGGAGGGCAGGGCGGGAGATGGGGGTGGGGGGGCAGGGCGGGAGACGGGGGTGGGGGTGTGGGGGGTGGGGGTGTGGGGGGTGGGGAGGGCAGGGCGGGAGACGGGGGTGGGGGGTGGGGGTGGGGGGGCAGGGTGGGAGACTGCCGGCTCAGGGCCACGTTACCCGTCCTCGGGGCACAGGTCCCCTAGAGCTTCTCTTCCCTCGGCAGCCAGCTGGGAGTTTGCCCTGCATCCTTGGTGCGTGGGATGCGTGGCCCGCGGCCAGCAGCAGGGCTTAATCAGCACCTGGGTTATTGTTTTTGCTCCCATCCTGGGTGTGGCCGTGCCCTGTGGGGCCCACGGGAGACAGGCAGCAACGGAAGCAGCAGCGGCAGAACCGCAGGCCGGCCAGGCTGAGGCTGCGGCCAGGACGGAGCCCGGTAGGATGCTCGCAAAGGACACACAACACCTGCCTCTAGTCCTGCTGCTCCGGTTGGAAGCTGCTTTTCACGCCTCGGGGAGACCTCAGAGCAGCCACAGGTGTGCTCAGGTCACCACCATCGGACTGACCGTCAGGCGGTCGGGGATGGAATCGGAGGGGGGAAGACACCCCTGGTCAGTCGGATGCCCCTAAAACACGGGGGATCGCCTTCCTGTCTCCCGAGAGCAGAGGCCACCAGGCCTTCCCCGCGGGGCCCCCTGCCCCCTCGCCAGCCCCCGTGCACCCGCCCCAGGGGCCCGCCTTGCTCGGTGCCAGCTTCTGAGACAGAGCTCGGAGCTCCCGGCCCCCTGGCCTCCTCCGGGCTGTTGGTCAGACGTGGCAGAACACGCCTTGCTGAGCGTTTTATCTTAGTGTTTCCCTCTGAATCACTCCACACGCCCCAGATTTCCCCTCTTAATCCAGTCAGCACCTCTCGGCGGCCGGGTAACTTCTCGAGGACAGAACAGGCTCTGTGACAAGCTGTGCAAAGTCAGAGGCACGGGAGTGAGTTTGGAAACGGCCGTGGACGTGGGGCCCGGCTGCTTGACGCCAGGGTCGGACGGTGACAGGTGACGTCCACGCACAAAGGAGTTCTTTCCATCAGAGGACCCGCAAGAGGCCTTCAGAGGTGTCCCAGCCACGGCCTGCTCCAAGGCAGGGGGCTCTCTGCACACAGCCTTCATGTTTTCATCAGTAATAAAGTATCAGTTTAAAGATCTTTCCCAGCAGAGCCCTTTTTCTTTAAAAGATTTTGTTATTGGCCCCAATGTCCCAAGGACATTTATTTTAAATGGAAAACCTACTTTACCGGGCTGACATTCTCTGGGCATTTGGACTCTGTCCCTGCCAGGGCCGTGAGGAAGGGACTCCGGCAGAGGGCGGATCTGAGCTGGAAGGTCTGTCCTTGTTGATGCAGCCTGGCTGCCACCAGCAACAGCTCACGTGCTCTAGGTGGTCCCACCTGTCACTTTCTCATTCTGAGAACGTTCGCCACCGTCAAGAGTGCCCGGTGGGGGCATCATCACACCCTTTTGGGTCATATCCTGGAATATCTCGACTGTTGGAAAGGTGCATCCTTGGGTCACATCTGGTTCTGTTCCAAACGCTGTTCTGATCATTCTTTTTGCTCCAAGATACTGGTTGCTTTCAGTACCTGTGATCCAGGGGGATAGCCCTGAGAGTCACAGAGACAGCCATCTGGCTGGATCTGTTTCTTTTGGAGAATGTACCTTCCAGACGGCCCATCACCTGTTTCTCCATCGCAGACGTGTTCCTGTGAAGCCACGTCCATGGCCTCTGCATTGGACTAGGCTGGCCGGGGCTACCCTGAGGCCAGGCCACCACCCAGAGGAGCTCTCGCCTGACCAAGGCAGGTCCAGTGGATTCACTCTCAAAGGCCACCCACCCCTTGGGCATCTGCGGGGAAATGTGCCCCCATGATTAGCATGCGGGGGACCTCACACTCACCCCAACAGGGACCCCCTACTGAGATGTAACTCCAGCCCTGCTTCCTAAGCTCCTCAGAGACGTGTAACTGGAGGCCTGCTTCCTTGGGTGGTCCAGACCCCACAGGGCCCTGAAGTGGGTCCACCTTCTCACCCCTTCAGATGCCCTCACGCCACACCGGGTCCCGTGAAGGAGGGTCTGGTGAGGGTCTGTGGGCGGAAGTGCGCATGTTTGTGCGAGGAGGGGCTGGGGGGGGCTGTGCTCCTTGGGGAATTCTGCTCAGAACCAGCGCAGGCTCCTCCTCCCACCAGCTTCTCTGTGCTCGATCACCCTCAGGATGGCCGAGGCCGGCCGGGGTCAGAGATTTCTGCTGCGGGAGGCTGTCCACACGGCATTCCGTGTGGACGGAGATGTTCAGCGAGGTGTCCAGGTGTCTCCTCTGTGTGGGGCTGCATCCAGGCCTCAAGGCACACGTTCTCCACACGAGCGCTCAGCTCAGCCCCCAGGGAGAGGAGGTTAGGGCGAGCAGTGTGGGTCAAGATGCTCTGAGACGTCCAAGGGAGGACCTTGGGCAGGTGCGGAAATAAAGGCCAGGCTCAGCGCCGTCCCGACACGCACACAAGGAGCCCGGGCAGCCCAGCAGTGCCCGTGCAGGGGCTCCACGTGCAGCGGCTGGACGCTGACGGTGGGTCTCCCGGCCCCTCAAGCCCTGAGCGCCCTGCCTGAACTTCCTGGGCCAGGCAGCCACGGGTCCTGCACCCAGATGCCTGATCCCGGCACAAGAATCCCTCTGACCACATCTCCACCCTGTCAAAGAGGAGCAATACAGTGCACAGAGTGGGGCAGGGCCGGGCAGGAATGACGCCCTGGGAGAGTCACACCCCTGGTCGGAGTCACACCCCTCAGCCTCAGGAAGCGGGTGTGCGGGTCGGGTAGGCATCTGACCGAGCAAACTAGGGAATCCAGAGAAGGCGTGTGACCTGGAAGGCAAGGTCCTCCTGGATAATGTGAAATAGCCATAAGAAAAGAATTTCTGGGCCACGGTCACTAGGGTTGTCGGGGGTGACAGCTGGGGCATCCCCTTGGGCCATCAGGAGCTGCTGGGACTTTCTTGTAGAAACCTGTCTACTTCCCAGTTCTGTCCTCACCCTGTGTGCTTGGGTCTGGGGCCTTTTCTTCTTATTTCTAAATATTTAAATCACGTAATTTTCACCCAGCTCTGAGCAGTGTCCTGGTCTCAGTGTGGTACCCACAGCTTACTGTCAAGGTAACAGCTGTTCCATTTCTCACCAAGTGAGGGGGTCCTTTGGGGCTGTGTTTTCCCTTCAGCCTCAAGCACTAGGCTAACATGCACCTGCCTTTGGAGGGAACCCACACAAACTTATTCCCCAAAGGAGGGAGTCAGCCCCTGGGCAGGGGCTCCACCAGGGCAGGAAACATCACATTGGGAGTTTCTTTCAACATCCCTTAAAAGTGTGATGGAATTTTCTGATTTCATCTCTCTTGACTGAAGTGATCGAAGGTCACTGTGCACAGACTCATGGATAAAGAAGTGACCCTCTAAAGGATGCTGTTGAGGAGGTGTTTCCAACCTCGCCTCAGGGCTGCTTCCATGCCCTCCCCCCCCACCAGCCTGCAAGTGAGGACTCAGCTCCCTGGGCACGTGTGTCTGGTTTTAATATTGACACTCAATTAAACGGACAGCTCCCCAGTTAGCCGCCCTGCAGGCCTCTGGTTCAAGGCGGTGGGCTCACACAGAGCCAATTAGTGGGCAATGCTGCCCTGGGTCTCCCTGCGGAGCTGCAGAGCTGCTGCCTGTGTGGCCGCCCTCCATGTTCCTGGTGGGGATGTGTGACTTCCCCCCGGGATGAATTTTCTAGAAGTCAGTCATGCATTTTCTATTTAGGACCAGATAGGATTTCCAAGTGAGACTGAAGAAGGGCTATTTATATGTTGTCCACAAAACAATCAATGAACTAGGCGAGCGATCATTTCATGGAACGGCACTTGTGTGTGTGTGTTTTCTTTTTGGCAAGGATATTGGCTCTTCTGCTTTCTGTGGGCGCCTTACTATTTCACGCCTTATTCTTCGATGGAAAATCCTTGGAAGAAATCTCTTTTTTGTCCAACTTCCTGTAAAGATCTATGGATCACTACTTTTTCTGTAGGAAAAGAGAAGAACTATGTAAAATGTATTTATATATTATATATATTTATAAGAATTAAGCTCTAAAGTAACCTGCAAAAATAATAGCTATCGCTGTTGACGACGTTACTGGCTGTTTTGAAGGATCTGTGTTCAAGGTGTATGGACTCTCCTATTAGACTTACAAATTTTGAAATTAATTTTCTCAACAACTCTCGTTTCTTGCCGGCTGTGAGCCAGGTGTGCTGCCTGGACGCTGCGTAGCAGAAGGGGCTCTGAGCAGCGGCTTCCCCCCATCCATGACTGGGAGGCAGCCAGGGGAGCACAGGTAGCTTTGGGAACCCCGAGGAGCCAGCCTGGCCAGGTGCTGGGTCAGGAGCGGAGTCTGACTGGTCTGAAGAATGTGTGCAGTTTGGTGGGTTAGCTTAGGGTCAGCGTCAGGTTAGGGTTTGGGTTAGGGTCGGGTTTGGGTTAGGGTCAGTTTAGGGTTCGGGTTAGGGTCAGGTTAGGATTAGGGTTAGGTTAGGGTTAGGGTTAGTTTTGGGTTATGGTTAGGGTTAGGGTCAGGTTAAGGTTAAGGTTAGGTTAGGGTCAGGTTAGGGTTAGGGTTAGTTTAAGGTTAGGTAAGGTTTAGGTTAGGGTTAGGTAAGTGTTAGGTTAATGTTAGCGTTAGGATCAGGTTAGGGTTAGGGTAGGGTTAGCATTAGGGTTAGGGTAGGGTTAGGGTTAGGGTTAGGGTTAGGGTTAGGGTTAGGATTAATGTTAGGGTAAGGGTTAGGGTTAGGATTAGGGTTAGGGTTAGGGTTAGGGTTAGGGTCACGTTAGGGTTAGGGTTAGGATTCGGACCAGGTGGGCTTTGTGGCGTGAGCAAGTTCTGGGAAACGGGGATGCCAATCTGCCCTTTGACGTCTCCCAGGTGTGGGTCTCATTCACTGCAGAGAAAGCTGCCTCCCTGCTGCTTGTCTTCTGAGGATAATACACACGAGCTTTTCCTTTCCCACTCGCAGCACCCGCTCCCTCAGTCTAGATGTGCATCTGGAGCAGGCTAGGTCTCCAGGATGGGCATGTGAGCACCGACGCTGGGTGAAGCTCCGGCCCTCAGCCCCCAGCATCCCCGGGGGTCAGTGCCACAGAATCACTTCTGCCCCAAAGAAAGCTGTGTCGTCCTGGGAGAGCTTCTGGGAGCGGCAACAACTTCTTCCCCCGATTCTCTCTCTTTAAAACATGGAAGCATGTATTTAATTTCCTGGAATTTCCCCATCATGCTCTGCACTGCTTCAGAGAACCCCCTAACATCAGGGAGACGCCCTCACTGGATTCAGTCCTTCCAGGGTGCAGCGTAATTACAGTTTTCTCATCCCCACTGGATCCCACCAAGAACCAGATGCGCTCAGATGATTGTCCCACCGGAAATTTGTTTTTAAGCACTTAAGCCTGTAAACATCACTTTCCCTCTAACTGCTGCGTCATCCCAGGAGGTCTTTGATTATAGACGCGTGAAGAGACGCCAGCGCCCCTACAGCATTCTTTTCTCGTCACAAGAGCAAACTTAAGTTTTTCAGGCTAAGTCAAAAAAGCAGATTAGTACTTGAAATGTGGGAATGGAAAAGAGTTGAGCATTTTGTCACAGGGCCGCAGCGGCTGGGTGTACCGTCTGCCCTGTCCTAGGGGCCCTGGAGCTGCTGTCATCATCTTCTGACCTTTCTTGTCCCCGGAAGAGAAGGGAGCCTGGACAGCAAGCTAGCACCTCTCTCAGTTCATTTCGGACTTGGCATTAATTTAAAAAGTCAGACGTCCTACACATTTACCTACTTAAAGCTCAAGTTAATGTCATGGGAAAATGTTATTAAATAAAAAATCACAGAAGGTGCAAATGAACAGACATTAGTGACTCTGGCACATGGCGCCTTGACGCCAGGTGTGTGAGCTGCTGGGAGACAGACCGTGGGACGAACGCTCCGGGGTTGTGAGAGTTACAGAGAGAACGCGAAGCTGCTGGGGGGCCCTTCCCGGCGGGGGGGTGTCTGTGCTGGGGATGCACCCAGGGTAGAGAAAGCAGGCCCAGGGGTGGGGGAGGGCTGCCTGGGGGGGAGGCCTGCAGGGCATCACGGGCCTGGGGAACGGGAAGTGGTTTGTAAGGGACCCGTCAGCGGGATTGGAGGGCAGGGGATGAAGATGGTCCCAGATTACAGAATCCTTGAGATCCCCGTCTGTGGACGCAGGCTTCATTCAGTAGGAAAACGGGAACCTCTGAAGGTCTACAAGTAAGGAAATCACACCAGCAACCCTGGACTTGGGGAAAGCAGTGTGGCAGCAGGAGGCCGGGAGGAGTCTGGGTGGGAGGCGGTGAGGACAGGACCGAGGCGTCCCTGGGGAAGGTGGGGGGCCATTGACCTCACGGGGGTTCAACAATAAAATAGCACCTGGTGCTCCTTATGTGAGGGAGAACGGAGGGCAACCCCACCCCAGCAGAGCTGATTCGGAGGCATGGGTCAAGACCGCCCCTGGGAATGGCAGGCACTGGGATGGAGGTGCTCCTTGGGTACAAGACCGGCGCCCAGACGGAAGGCCCGGCTGGGACAGCGCTGAGGACTCGGTGGCAGAGACAGTGCAGGGAGTTTCCCAGGGGGTTTGGGGGGAGAAGAGCAGGGGGGATGAGAGAGGCTGCTGGAGAAATCGAGGCAGAGCTGGGGTGGGGAGGGCACACGGAGGGTGCCAGCTCGGGCGCAGAGCTGGAGGCGGGCCCGGACCGCACAGGCTGGAGCCGGGGGCCGGGAGGGAGGGAGGGGCGGCTGACGGCGTCTCTGTGCATCCGCTGTGGCCGTGGCCTTGGGGCTTCCCTTCGTCTCGTCTTTCAACCCCACGTGAGGATGGTACGACCTGAAGGTGAGGGGCTGAGGCCTTGAGGGGCAGGTGAGCTGCCCCCAGTGTGCGGTCATGGTGCCTTCTGAGGTGGCTGTCTCGGACCTTGGGGTCTGTCCTGCTTGGAGGGCAATGCCAGCTCGAGGGCAGGGTCCCCACCGTGCCCTCCGTTTTCTCTGTGTAGAATTTGAGGCAAATCCCCCGAGAGCGGAGAAGACCCGGAAGGCTGGGGACCGGCTAGCGGGGGGAAAGTGTCCGTTTTCAGCGACCTCGTCCGGGTCCACGTGACTTTCTCCAGCATCTGGGCCCTGAGCAGACAGGGCGGGCAGGGGGCCGAGTGGGGAGGGTCCCTGCCTTCCCTCCTGCGGGTCATCTCGCCAGGACCCCAGACCACGCGTCCTGAAGGCCCTTTGTCCCGTTGGTGCCCGAATCCCTGCTGGGTTCTGTGCACCCCTGGTGCCCTCCCTGCCAGCATCGCGCTTGCCTGAGCCCTTTGCTAATTGTCTGTGTGACTGTCTGTGGCATCCACAGGACTGTGGCCCCTTCATAGGTTCACGTGGCCTCTCCCTGCGCCCTGCCTCTGGGCACCTCCGCCCCCTCCTGAGGAGCGGCCCCCTGGCCGCAGGGGCCCCAAGGACCTGGTGAACACAGGGCACGCGGTCCAGTCCCAGACCCTCCCCCGAGTCAGGCCTCCTGTTAGACCCTCACAGTTCCCGTACTTCCCTTTGCTGTCACTCGTCACTAAGACGAACCGTCTGTTTAAAAATTACTTAATAAACATCTGCGTGTTGTGGGTTTCACATCCGTCTCCGCTGCAGAGCTCGAGCCCGCAGGACAGAGCCGCGTCCGGTGGCCTTACTGCGTCCCCGGCCGGGACAGCACTGCTGAGACCTCAGATACGAGGCACATGCCGAGAACCTTCTAGATTCTGAGCCGCCTACGTCTGGGCACCAAGTCCCCGCTGCCACCGGGGGCGGGCACCCTTACCGCCTTGCAGAGGCGAGGAGTCCAGGCCAGACGCTCAGCAAAGCGGTATAGCCGGGACCTGAATCCACGTCTACTACGTTCATTGCTTTCCTCGTTCTGTCACAAACACTAAATCACTGCCGGGCATAAAAGCACAGAGATGTGATAGAAACATCCTCATAAAGGCTTTATTCCTAATTCTTTCGTTCAGAAAATGTGATTTATTTTCTTAAACTCTTCAACCTGCGTGTGACACGGGTTGTGCTCTTGACGTCACGGCACCTGCCTTCCGGCGACTCACAGAGGAAGACCACGTCCAAGTTTATGTAACGTGTGCCCGTGGATTCAGCTTTTCAAAGGTTTTCTTTCCGCTGAGACAGGACACGTTACATGTAGAATTTCAGCTCAAAGGCTCATCTGCTCAGAAGACCCAGAGGGCTTTTGCTTTCTTGGGAGTTGGGACTGGTGAGGTTGCCGGGTGCCAATGAAAACAGCCCTGAGTTGACCCGGCACAAAGAATCAAAGCCTGCCTGTTACTCCCTCAGAAGTCACCCCAAATCAAGGCCACCCTGGAGCCAAGGGATCAACTTACAATTTCACAACGTTCGTTTTTAGGTTGTTTAGAAACCCTATTGTATCATAACACAAAGAACAATACTGCACATGCCTTTTCCCCAGGAAACTCCCCAGGCGGAGTAGAGGGCTGTCTGCTTCCCCAGCTCAGCTATGGCCCACGGCTCCGTCGGTATAACGAGCCCCCCTCTCCGGGACAGTCATTGCCCACGTGCCCGTGGCCCTCATTTTCACTTCGAGTGGCAAATGCACATTTGGGGAGGGGGTGTCCCTGTAACCCAGACACAAACGCAGTCACAACGATCCCTATGAATTTCCTCGTGGTTCAATGCCTGGAATGAAAGTAATTTTACTAGCACATCCTCGTGGAAATCCACATTTTCAAAGCCCCTCTATAAGGCAGATTGTCGTAAGCTCACGAGCAGCTGCCTTTCAAGACGGTGAACTCAAGCAGAAAGCCTTGTTTCCGTGAATACGCGCCCACTCCCCAGCGCTGTTTCTCCCCGCGGAGCTTCTGGGCCCAACAAAACAGCACTTGTTAAGACGTGAGGAAACATCCACACAAGCTCAGCAGGAGAAATGTGTTCGGTCCTCAGTGCCAATTAAAGGCTTCTTCCCAGGCTGCTGGCATCTTCCGAGTCGTCCCCGCCCCTTGCCCGGGATTGCATTCTCGTAGGGCAGGACGTGTGCTCAGGTGGGCCCCCCCTGGTGAGAGCCGGCATGGCCGGTGGATGCCCACGTGGTTAGTGGCTGGAACCACACGAGGAAAAATAATTAGTTCCTCTCCTTTCCCCATGAGAGCAAGGGACACACATGCTCGAGGCCAGGGCTCAGCTTTCTGACATCTTTCAATATGGCAGCCAAGGAAGGCGCAAATGGGTCCAGAGATTGCAGATTTTACAAATAGCGTCCGGGGGGAACAGTTATTTTTCCAAATGGCTTTTCCCCCAAATTTATATTGGTTTCAAGTGTGAGGATTGTTGAGAAAACAAGTGAGTTTATGTAACTGAATATTCTAGAAACTGGCTTCTGTAGAGAGGGGTTAAGTCTCATTTTCTCCCTTGACGTGAGGGTCAGGCGTACTTAGTCATCCTTGGAAGAATAATCAATTTCACAGGCATGTTGACTTGACTAAAATCCAGAAAAGCAGAACTTTGGAAATGCTGAGTGTCTTTACTGAGACAAATCAAAACTTTACATCCTGTGGTTAATAGTATTCTGTCTTAGAACTTACCATCAATTTCCAATAACTTGGCGTACCAACGAGGTAATTTTTGTATGGGAATTGTGGTGAACTCTCACCAGCGAAGAATCATTTAATGTTTGAGGGCCTGAGTCATAGGAACAATACCACTTTTATAAAGTCTTTAGGCTGAATTAGGCTTTAAACCCTTAACCACAGAGATGAACTTATATTAGGAACACTGGCAGTATTTGAGTGATATTTAAAGGAAACTGGAAACATTTTTCTTCCAAAGATAACAACGGGTTCCAATCCCATAAGCTTGTCTTCTTATCTAGCATACTATTTTTTTCTTTAACAAGTGACAGCAGTCTATGCACAACTGCCTACTTCATTGGTCTTATGAGCCACTAAATTTGTAGCCAGAGTTTTTTTGTTTGTTTGTTTTTTTGTGGTACGCGGGCCTCTCACTGTTGTGGCCCCTCCCATTGCGGAGCACAGGCTCCGGACGCGCAGGCTCAGTGGCCACGGCTCATGGGCCCAGCCGCTCCGCGGCATGTGGGATCCTCCTGGACCGGGGCACGAACCCATGTCCCCTGCATCGGCAGGCAGACTCTCAACCACTGCGCCACCAGGGAAGCCCTGTAGCCAGAGTTTTTAATCTTAGGTACTAGTGTTTAAAATTCAGCATGGACCTTGTGTGTATATAGTATTCCTTGGATCAATCATTTATTATGCACTGGAAACCCAAAAGAATAAAGAAGAGTAAGCCAGAAAACGCTCTTGAAATTTTGATACAGATCCCTTGGCTTTCAAGTTAAATTAGATGCTCGGCTGTAACGGGTGACACTTTACCCACTGGCCGTCTCGGCTGTCTCCAGACGCCCACTCCTGCCTCACCACCCTCAAGGGGAAGCTGCCAGGGCAGCCTCTTCAGGCCGCTCTGTGCCCCCCTGGAGCCTGCGTTTCAGGGACAGCAGGGGCTGTAAACCAGGTGCTGGCACATGTGGTCCGGGGACAGGGATGGTGGATGGTTCCTTCAGTCAAGCAGGGGGCACCTGTCAGGGGACATGGGGACCCAGGTCAGACCTGTAAGGGGAGCTCCTCCCATTAGGCTTGCGCTGAAGACGTGTCCACCTACAGGTGACCCACCTGGAAGAGACGCCGGGGAGGTCATCCACTGTCTCACACCTGCTTGGTGTGGGGAGGGGGTGTGTGAGGGTGGGACAGGGAGGGCGAGGGAGGTGGCAGTGGGGATGTCCACATCACCGTGGGCTCTGGGCTCACCTCTGTGCCACTGAGCTGACCCCCTAACACAGGCTAGGACGTGCGGGCACTGGGCCCGGGAGTCCTCCAGCCCCTTCCTTCCCTTCCCTCGTCCTGTCAGCCCTGCTCACCCCCACCTGCCAGTGGCACAGACCCATGTGAGGGGTGCCAGCCGGAAAGGCGTGTGCAAACACACACACTCTCACTCATACAGACACACACACTCACATACAGACACACACTCACATATACACATACATACACACACTCACACAGACACATAAGGATAGATACCTACACTCACATACACACACTCACACGTACACATACACACACTCACACGTACACACACACTCACAAGACACACATACACACACTCACACGCATACAGATATTTACATACACTCACACACACAGACACGCATGTACACATACATACACTCACACAGACACATACGGATATATACCTACACTCACCACACAGACACACCCATGCAGACACTCACACACACACAGACATATACAGACACACATACACACTCACATGCTCACACACACGCACGCACACGCACACACACGCACGCACACGCTCGCATGGGCACCTTTCCTGCTCAGCTCCTGCGACCCCTCACAGCCCACGATTCCCAGGCCTTCCATAGAGGCTTGGAGACGATTAAGGCCCGGAGTGCGCTGCTCGGTTGGTTTGTGTTTTCTTCCTGAGCCACAATGAGGTGGAATTTCTAAACCCTGAACTTCGTGCTGAGGAGAGAGCCAGGGTTTCCCAGGCCTTTTCTGCGCATGTCCTCTCCGGGCACTGAATCCCCAGTGCACACATGCTTTTCAGGGCCTGGTGTCCCAAAGAGACTCTCCGCCAACTTCCTCCTTGGCCTTGGATGGTCTATGGTGTGTCTCGACCACAGTCTTTGCCCTCTGGGGGGCTGTGGCACTCAGGGCTGGGGAAAGACCTCGGCTTCAGCTCCAGGACCCTCTCGGGATGCCCCCCGACGTTTGTGGGCCCAGGTTAGAAGTAGAAGCCCGTCCGTTTGGGGCCTGACCCTTTCTTCCTGGGAAATGAACGAAGACCACCCACCCGGGAAATGGACGTTTCAGAGCTGCTGGAGGAGGGGTTGGCCACCGGTGCTCGGTCGTGGCTCAGCTGGGCAGAGCCTGGCAGGCAGGGGACGGCGCGGGTCCTGGTGCAGATGCGGCCTCGGCGTGTCCCAGGGGTGGGGTTACTAGAAGCCGGCGCCCCACGTGGTGGGTGAGGCTGCGTGTCTGCGTGTCTCTGCTTGGTTCTGAGTTGGACACGGGGTCAGCAGTTAGGAAGTGATTGCTCATCCTGGCCAGTGGGAGCCGGTGCCTATGGGGCTGCTGTCTGGCAACCTGGCATGGCTGCTGCGGTCATGGCTCTGGTTTCATAGATGGTCTGGACATTCGTTACGTGCGTTTGGTCTCCTGTCGCCACTGACCTTCATCGCTGGAATCCTGAATGCGCGTGTGTTGGAACCAGAGCCTTCCCTTTCCAGCACCCAAAACGCCCCCCTGTGGCCCCCTTGAATGGGGGGTGTCTGCGCCAGCAGCGGGGTGGGCCTGGGCAGGCTGACAGGGAGACTGGTCCGAACCCTGGCATCCCTGGGCCATGTGAACAGGAATTCCAAGTTCCTGGGAGCCGGAGCCTGGCCTAGAGGGTGGGCAGGGGCCCGGGGGTCCGTCCCAGGCTGCCGAGGGAAGGGGTGGTTGGAGGAGACCTGGGGCAGGGGCCTCAGCCGCGGCTGGTCCTGTGATGTCCCCAAGGCCCTCCTGCTACGAGGCGCTGGCTTTCCAGCCCTTGGTGACACAGGGCTGCTGGAGGTGGGCGGTGGCTTCTGCCTAGGGGACCATCTGTGGAACCTCAGTGCATGAAATGCTCCCAAACTGGGGAGTTCGGCTGAAGCCCGATTAGCCTCCAAGCTGCGCCGTTGCTTCCTGAGGCGACTCCTGGGGGGGCCGCCGAGGCCGTGCGGGGACGATGACCAGCCCCTCGGGGTGTCTGTTCCCTGCTCCCTGTGCGTCCATCTCAGCAGCCCCGCCTCACCCGCACCCTCCTCACCTGACCACCTCCGTCTGAAGCACCACTGCCTGCACCCTTGCCCTGGGGCCCAGCTAGCCACTGTTCTCTCTTCAGGTGAGGACTGTCTCCACCCGTTAGCTTATGAAGGGGCCGGGAGGGGCCTGCCTCCTGCTGGATTCCCTGGTGACCAATGAGCCAACCTGTGGTCAAAGCCCCTGTCGCTGGGAACGTCCCCCTCCACGTCCCGCCTGCTGTCTGAAGCACAGGGTGGGCTATTGCTTCAGACGTGGGCGCTCCCCCATCCATTCAGCCGCCATGTCTCCGTGGATGACTCCAGCCCCGTCCATTCAACCGCGACCTCTCCGCGGCTGACTCCGGCCTGTTGAAGCTGGGCCAGCCCAGGGCCTGCGGGCCTGCGGGCAGCCTGACAGAGACAAAGGCCAACCAGCCCACAGAAAGCCATATGCTGGGTGACCCTAAGGCCAGCTTTCAATTTCTCTGGTTCCACGTTTATTCAACAAAGATGTCCAAAATATCTTCCCTCGAGAATGATGGTAAAATTTCACGGACGCGCTTTGAAAATCTCTCAGGCCGAGTTCCCTCGTCCGTCCGTGGAGAAGTCACCCTGACAGTGCTGGGTGGACGTCCCTCGCCGCGGCCCCCGTTCCTGGCGGGCCAGCCTCCCTCGGGGCCTTGTTCTCCCTGCGCTGTCCCGGCCTCCGCGCTGCAGACCCGCCCGCGCATCCGGAGCAGTGTGCTTGGCTCGGGACCACTAGGGACAAGGCCGGTACGGAGGGTGCGGGGTCCTCAGCTCCTGCAAGGAGAGCCCGGAGGGAGCTGTGTGTAGGGAACCGCGCCCGGCTGGGTAACCGCCTTCCCTGGTCACAGCCAACCGGCTGCTGGAGCCGCTGCTCCCCCCGAGGGCAAGTCGCCCGACATCCCGGGGGGCAACTCAGAGGAGGTGGCGTCCTGCCCCGGGGCCACGGCGGGCCCAGCACCCCCAACAACACCCCAGGAGACAGAGAATCGCTGAGAAGACAGAACTCACCGGAAACAGACACAGAAAATAAAAACAGAAAGGAAAGAGCAAGTTTGGATGAGAGAGGCGGGGAGAAGGGGAAGAAGTCCTTTGCTGTCCGTCCACACTCCTGCCTTGCCGTGAGCCTGCCCAGCATCCCCGGGGCGGTGGGTTTCTTCTGCCCCGCTCTGCCCACCTCACTCTCCATCCAAACTGAAAACTAAAAGCCAAACAACAAAAGACAGTGACACTAATACAAAGGATAAAAACTGTCGAATACCGCGCTCCCCTCCCCTCCCCACAGGTCTGACGGTAAAGAGGGTGTTTGGGCAGATATTTCACCTGAACTGGAGGGCTTGGCTGACCCCTGGGAGCTGAAGCTGGAAGTTTAACCGCTTCATCTCCGAGAGACAGTCCTCTTTCCTGTCGCTGAAAGCAGGGCCCCTGGGTTTACTCTGGCTGGAAGTGGGACACCTGCCCCTCCCTCTGGCACACCTCCTCCTTCTTCCTCTCTTACGGGGCTGCGTCACTGCTTCGCCCGTGTTTACACATGACCGGTTCCATTCCCACCACAAACGCCTGCAGGCCCTTTATTGGAATTGTGTTTCTGTCTCGCAAAGGCTGCTTTCGGGAGAAAGCCCACGACGTCCCTTGCTGCCATATTTCTGATTTTGGAGGAAACACTTGTTCTTAAAGGAATAGCTTGTATTTTTGACGTTGGAGAGGTTGAAATGCTATAACTTTATACACACGCCCCTCCAGCCACTCCAAACGTAAATCCACTTGTCCCTTTATAACTTGGCAAAGCTCCTCGGGAAGGCAACTTCCAGCTCAGAGGCCCAAAGCACCTGGTCTCCAGGGGTCCGTAGGGGCTCACGGTGCCAGGCCTCTTGCTTCACCAGAACAATCGCTGAGCCATGAAGACTCAGTGCCGGCCTACTGATGCGTCTGGGTGTCTTCTCAGTGAGTAAGTCCCCATCCCCGTTCATTCCCTCCCTCCACGCCGCACCCAGGACAGGGTGGATCACTTGGTGGGACACAGGCCTGTTGCTGTAGGCTGTCAGCCCACATGGCTTCAGAACCCTCTTGACGGGGCGGCTTTCTCTGGGACGTGAGGACCACGCTCAGGGGTTTGCAGTCATCAAAAATGAACCCCCGGCTGGCAGGGTTCTAACACGCAGTTGGGAAAAATGAACCCCCGGCCGGCAGGGTTCTAACATGCAGTTGGGCGTGAGCCGCATTTTAACAGCCCTCCATGGATCGAGTCTGACCTGCTACACACGATTCTTCTACTTAAAGCACACCGTGGATTCAAGAGGTAGGGAAAACAATTTATCGAAGGTGCAATCCAATACGTTCTGAGCAGCTGAACGCAGCCTTGAATGACCAGTGAGTGGTTTTCCTACAATCAGGGCAGAGTCAGGCTGAGAAGGCCAAGGGCCAGGGAAGCTGTGAGCACTGAGGACCCTGAACGTCAGCTCCCCGCACAGGATCCCGGGGACACTTCACCTGGCATTCGTTCGTGTGGCCAGTGTGATGCGAAAAGCAAACCAATCCCAGGAACACAGTCACTGTTCTGTCGTCACGTGTGGGCCACAGAAGCAAAGGTGCAGCCACATGAGGGTCGAGGACGAGCCCTGCTTCACAGAGGAGAAAACTGAGGTTCAGAGAGTCCCCCTGACAGAGGACCGAGTCCACAGCTGGACCTCTGCAAAGCCGGTGCTGTTTCACACACACACACACACACACACACACACACACACACACTTTACTTCCAGGAGTCAATCATTCTCCTGAAAACATCACAGTCTCCTGACCCCACCCCTGGTGTCTGCGTGGTGGCCGCTCCTGGGTAGGACATGATGCTTCTCAGCGTGTGTAGAAGGTACACATGGGAATTTGCCTGCAGTGATGTCAGGAGCCCTGAGCAGGGTGTGGGGGGTGTAATGGGTCCTGTAAAGTGTTTTGGTGAGTGTCAGGCATTCCATGTAAATAGCTCTGTTAATAGATATTAAGACTTTAAAATTCATTTGTGGCAAAGAAATGTCACTTAAGGTCCAAATAGTATTTTGGAAGACTTCCTGGGAAAGTTATTCCTCTGTGGGACACTGGTGCTGGTCTGAAAAGCCGAGTTCCAGTTACAGATACCAAATAGCGTCAGTTTTCTTTTTTTCTAAATTTTTAATTTTTTAACTATCAGTTTTCTACTCCTTCATTTATTAAGGCAGCAGAAATGAGTGAAACAGGAACTTTTACTAGCGTGGGCAGAGCTGTAACTTTGCGCAAGGGGAGGCCGCAGGCCAGAAAACCTGGTCTCTGCGTCTTACCGTTACCGGCTCCTGGAAACTCTCAGGGTCTCCTTTGCTGAATGGGGGGTTTGCCGCACTGTTTCCACCACATGCTGGATTCAGGATGAGCTCTGCAAAGAGTTTCATCCACCTTAACAGTTTCTGGAAGAAGGCAGAGACCCTGGTCCCCCGGGACAGGAGGCTAAGAGGCTCCCTGCTGGAACCTTTCTTGTCAAGGTCGGGAGATTAAGTCTGGGGCCGGGCTCTGTCCGTGACCCACATCAGCGCCGGGGTGACTGCCCGCCCGCTGGACTTAATTTCAAAGAGAAGTCACAGCGCATTTGATAAAAACCGAGGATGAGCTGGGACGGTTATGATTATAGCTGCTAGTAGTGAGTGAACAGCTGGGACTCACTGCAGGCCCCCCTGACATCTGAAAATGCACGTCGGGCTTGCCCTGTGCACGTGCTCCGGAGCTCTGGCCGCTGTAGTTTGGTGCAGAGCTGCAGCTCCAGGAACCTGTGATCCCGTGAGGACCCAGTAGAGACACACCTCCCGTGTGCCCTCAGATGTCGACATGCACCTAGTATGTCCACTGTCATGCAAACAAACAGCACAAATAAATTTCCTTGGGTACCTTTTGTTAAAAAGGTAAAGTTTGAAAAATGTTATGCTCTTTGGAAAATACATTGACAAAGCAAATAGAAACAGAAATTTATGTGCAGGGCATGGGTCATAAATCTCTAAATCACAATTTACAGGCCGGGAACTTCAAACGGTTATTTGTTATAAGCAAAGCTCACATGGTCCAGCATTTGGGGGTAGGAATAATCGTTACCTTTTTCACTTAAAAGAACAAACAAAGCTACTTAGAAGTCGGCCAGTCGGCCAGCCCGGAGCTAAGTTGGCTCCTGAGACGCTGTGGCCTCCTGGCCCAGAGGCTGTCTCTTGGCCTGGGGTCTTTCTGCGGCCGACTCCAGACTTGTTGACTTTGTCTCCTGGTCAGGGGCTAAGGAACTCTGTGCCTCCCTCTTCCCTTCAAAGCGTATTGATTTCGAAACAGTTTCTTTGATAAGAGGCAGCTTTTGGAGGGATGGTTATTGCCTCCTTGGAGAAGGATTTTAAAATTATTGCTCTCCTGAGGCTGAACCCGTGTCAAGAAAAGAAGACACAGACACGGCTTTGTAGAACGAAGCTGCCTCATGACGCCTCAGGGCCTAAACCTATCAGTCTGATTCTTTATTGGATGACTGCAAATGTCTGGACATAATTCACTATTTCATTAATGCATCTGTTCCATAAACGCTGCCTGAGCATCTGCACAGGCCAGGTGTGTGCAGCGCAGGGCAGGTTTTCTGCTCTACCCCAAAGCAGTTTGCATTCTCGGGAAACTGATGCGGTTGATGGTGGCAAGGACCACCTTCGGGGTCCCCTGGCAGGGGTCTCCCTTCAAGGGGGGGGCGCCCATCCCTTCACACCCTCCCTCGTCCTCCCTCTAGGTGCAGGTGTCCAGCTCCCCACCGACCCGGCGGGACTGTGTATTAGGCCAGCACAGCACGAGGTGCTTGGCGTCTGGTACATGACTTAACGAATCAATGCATGAGTTAAATGACATATGGGTGCAAAGATGTATCTGCATGTAAGGTATATTTATCGGGAACAAAAGAGGAATCCAAAAAGAACAAGCAAGCAGAGGGGTTAGGAAGTTGGTTCCCTAAATCATCATGGGGTGTCGGCATGGAAACGGTGACCATGATGCCAGCATTCCTCAAGTGAGTTCCTCTGTGAAGCTCACCCATGAGGGGAGAAGCCACGTGCCCAGAGGGGCTCCGGCCCAGGAGCAGCGGGGCTGGGGGCGCCTGTGGGGTGAGGCCTGGACCCCGTGCCGTCCCCAGCAGAGCCTGCCCTCCCCGCTAATGTTCTGTGAGGCCCTCTGTTCAGCTCAGGACGGCCCTCGGGGTGAGGAGAGTGCGGGGACAGAGATTAGGAAGGACTCCTGGGCTCACACAGTCCCGGAGGTTAAGGCACAGCGGGGCTGGGCTGCTTTTGAAACCTCATTTCATGGAGTTGAGTGTTTCATTCTCCAAACACTTCTGAGCACCTTCTGCCCCCACCCCCACCCCCCGCCTGGGGAGGTAGAGAGTAAACAGCCGATCGGCAGGGTGATAAGACCTCAGCACAGAGGAGAGCATAAGAATTCCCTTGGGCCCTTTGACTCCATTTTAGAGGCAAAAGACAAGTCTAGAAACAAATACCTTTAAGTTTTATGGGCAGAACATGATGACACAGAGGTCCTTGGGGATTTTCAAATTTAGAAAGGAAGGGGCAATAAAACAGTCCATCCACCTGCCTGATGCAGTGAAATGACAAGGATCAAAGGAATGGGTCATCTCTGATACAGCACGGAGACCCCAGACGCATCAGAAAGGGGGGGATCTCCCCGTCCACGCCCTGAATCCCGTGGGCACAGATGCAGAGCCCCCACATCAAACACGGCAGCCTTCACCCCGCCTGGATCCATCTTCACGGGGTCAGCCTCCTGCTGACCTCTGAGCTCTGACTACCAGCTCCTGCCAGCACACAGGGCTCCGTTCAGGAGCTCCTGACCTCAGCAGCTAGTAAAGTCATCCTCGAAGAGAAAGCCTACCTTAGAAAGGGAAGTCTGTCTTTTTAGCTTTCCAGGGTACAGGATTGTGCTAAACCATCATAAAGGACTTTAACTGCTGCCAGTAAATACTTTGGAACATAGCTTCTCAGACCGGAGAAGTGTCCCCTCAAAATCCTTACCTTTTCTGACATTTATTCCTCTCCTCTTATTCTCTTAAAAATTGTTACAGATTTATTCTTAGTATACCAATAACTCTATTTTAACATTTTTAGATCAAAAGTCAAAGTTCTATGGGAAGAAGTTCCTGATATATTTATTAAGTGAAAAACTTCTTTTAAAACACTTTCATTACCCAGTGTCTCATCTGTAAATACATGCTTCACTATTTGAGAATCAGGTTCACAAAAACGTTAGCTGTGTGTCATCTCTGGATTGTGAGACTATAGACTCCCCCTGCTTCCCTTTCCTCTCTTCTTTGTTTAACTGTACTTTCTAAACTTTTTAGAATGGTTATGATTATTTTGTAATGATAAAAAAATTAAAGCAAAAAACATTTACTCTGAATTGAAAGAAAATAAATGAAAATCAAAATACAGAACAAAGTCTGCCTTTGAATGAGAGGCACTTTTTAAAAATCATGTCCCTTCTTTCATCATTTCTATTGATCATCTTAACATTTTATCGTTATAAATGTTTATAATTTTTCAATCCCAAACCAAACTTAACAAAATAGACTAAACCCCAAGTCACCTTAATCTCTTTGGAGCAAAGCGTGACTTGAGTTCCGTGATTGTCTTTCCATTTGTGGTTGACAACATTGAGAGAGGAAGTTAAAGCAGACGCCAGTGTTCAGTTTCCTCGCCTTTTATCAACCAGCTTATCACAGACGATCCTCAAACATGCTCGGGAATGTGCCGCTGACGTTTTACCCTTTATGACCCCAGGGGGCGCCTCCCAAACATTAAGGCACGTGGGGGTCAGGCAGCTCCTGGTTAAAAGGCAGGTAGGCCTGGGGTGGCCCCCAGGGGTGCCGGCTGCTGGGCCACGCTGTGCTCCAGCGAGAGCCTGAGGACTGCGAGTTAGCATCTTAACATGAAAATCGATTCCCAGGACCTACGACTTCCTTCTTTTAGTGAAAAGCCTGAAATTGTAAAAAGGAAGCAAATGACTTGTATACTGTCATTTCCTGACCCAGACCTTAGAGGCCTTACGAGGTAGTGATTGTCACAGTTTTGAGGTTTGACGTTTGGAGGAGCTGGGTTTGAACGGTAGCTCGACGCTCACCGGCGGGGAGACCCTGGGCAACCATCAAGCTCTCAGAGTCTGGATTTGATCAGAGTCACTCTTGTGTACAGCGTGGGACGTGCCCCCCAGAGCTGGGAGCCAGGATCCCCATTTCCAGTTACACCGCTGCACACGTGACCTTGAACGGCGCACAGCGCTGCAGGCTGTGGGAATGTCCTCCTTGGAACAGCGCTGGCTGTGACCCCTTCTGTTGTTCCACACTCACAGTCTGAGTGACACCCCAAGTACCTCTTAACAGGCTGGCTGCCGGTGCCCGGGGTGCGGCCTTTTCAGAAGACAGCGATGTTGCCGGGGGTGAACCCCACAGCTGCTTTTCTGTCGGGAAGAATACCCGACTTTGCTACGGACCCAGAGATTAAAACAGCAACGAAAGCAATATGGGCTAAGTGCACTTTCTAAAGTTTTGTATAATCATTGCATTGTAATATACCAGTTGCCAGCCTGTTCTTAAAGCCCTAGCACACGGTTATATATAGGTTTGTATTTCGTGAGTAACACGGAGCTCTTTTCATATCCCCTCACCCCCCTCACCTGACGAGGATGTCCACAGAGGAGCCGGGTAGGAGGAAAGGTTAGCCTTTTCCCTGCTTGGAGCCAAAGGTGATCAAGCGGACTGAGCTAAGGCAGCAGACTCGCAGAGAGCCTCTGGGAAGAATGAGCGGAACAAAATTTGAATGAATACGCTACGCTGAGACCTTTTAAAAACTACGAGCTCTCAAGACACAAAGCATTTTCAAACATGAAATTAATTTATTATCATATAAAAAGGTAAGGCTGGGTTTAAGTAGATTATCCTACAATTGTGAGTCTTTTCTTGAGCTCCCAAACATCTCAACTTTAAAAAAAAAATCTGACTTTCCTTTTAAAAATTCTCCTTTTCTATATGCTTCAAAGAAACCCACTCTGGAAAAAAGCATTCCATTCTGGCCACACTTGGACAGTTGCAGAGAGGAGATGTTAAGACGGTGCTTTAGCCGCTGTCTTGGGGTCTTGTAGAGTCTGGGGGCCAATGTCCCGCTGAATAAACTGCACATGAAAAAGACTAGCTGGCCCCCAGATGGAGGCATGTGGATCTTGACTTTTAAAATATTTATTTAACACAAACATTTGCAGGCCCGTGAAAAGGCCGCTCCCTGATTCCTCTTGACCCCCAGTGACCCCCTCCCAGGGGAGCTTGCTTTCTCCCTCGGGGATGATTAAAACCAGAGAGGCTTTTATTTATTCTGCAGGAGTCTCCACGCGGTCACAGAAGTTTTAAAAATTAACCAGGACCCCGACCAGCAGCGCGCGTTCTGCAGAGCCCGGCACCATCACGGTGTCTGGAATCACTGGATTGGGGCAAATCTGCCTTCCCAGGTCACCTTCTAAGACTTACTAACGTCTTACAGCCCTTCGTGACATTTTCCCTATATTTGCAAATACAACCTTATTATTTTCTACCAAGAGACTTCTCATAATAAATAAATGCAAAGCGTTGTCAATATTTTAAGGGGCCTGAACCTCACACATGGACGTGAACTGTATGCTTCAGTGTTTGGGGCATATACCTACCTAAATTTCAAGTTTACCTGAGGCCTTATGCCATCCTAAGGGATTATCCTAGCTGAAAACCAAAACAAGTCACTGCCGTCATTAAAAAGAAAGCCTAATATATAAACTCTCATTTTTCTGCACGTCTAATTCCAAAACGAATGTTTGTTTCGCTTCGGGACAGTAAACGTCCTCCCTTTTCCCTTCTCCCTTGTGGGAACATTGTTCTCTTCTCTGTGGACAGAAGCTGCAGGGTCTGAACGGTCTCACATAATCTGGGACCAGGAGAATGGATACGCTGACTCACACTTTGAGAACGAGTGGCATCATTTAAAAACGTATCTTTTTTCCAAATAACAAAATGAATCTTGAAACCCGTTTTCCCTTGTCCACACGCCCATCACTTCCGCAACTATTTGCATCTCTGCCTGTTCCTGTCCAAAATTTCTCTTTAGATATGATCACAATTAAGTGTAAATTTGTGGTGGGCCTCACTTTCCCTGTCCAGGTGTGTGTGTGTTTCTGTAAGTTCCTTAGATTTGCAAATATAAACTTGTGAAGCATTCCGTTACGTTGATGAACATACTTCCTTGACTCTTTAGCCAATAAGGGATATTAAGTATTACTATAGAGAAGCCAAAATCACTCTGATAGAAAAGATGTAGGGCTCTCTAAAACTGCCAAAGTGAGAAAACAAGAATTTTAAATAAAAACATACCCTCCAACATTCTTTTTACTCAAATTCAATCACCCAGCCTCTCTGGGTTAGTGCGGTGACAGTTCTCCTAAAACTCCTGCAGGGATGGGAACCTCTGGCATCTGACCAACCCCACCCTCGGCTTTCTCTCTCCCACTCCCCAGTGTTTTTTTTTGTTGTTGTTATTGTTTGTTTGTTTGTTTTTTGCGGTACACGGGCCTCTCACTGCTGTGGCCTCTCCCGTTGCGGAGCACAGGCTCCGGACGCGCAGGCTCAGCGGCCATGGCTCACGGGCCCAGCCGCTCCGCGGCATGTGGGATCTTCCCGGACCAGGGCACGAACCCGTGTCCCCTGCATCGGCAGGCGGACTCTCAACCACTGCGCCACCAGGGAAGCCCTCCCCAGTGTTTTAAATAAAGATTTCCTGTTGGGAATTACTTGAGGCCCCACATTCACAGCCCAGAGGGCACCTCGACCCGAAGAGTCTGGACGGTTAAATTCAAGTAAAAAGTACCCTGATGCGGATGCTGCCCGACGTTGACGTCCTCCACGTGGGGACCAGCGCTGGGTCCAGGAGGCACAGCAGATGCTCCGACTTCACTGTGTGCAGAACAGAATAAAATGCTGGACCCCCCAAGCGTGAAATAGCTTGGTTTTCAACCTACACCGTAATCTTCTTGATTTCTGTTGCATAGAGAAAACACTCTGACAGCCCAGAACGGTGCTGGAGGTTGTGCGTGCTTTCCTATCAGGGTGTAATGCTGACTCTGCTCTGTGCACTCCGCTCCCCAAGCACCCTCAAAAAACTGTAAACGCCTCTTTGCTAAAACAAGACACAGTAAAACCCCAGAGAAGCTGTGGAGGGGTGTCCTGTGGGCAAGGCGCCCGGCCCCTGCTGGAGGGGGTCCCTGATGCAGGGACAGCGGCAGGAACACACGATTCCAATCTGGACGTTTGAGTCACCTTACAAAGGCACTGTTCTAAATGCCGAAACTGTCCTCTGCTCCCTTTTAGGAGCTGGAAAGCCTCTTTCCCTGGAAGTTCGGCCAATCACCTGCTACACCTCTACTCTGCCATTCTGGAGAATTTTCATGGTCGTCTCAGCTTAAAAGCACAGAAACCAGCTAGTTCAATCTCTATTCCACCTGCTGGCGGCTGATAAGAGATCAAACTACAAAGAACCACTGCACTTAGGCTGAAAGACAGTCTCTTTCTCACAGAACCAGTTAACTGCTTAGCTGCTGGGGCAGAACCAGGTCCCAGCTTGGGAACGCTTGAGGTGCAGCGTGTTCTGATTTCTTTTTCATACCAAAATTTCACATTTTATCATACTTATTTTTTAAAAAGAAAGGAGGTGCGTGAAACCCTCCCTATGCACAAAGCGTAACTTATCTGAAAGCATTACATGAGATTTAAGTGGCATTTCATGCCCAGTGGAATATACAGTAAGGAGAACTTTTGTGTTGAATTTCCATAAAACCTGTGTGACCTATTAAACAGCCTCCAGTAAGTCCCCATAGTAGGCTTTTCTGTCAGATTAGCAAGTCTGAGCAGTGGCTGAAGAGGAGGAAGATATTTCTGCTAAATCCCTTATTGATATGACAACAATTTAGACGTGGCTGCAATCTTGTCTTTTTTCTTCGGGGACTTGAGTGTAACTAACGAACTGGCCCCGTGTAATTTGCACGACACTTTCTCCGTTTGTTCCCGTTTTCCACCCAAACGCTTTAGGCTGCTCCCCCGCTGCTTTGTGCGAACTGATGTTATAGTTGGGACGGCTTTGCGAGGCCCCACGGGGCGGAGCCTGGAGACCGTGCGCCTGTGGGGCCTTTGGGGTCCCCTCGCTCGGTTACTGGAATAAGGAAGTCCCACTGCTGCATTGTTATAATTTAGGTTGCTTCTCTTCTCACATGCAGAAAAATACAAGTGTTTTCTTTTTGATGCACCGAGAGAGGGGCGGGGGGACTGCGGCAGGGGTCCCGACTCGGGCGGCTCCTTTGCGCTGTCCGTGTCCCCAGGCCTCGCCCCGGTTGGGTGGGGGAACAGGGTGCAGCGGTGGTCACGACCCTGTGAAGATCCTGGCCCTGGCCTCCGCCGCGTCCCGCCTTTTCTGGGTGTCCTTCCGCACGGGACCCACACTCCGGCACTTCGCTTTTAATCCAGCTGCCTCTGCGAGTCCAAAGGGAGAAGAAACTGTTCTCGGGAGCCTGGGACATGCCCACTCCAGGCCGTTGGCTGTGCTGGCTGAGTCCCCTGACCCCGGGCACCGGGAGAGGGCCCCGCGGACACGGCCAGCACTTGTGGGGATGGGTTCCCTTCCAGCACAAGGCTCCCGGGAGCCTTCTTATCTCCTGCCGGTTCCAGAGCCTGCGATGCCCCCAAGAACACCCCGTCCTGGGGCAGGGGGCCCCGCCCACCCCGTGCCCTCCCAGCTCTGGTCGCTGATGCCACACGGGCGGGAACAGTTCTCACGCCAACAATGGGTCTCCTGAGGGGGCACCGCTGCCCTCCCCAATGTCCTCGGGGTGCACAGGATGGCCACCCCCGCCCGGGCATCATTGTGGATTGTTTTTCCTCCTTGGAACGGTTTAATCTTTAACGTGTATGATGGTCCAAACCAAATCCTGTTTAATCGACTGTTTAACTTAGAAGTCGATCTCCGCCGGGAGCCTCTGCAGGGCAGGGTGTGCGAGCAGGTGGCTGAGCGCCGAGCCGCCCGCGTGGGTCGCTTCGCGCCAGCGGACTCTCCGTCACGTTGCCCTGCTTGCGGGGCTTCACCGCCATCGGGACCCAGACCCGCTGGACAGTGTTTACACCACGGGCGCCAGGAGGTGCTGAAATACAGGAGGGCCCGTCTCGGTGACCCCGATGGCACCACGGCCGGCGACAGAGGAGCAGTGGGACTGGATGGAAAGAGGATGGGCTGATGGTCTGCGGAGGCGCAGTGGCTGTTTCACTAACAAACCTTCCTCTCTGTACAGTGTGGTCGGCTACCTAGTGAGAAAAGCTTGCCTTCTTCTTTGCACAGATGCGCCCTGAGCCCGAGCTGCGTGGCTGGGTGCTCCTGGGAGGGCCAGCTGAGCGGAGCAGAGCCTGTGGAGAAAGTGATGCTTCCTGCAGGACACAGAGCCCAGTGGGAGCCGAACCGGGAGCCGGCCTCCTGGCTCAGAATCACAGCGCTGACTACTGAGGACGGTCCCTGGGCAGGACTGTGCCGCGGGCCCCAGGTCTCCCGGTCCCGAGCAGGAGAGAAGCAGGCCCGGCACCAACCCCCCAGACTCACCCCAGTAGGGCATCGCGATCTCCACTGCACAGCAGTGGAAACTGAGGCTGAGAGACAGGATCTTCTCCGGGTGACACTGCAGGAAGCGCAGGGTGTTTGGCTGGGGAGGGAGGATCCCTGTGACTGGCAGCTCCGCCTGACAGCTCTGGAAGCGTCTGGGTCCCTTCCAGGGAGGAGGGAGCGTCTTTCCTTTAGTCCACGTCCTACCGTGTCCTCTCTCACCTTCTGCTGGAACAGGCCCTCATGGTTTCAGAGCGCCCTTGACCTCCTGGCTACAGGGTGACAGCTCTGGTGGCCCGTAGGCCTGGGGACCGGCCCGGGCCTGGCCCAGACGTCTGGGCAGGAGGGCTCTGTGTGGGGCTGTGGAGACTCCAAGGACAAGGGGCTTTCACGGCTCACCTCGTCCTGGGGCCTCTGCAGCCGTGGGGTCCCCTGTAGTCCCAGGGTCACCCAGAGCCCCAGGGGCCCTCTTGTTCTCTGTGATTGTGGTCAGGCCTGAGAGGTGACCCCAGGGAGGGACAGCTGGACATTTTCTTTCAGCTCAAAGGGCCTCCCGGGCCGGGCGGATGGACGAGGGGACATGAGGGGTGACGTGGTCAAGGTTGGCACTGGCCGTCCTGTGTCCACACTACAGAAATTTAGAGACATGTCAAAGCCCTCCTTCTGTCATGATATCATGAAATCCCAGCGTTGAAAGGTTATGTGGTTCGGGTTCCTCTCCATCTGATGGATTACAAGAAAATAAGTCCTGAGTTTCTGAAGGAATTGAGCTATTCACTCCAATTATTCTCCACTTTTGAGTACCAGAACTATTACCAAAGATTTGTCTCTTACTATGTCCTATAAAAGCTTTAAAAATAATGATTAACTTTGCTTCTAAAAGATGAGTAGGACCCATGGTTGGCATTGCCCTGCGGTAAGTAAAGAAAGTTTTTAACACATAATGCACGACATTGCGTTTCTACCCACAGCGCGATGTTAGAAAGCGAATCTCTGTTTTGTGCATTTATCCCTTACATCTCTTTGGTCTCCTTCGCCGTCCTGATGAATTAGCTCTGTGGCGTCTACCCCGTCTGAGCCCCACGCCAAGCGGAGGCCGCCACGTGGCACCTGCACGTTTCATTGGCTTCCATTTCATCGATTGACGTTCCTGCTATCTCATACCTTTGGCTAAAATGTTTGCTGATTTTCATTTTGATAAGTTTCTTCCTCTTTTTCAGGCCCCACTACTGAAAGACGACCCAGCAGAAAACCTCTGTCCCGTCGTGTCTGGGGCTGGGTCTCTTGCTCAGGGCCATGGTCTCATTAGCCGCTCCCGGGCCACATGTCCAGTCCCTTTGTTCTCCTGGTGGCAGACAGACCGGCACCACCCGTCAAGACCACCCCTGTGGCAGGGTCCCTGGAGCTCAAAGGCGGAAGATGGTGGATGCCCAGAAAGGCGAAGCTCCCGCCAACGAGCCCACTGCCTATCCTGGCAAGTGGGGGCCCCCCGCGGGGAGCAGAGACCTCAGCCAACGGGTGGACGAAGAAGCTCCTACACGTGCCGAACTCTTGGGTCTTGTGCAGAGACGCTAAGCCTGGGACGCTGTTCCCGTGGATGGGAAAACGGCCCAAGGGGCGGACTCATAACATGTCGGACACGCATCTGTGTGGAGACACCTGGCATCCAGCCCCCGGGGAGCAGAGGCTGCTGTGGAAGAGCAACGGGCCACACCAGCCATGGGCTTCCCCTCCAGAACGTTCTTCGGGTGGGAAAGGGGCTGCCTCTGGTCCTGAGAGCCTCCAGTGTCCACCTGAGACCAGCCAGAGGACCAGGGGTACCCACGCACCGCCGGAGAACATGCCCAGTGACCCCGGGGGGTGGAGGGAGCCGGTCCCCCTGAGTGGGGGGACGCTGGGGACTGTGGTGAGGGATGCCGGTCAGCGATGGACGTCTGCTCCCTGCCCAGCCAAGGGGCCGCCGCGCTCGGACAGAGGCTGTAACGGGGGAGAGTTCAGCTCCCTTCAGGCTCAGTCTGTCCTCCATCTCCTGCCGTCAGTCCATACTTGGCTCTTTTTTCTACTCTGGGGAGAGAGAAGGCCGAGAACTAGACCACAGTCGTCCTCAAATGGAGAGAGCGAGCAAACCCATGGGGTGGGGGGTGGGTGCATCAGCTGGGTCCCCAGGGCGGGTGGGGGGGGGGCGGCAGTCAGGGAACCGCTGAGCACGATGCAGAGCCCCGCCCTGACCGCCCCAGGCTGCAGCCCCTCTCTCCGGTGCTTCGCTTCAGAGTCCTAGGTCCCCCAGGCAGGCGCCGCCCCTCTGGTCCCCTCAAGGACTAGGTCGGATCCCCCAGCTCATCAGCGCCCCGCAGAGCCCGGGGCATGAGAGGCTGTGCACGTTTGTGGAAGGTTGGGGCCGGCGTGAGAAATCTAAAGTCCTTCTCGCTCAGTGATTTACCCAGGGAGGCAACTGCTCGGGATCACGTGGAATCCATTAGAAAGTGGATGCCAGGCGCGCACCCTGATTACTGGGCACTGAATCTGGACGGATCTCTTTTCCAGCCAGCTCTAAAAATAACCAGGTGGGATACAACCGTGCCTCACAGATAAACCCTAGAGGCATCTCTGCCGCTTCAAAAGCTGCCTGGCGCTGATTGTAAAAGCAGGACAGACGCCTGCTGGGCCACAGGCAATCAACACCCGGCCCAGTGAGAAACACACAGAGCGGCCTTTTCACTTCAAAAGAAGCCCCTTAGGGTTATCTGATGTAGACGGCCAATGTGGATTTTTAAAACCTCATCAATATCATTGACTCAGTATGGAAACCCTATTTCTTTTGCACGGTGAACCAACTTTCAAGTATTTCATTATTTTGGTGTACAAATGGTAAATATCAGATGAACCTATATTCAGACCCAGAATCTTACAGGAGGTTCCAAGAAGACCAAGCCTGGCGACAGCCCTCACCATTTCCTGGGGGGCAGGTACAGCACGTGATCTAAGACTGCCTTTGAAAGTTATATAAAAACTACCAGCATCCTCAATTTATGAACTAGGAAAACCAGCCTCTGAGAGGTTAAGCGACTTTCCCAAAGTCACACAGCTCCAGGGGCAGCGTCCACCTCCGACGTCCAGCTTCTCTTTGGCCTTGTGTTGGATTGACTTCCCTCTCTTTCTGTGTCAGCTTCTAGAAAACTGCTTTTCTCTCTGTTTCCACTTCTAGAAAACTGGTTTTCAACCGTAACAACCAGGTTGGTGATGACTCAAAAGTCCTCTCAGCAGCTAGAACCCCTGCCCCCTCTAGCGGGTGGAGCCCCGTGCGTGTCCTGCGGGACACACTGAGGCTTCTGGAATTTAGGGATCAGGTTTGCTTCTTAATAGAACCTGACTTTCAATACCAAGGTTCCACTGTGGGTTTTCAAATCCTGCTTTGGGAGTTACAAGTAGTGCCTCTGGCTGAGGGCGAAGCTGGTGCTAAAGGAAGTTTGAGAGAGGAAAACAAATTAATACATTTGAAAAAGAAAGAACCATGGAAACAAGAGCAGCTCTAGTCTTACTGCACAGATGACCACGGCTAACGTCGCGCGTTTGGTGTAACTTGCTCTTGTAGCTGCTGTGGGTGCGTCCCTGCAGCAGGCTGAGGACCAGCCAGGACGTGGGGGGCAGGGAGCTCCGAGCCATCACTGGCCAGGCCACGTGCTCAGTCGCCACCGGGACCCGGGAGCCCTGTCCACCACCTGCCTCCCGTCCCGTGTCGCCCTCCCTGCCGCAGGGACCTTTACGCTTGAAGACGGAGACTTGGCGCTGCTTTACCTCCGGCCCCACGTCGGCCACCGACAGAAGGACACCCCTTTCCTGTAACCTGAGGCCCAGAGAGGCCGTTCCCACCTGAGCACAGATGTGTCCAGAGTTCCGGCCCCCTGACAGCACGGCCCTGAGGTTCCAGGACTAATGGTGCCAAGAGATGACCTGGTGTGGGTGGGAAGGGGCCAGGAAAGGTCACCCCGGGTGGTGAACTTACACAACCCCTTTCGCAGCTGTGACCTCCACCCAGCAGGGGCGAGACCGAATCTGTGGGCGCGTGTGCACACATCTGTCATCCCGCCCGCTGCTGGGACTCTCGTCAGCGCTGCAAACACTCTGTTCTCGTCCTTCGTTGTTTGCCTTAAATGCAGCCTCCCTGGAAACGGCATGGTGGTGGGCATTGGGCAGCTCCTGATTTTATAACGTTTGAACCGAGGGGCTGGGGCTGCCTGACCTCGAGGACGGCCTCAAGTGAAGCGCCGCCATTCTTCCCTTTCTAATCAGAGCCGGAGACACACAGGTAGATGCACAGGTGGGCGCACAGGTGGTTACACAGGGCGACGCACAGGGCGATACACAGGTGGACACGCAGGTGGTTACACAGGGCGATACACAGGGTGATATACATAGGTGGACACGCAGGTGGTTACACAGGGCGGTACATAGGTAGATGCATAGATGCATGCGTAGAGGTGATGATTCGCTTCCACGTTTTCCTGTTTCCCTTACCCGGGTGCACTTCCTTCTGGGTTTCAGTTTTAACAGTTTATTCACCTGGAGCTGATTTCTGCTCCTCACATCCTTGGCTTTGGCGCATCTGGTACCTCAGCAAATGTCTGCCCTGCCCTAGTCCTGTTTGCAGATTTAAGATGTCAGCCCACACATGGGGGAAGCAAACCTATGAAAAACCAAACCATCCGAAACCTAGCTTGGCTTCCTGCCCCGGCGTGGGGAGAGGACAGCCCAGCCTGGGATCGGGGAGGGCGGGCCGGTGGCTCTGCTCCTCTCTGTGGCCATGGGCAAGTCCCATCACCTCTCCGGCCCTCAGATCTCTTCTGCAGAGTCAGGGGTTGGACTGATGCTCTCTGAGGCCCTGGATCCCCAGATGTGACCCCAGTCAGCACAGCAGTGGACGAAGCAGAAGGAGGTCATAGCACAACCGAGACAGTCACTCAGGAAAGTTCTCCTTACAAATGGAAGAATTTGCTCCTAGGAATTAGGTTAGAAGAAGACATTTGAAAATGCTCTTTGCTTTTATCGCCCTGTTTTCGGAAATATGAAACCTCTGGTCACAAGCAGAAGGGAGTCTGTCAAAAGCTTAAGGAAAACCTCTTTGGGGAAAAGCTTCCGTCCTGAGAATTTGGATTATCACACACAAGGGTCAACTCTCTGTGCCAGTCGCTGGGAAACGTGTGCTAGACGTGTACTGAGCACCTAGGACGGGACACATGTGAGCCCAAGAGTCGCTGCACGTGAAGCGGATCCCTTGTCTGTGCAGAGGGCCACGGCCTCTGCTGTGGTTTCAGTGCCGTGGTTCTCGCCGGGGGTGAGTGTGTGTCCCTGGGAAATGTCTGCAGACATATTCAGAGTCATGACTATGGGGCGTGGTCAGGGGCCTGTAGCAGGTAGAGGCCAGGGATGCTGCTCAACGCCCTACAGTGCACAGGATCATACGTCAAACGTCAGCAGTGCCAAGGGGGAAAAATGGGCGAATTAAACATAGTCACATCCTCACAAAAAGGTGGAGTGAGCTGAAGGAGCTTCTGCTGCAAAGACAAAGAACTCCTTGGGAGAAAGTATTTTTAAAATTTAAATATATATGGGCTTCCCTGGTGGCGCAGTGGTTGAGAGTCCTCCTGCCGATGCAGGGGACACGGGTTCGTGCCCCGGTCCAGGAAGATCCCACATGCCGCGGAGCGGCTGGACCCGTGAGCCATGGCCGCTGAGCCTGCGCGTCCAGAGCCTGTGCTCCGCAACGGGAGAGGCCACAGCAGTGAGAGGCCCGCGTACCGGAAAAAAAAAAATAAAAAAAAATTTAAATATATGGCAGAGATCCTAAGAAAATGTGAATGCATGGGAAAATTAAAGAAAAAAGTGAAAAGAGAGAAGAAAGAAGAAAAGGAAAGAAATCTTTACCAAAAAGAGGAGGGAGAGAGAGAGACAGAGAGAGAGACAGAGAGAGAGAGAGAGAGAGAGAGAGAGAGAGAGACAGAGAGAGAGAGAGAGAGAGAGAGAGAGGGACAGAGAGAGAGAGAGAGAGAGAGAGGGAGAGAGAGAGGGAGAGAGAGGGAGAGAGAGAGGGCTTCCCTACAAAGGAAACTAGAGAAGCCACACTGTCTGTCGGTGAAGCCACACTTCAGGAGCTCTAAGGCGTCCTCATTTACAAGCAGTGTTATTACTTTATACAACCATGAGATGCTTTTGATTATAAGATATAGTCACATATATCTCAAAATGAGGAAACTGTGACTGTAGAGACCAGGAGGCCGTGACGTGACGGCATGAACTCGGCGAGGGAATGTCGCTGTCCGTCTACAAGTCTACATCCAGGTCAGTGATCATTTAAGACTGAGAGTGAAATAAAGACAACTTCAGCCAAACCGAGAGTGAGGTCATGAACCCTCAGTGGAAAAACTTCTGAAAGATGTGTTCGTCTGGAGGAAAAAAGACAATGAAACCAAAAGGAAACAGTGCGCGCAGGACGCGATGCTGATCAAATACATGGTAAACGCGGTGATTCCAGACAAGACTGGACCACGCAGAAGCAACTGTACCGTCTGATGGGGGAGACGTAAACACGATGCAGCTGAAATGCAGTGACTGACAGCATCGAGGACTGGACAAGAAGGGACCGGGTTTAAAGCAGTCTGTGGTATTTGCATCATATGAGAGGAAAAAAGAAATCGTTGTTAAATTTAAATTTTCTTAAGCAAGAGTGTATGTCAGAATATGAAGGGTAACCACTGAAATAAGAGAGGTTATATTTTAATGTATACACCTTTCCCAACTCATAGGCAGAATGGAAAAATACAGTATCAAACTATCATAAAGCAAATAAAAAGTATTGTAATTTGAAAACATAAAACATTAGAAACAGATTCAATAAACTCAGTAACTGTAAATGGACCTAATTAGCCATTCATATATGAGGGACAGAACGTGTGTAAGATATAGCATCACAGAAGGGTTGAAAGTAGACAGATGTAAATAGATCTGTCAGGAAATACAGAGCAGAGAAACGGGGTTGTGACCATGTGACAGTATGAACAGATTTTAAAGAAAGAAGCATTATTGGGGAAGTGAGCCGTCAGCGTGTAGTGATGAAAGGAACCATTCACCAGGAAAATAAAGTGCTCCGGGGACACTTTACTGACAGCCTTCAACTGTGCACAGCAGAAGGGGAGACCAGCACATCCACAGGCACAGGGCACGTGTCACCGCACCTCCTCCAGAGACTCAGGCGATCCAAAGAACTCACTTCTTCATGGATGCAGGTGAAACCCTGCCCCAGACAGCTGCACAGGGAGGGTCTCCGAAAACTGGCCCAAGGCTGCCACAGAGAGGTCTCAACAAACGGGAACCGAAAGCAACAAAACCAAAGAATGCTCGAAGTCAAGTCTGCTTCTTGGACTTCACGATGCATTAGAAATGAGCAACAAACAGACAACGCACAAGACCCCTTCTGTCTGGAAGTTTTTAAAGGCCTTCTGAGTAATTCACAGGTCAGAGAAGAAGGAATAATGGAAACTAAAAACACTTGCCCATTGGCACAGGAGCACACTGCATCTCAAAGTGGCAGCACTTAGCTAACGTGGTGTGAGACTGAGCCTTAGCTGAGCACAGAACACGGGGGCCACAGCACATGCCCAGGGAAAACACAAAGGAGGGAGGAAGAAAAGTGAGAGCAGAGATTGATGAAATGGGACAGGAAGGGAGAGTCCAGGGCACCAGAACCAATTAAACGGGTTCTTTGGAAATCTGGTTTATATTGATCCACCTCTGGCAACGTCCAAACAGACAGAAACATTTTAAAAGAGAAAAACAATTTCTTTTTGACAAAATGAATAATATCGCTACGCCTCTGGTAGGACTGAACAGGGACAGAAACCAGGGTCAGCAGAAATAAACAACGCAAATGAAGTTAGTGTGGCCCCGTACACAATAATTACGTTTAAAAATCTTAAGGGAAAAATCATGAACAGATCTATGTTAGTAAATCTAAACACTTAGATGAAATGGAAAATTTCCTAGTAAAGTATACATTGGCAAGCTGACTCAGAAGGCGATAGAAAACATGACAAGACTTACAAGCATACAGACAGTGAACCAGCTCTGAAAAATCCACCCCCCGTACAGTACCCAGGTGAGATACAGGTCAGGTGTACCAGCCCTTCAGTGAACAAGGGATTCCTGCCTTTCATACACTGCTTCCTGACATCCAACAAGATGGAATCCTTCACAGAGCATCCCGGGGGCTGGAAGAGCATCGGTGTGACAGCCAGACAGGCAGAGCACAAGAAAAGGATTTTATAGGCCAATCTCATTTATGAACACAAGACAGAACCCTGAACAGAGTATCAGCAAACTGATTCCAGCAAGGCACTAAAAAAAAAAAAAAAACGCATGTAATAATTTCACGTCTGGACTTGGCAGAAGTCTGAGTGGTCGTGGGAACGCAGGTGGGGTACAGATGAAAAGACATGTGTTGAAACCATACTGTGGGCATCTGGAAGTCCTATTCTCTCTCCTTTTGTATATGTTTAAAACTTTCCACAATAAAATGATTTACAAGAGTGTAAACAAAATCTTCACAGCCAATATTGTTCATTCCACGCATGCACGATTGGGTTAACATTTTATTAATGCAACTCGTTTTATTAAGAGATGACAGGAGAAAAAAACACGATAACCTAAAAAATATTAAAATTTCACACCATTTTTCAATAATATTTGTGTATTCAAATCAGAAGAGAAGTTTTCCTTAACCTAAAAATAAATAACGTATTTACCAAAAATCACAAAAAAATTGTGAGCTATTAGAAGAACTTTCTTTAAAATGGTAAAAGAATGCTCACTAGCCTTTTTTCTATTGCTTTCTGGGTGCTGTTTACATGGCCCTGGAGGTCCCAGCGGGCAGAGAGATACTAGAAAAGCAAATCGAAAATGCAGGGTTAGATTTACAGTCAGTGTTTGTTAGGGAGAAACCCTTCTCTCTCTTGCACCTTTCTCCTCCCCAAACCCTTCCTTCCAGGCAGAGGTGACTCCATTGACAAACGCTCCTTTGTTAACCATCTTGTCTTGGCCTGTGTTGCCTCCCGGGGACATGGAGCCTGAAGGTGTCTGCATGGTCCTCGCTGTCTGGTTGGCCACAATGCAGCCACAATGCCTGTGAGCACAGGACTTGGGGGCCTTCGATGGTGGGGGTTCAAGGTAACGACCCCGTACCTGGGCACTGATGGCCTGAGAGCCCACGCTTTCCTCTCCAACCTGTACTTTTGTGGAACAAAGGCCACGTGTCCTAAGAACTTCCCTCTGTTAATACTGAAAATGATGCCAGGGAAGGAGGGGAGTGTGGGCGCCCACGGATGCCTTTCCCTTGGGTCTGTCCTCACTCACCAGTGCGCCCGGGAGGGCCTGGGAGCCGTGCACACTGCAGGGTGAACTGCAAAGTATGGATTGTGTAACTGCGGTAAGGGCCCGCACAGTTAGCATTCTTGTGTTTACCTTAGAAACCGGTTGTACGATATAAACACGAGCGGCCACATTCATGCTGGTAAGATAACTTTTTAATTTTTCCGTACATGGAATGACGGTAAATGGCAAATAAACATCCTGACAAGTTGAATTGAACAGGGCTCCGAAGTTTTATTTTGCATGAGGCCTGGCTGTCACCTTCCCCGGCCCCTGGGAAGCCATCTGTCCCAGGGAATGTGGGCCCCTCACCTTCCAAAGACATGTGGTCAGCTAAGTGGTTAGGCCCTAATCCCAGGGAAGGGCCAGCGGTCTGATAACCAGGGGGCACATCTGCTGATTCGGGGTTCGTTATTGGGAAGCCCACTTGTCTGTAGATGTTATATATTCTCTAACAGCTTTTTCTCAAGTAGAGCTGATGCTACTACTTCCGGCTGCTTGGATTTTGACTTACTGTTTAGCCGCTTCAGAACCTGGGTAGGAAAGCAGAGTGTTATTTATTGGCCCAAACAAACACGGCTGGTTTTGGCTGTATACAATCCAGGGCAGATCCCAGAGAAGCCACAGGAAAACTCTTAAAACTAATAAGAGAGTTCAAGAAGATTGCGGAATAAAAGACAGATACACGTACACACACACACACAAGCACACATAGCATTCAATAATTATAAAACATAAATTAAAATTCCAATTTCATTTATAATATTAAAAAAGGTACGTAGTGATAAATGTAACAAAAATGGGCAAAACCTTAAGGAGGAAATTTTAAAATTTACTGAGATACATAAAGTAGACAAAAACGGTAAGTGACAGTGAGACTCTGTCATAAAGATGGCAGTACCCCCCAATTAATCTACACACTTAAATGCAATTCCATGGAAATTCCAAAGAGGATTCTCACAGAACTTGACAAGGTGACCCTGTGATTCACATGCAAGAATGAAGAGTCCAAACGACCAAGACAACTTTGAAGAAGAAAAGTTGGGATATCAGCCAAGTCAGCACTTATTAACAGCTGTAGAATTTATCTGTGGTCCTGGGAGGTTGGAAGGATGAACAGGGAACAGAACAGATACCCTCCAGAAAGATACTCCCATGCGTGCTGCGAGGGTATTCAGGGAGCAGAGCTGAGGACGGGGGGGAGAAGACTGGGTTTGTCCATGATGGGGTGAAGTCATCATGGAAGATGGACATGCAAAACTAGGAGAACTTTACACACACACACACCAGTGGACTAGAGACCTATGTGGTAAGGCAAAAATTTTAAACTTTTAATAAATATAAAAAGATCTTTGCAATATCATACAAAAGAAGAATTCTATGAATAAGATTTTTAAAAATCCACAAACCATAAGTGAAAAGATTCACACATTTGTCTACACTGACGTAAAACCTTGTGTTCCGCAAAAAAAATCTACGAGCAAAGTTAAAGACCACCCTCGGCTGGGAAGTGATATTTGCAACACCTGTGTCTTATCGGTGACCAAGAATTAGTCTCTAAATTATAAAGACTCCTACATATTAGTGAAAAAAAATTAGGAAAACGGGACAAAAGGATATGTACAGGTAATTCACAAAAGGAAGGTGAAAGGCAAATAAAAATACAAAAAGATGTTCAAGCTCACTTGTAAACAGAGAAACAAGAATTAAAACCGTAACCAAGCACCATTTCATAGCCACCAGATGGGGAATATCACAGAGTCCAGTGACACAAACTCTTGGCAAGGAGTGAGAAAATAGGGAGTCACACGCTCTGCTGGGGGAGTGAAATCTAACCTCTGCTGTCGGCAGAAGAACGGCCCCAAAGATGTCCACGTCCCACGTCCTCGTGCCCGGAGCCTGCGAATATGTCACCTCTCAGGGCAAAGGGGGAATGAAGTGCGCTGGTCTGCAGACCAGAGATGGGAGATGATTCTGGATCCTTGAGATGGGCCCTATGGAATCACGGGTGTCCTTACAAGTGGAAAAGGGGGCAGAGAGAGAGGAAACCAGGGGCGGTGGTGTGAGAGGACTCAGCCTGAAGGTGTTGGCTTTGTGGACGCTGGAGCGGCCTTGAGCTGGGGAACGCGGGCCCCTCAGGAAGCTGGAAAGGGACTGACTCTGCCTTGGACTCTCTGGAAGGAGCCAGCCCTGCTGACCCCTGGATTGAGCCCCGTGAGATCTATTCAGGACCCAAACCTCCAGGACCTCAAGACAGTCAATCTGTGCTGTTTGAAGCCGCCGAATTTGAGGGAAAGGTTACAGAAGCCACAGAAACTCCTGCAATCATTGCAGAAGCTCCTGCAAAAGCTGTGGCCCTGTCTGCGGGGAGCCCTTCTGCTCCCGTGGCCAGAAGACAGAAAGGTACTCCCCGGGGCACCGCTGCGGTCCAACCTAACGCCCGCCCTCAGAGGAGTGGGCAGGTCAGTTCGGGCCTGGCCAGCGTGGGGAGCCCCCGAGCAGTGCGTGAAGGCCTGGGCCCTGTGCCCCAGCCACCGGATGTGACCCGAGAACCTTCCATTCTCTCCGAGTCCAGTGTGGTGCCCGGTGGAGGCTACCGGTGAGCCTGATGGGCCTGGCAGGCGTCTAGTGGGCAGCCACGGGCCTGACCTCGGACAGGACGGCCGGGGGTGACCCGGCTCTCCACTCACCCGTCTGCTTTAGATCCTTCAGCTTTCAAAGGTGGTGTCGGTGTAAGAGCCCACCTTGTCGGCCTCACAGAGTCGTCCTGACGGTCAAAGGGAAACCCTGGGGAAGCAATGTGTGAACATTAACCATTAATCGTAGACACTTTTTAACAGTAAACAGCAGATACCGCACCTCAGCCACGGCCAACTACGCTATCAATCTGAGTTAATACGTCTCCTAAACCAGACAGTCGACACCCTCTCAGCCAATGGCTCCTAAGAATTCTACGATAAACTCCTTTTCCTTAATTATATGGAAAAGTACAATCTTCGTATTAAATGGGCTTCTAATATCGTCCCAGTTTCCCCAGCCAATCAAGTGGCCGGTTTGGATTTCTACAGCTTCCTGAAGATGTGTGACGGAGGTGTACACACAAGGCAGTTTCTTTAATGTGTTTTTGTTGCCTTTCCTAGCTGTGCATGTGATCTTTTTCGGGGGAACGTACAAGAGCTCCTAACAGGCTTAAATACAAGCAAACTCTGTGGATCCGCTCAACCCCAGATCCTACCAATTCCAACGTTTCCAACAGTTTGAACTGTGGCAAAATAAAACGATACTTGACAGCAAATAAATAAATAGAAATGAAATTGAAATGAAATCCGACTCCAGGGACTATTATGATCATCACCTGAATTTTGCAACTTGGAGTGTGGTGAAATCCCTCCGCCAGTCTCACGATCCCTGCCAGGGTCGGACAAAACAAGTGTTGGTTTACAGCGTCGAGCAAATCATGAAGGCTGATCGCCCCAAACACAGATGTGTGTGCTTTGCACCCTTAGTGAACTGAGTCCAGAATTTGCCAGCACACGGACGTACGTGGTCGCCACAGGGAGGCGTTCTGCTGTCGGCGTGCTCTGATGCCATCCTTGTAAACGTCCCAGAGGAAAACTCTGGGTTTTGACGGTTTTTCAGTGACTCGTTTGTGCATCAGACACAAACCTTCCCTGAAGGAAGTTACTGTCGTGCTGAGCTACTTAAGACTTGATCTCGGAGACCCAGGAAAGCAGTGTAAAAGCAACAGGAACGTCGGGTGTTGTGAAGGATGGGGAAGGCTGTGGTCTCTTCCAGGACCATCTGGGTCATACAGATGCTGATTAGATGACGGGGACAATATGCTGTTTTGCTGTGGACCGGTTGTCCTCCAGACGTGGCTCAGAGAGCTGCTGCCAGAAGTGTTTTGCAAAGTTACACAGCAGGAGTGCCCGGGCTCTGGTGGGTACCAGACCTATTCAGGCCAGGGTGGAAATCCTCGCTTAGCCTCTGGGGATCAGCCTGAGTACTTAGTACTTTAATAAGCCCCTTCGCTGTGCACTGCCCTGCATCACTAGGGATTAGAAGTGACTTTACTCATCACAGACAGCCTAGGGGCTCCCTTGGTTGGGGGGACCGGAGCGGAAGGGGCTTCCGCTGTGCACGCGTGTGGACGCGCTGTGGTCCACGTGAGCCCCCTGCACTGGCCTCTGGTCCTCCAGGCTCCAGGTGTGCTTTCTCCTCCTCCTTCTCTGTCAGCAAGGATGCCAACCCGGGATGTGCAGCCGCGACAAGACTGGCGATGGGGATGCTGCCATGTTAGCAGGGACTGACACCACTACTGTCACCAACCGGAGATGCTGCCACCGTCGCCTGTCACCCAGGAGGTGAAGTGTGTCACAGAGACCGAATTTGAAAATCCAGCATGTGTTCCCAGGTGGGACGAGGGCACGGAGATGGAGGAAAATAATTAAGGAAAATGAAGGGAAAGTACAATAGGGTTAATGATTTGTTAAGTGTGGATTTGCTGTGGATTTTACCCTTGGTTAGGAGACCATGGCTGAAGGAAACATAAAAAGGGAAGTAAAACGGAATAAAAAATAAAAGGGAATAACAAACTAAAAAGAGAGTCAAATTTTAAAGATGGAAAAAGATTCTGATTAGAAATTCTTGTTTCTACGGGATGTTCCTCTCAGAGATAAGAATATGTTCTTGTTTCAGAGAGAATCCTCATTCCTCACTGGGGCAAATGAACGACGCTGGGAGGACTCCGGAGCTGTCCGTGGATTCTGTGCCACCGTTGCCTCGGTGGCTTCTGCAAGAGACCGCGGGCTCCCTGACCACAGAATGGCCACGAGCTGCGTGTCTTGCCGCGTGTGCATCCCTCCGCGGCACCTCTCACCGTGGCGCCGGTCCCCGCCACGCCCCTGCCCGGGGCCCTGGCCGGGGCCGGACCTCCTGTCTCTCCTCAGACCCATCTCAGCACAGCTGGGTCACAGGCCTCTCCAAACACAAGTCTAGCAGGTTCTCCTGGCTTCCGAGAGACCAAGCACACACCGACCAGCGGCCAGACCTCCTGTGAACACGGGGCTGGAGCCTCAGCCTCGGCCACCTGCCCAGGAAGCCAGTCCTCCCCTCGTCTTCACTAAACATCCCGTGAGTCAGACCCACAGGAAGCCGGCTTGCAGTCTGCACAGGCCGTCTACGAGGAAGCTGCGCAGGAACAGCTGTGACGATCGGCACCCGCAGCCGGGCAGGACCGCCCTGCGACGGACAGCTGCCCCACCTTCTGTCCCTGCTTCCAGCTCAGGACCAGGTGAGGACCCCCAAGTGCGCCTCACCCATCTCATCAGGTTACCTGCAGTAACCCTGCCAGCTTCCCCTGCCCCCTGGCCTCCATCACACCTGCACCCCCTTTCCCCCAGAAGCTCTCCCATCCCCCACCCGCCCCAACTCTGCGGGCGCTAGTGACGCTGCTTACTGATGGTGGCCCACCCCCTCTCGCATATGGGCTGGGACCTGGACCCCCTGGGTCCACCCCACCAGGACCACTCAGCGTCCCTCCCACCCCAGCTCCAGGCACCTGCTCAGCCCTCCGCTCCCCCGTCCCCCTCCTCTTCCCTCCTCAGCCCCCCAGCGCAGCCCAGCCCAGCGCAGCACCGCCTTCTCCCAGTTAAACCTCTAACTGTGCTGTCCACACGGAGTCCAAACTCTGCTTCTTCGGGCCCCACTGCATGGGCACTGGCCTCTTCAGGGGCTGCTTGGTCGCCCTTGCTGTTTGCTTATTTCCTCCAGCGAGACACAAAGCTTCCCCAGCGCGGGCGCCCCGTGTTTTCCTGTCACCCCACAGCAGGCGGCACGGCTCCTGAGACAGTGGGTGCTCAGTGAATGTGTCTGACCAGATGGGTGAAGACAGCCTCGGGTTAGTCGCCCAGCTACCCTCCTGGTCGTAAGAAGAAGATGCAGGAAGTAAGTTTCTCTTTCCTCCGGTCCTAAGTGCTCTCTCGGCTCTTCCCACGTTCTCTTCTGTGCGTACCAAGGGGGCAGCTGTGACAGAACACCATGGACTGCGTGGTTTAATTCACGGGAATTTAGAGATGGTGGTGCCAGCTGGGTTGGTGTTATTTTTGGCCTGTAAGTACAGCCACGTGTGCCCACGTGACCTCTTCCCAATCCCGCTGGGGGCCCTGCCCTCAGGACCTCATCTTGCCCTAACTGTCCCCCAAGGCCCCGCCTCTAAATGCCATCCCACTGGGGGCTCGGGCTTCAACATACGAATTTGGGGGACAAGTGCATTCAGTCGGTCATAAAAGATAAAGATTCTGTTTCCTCAAATTTTACAGTATGATTTGATACAATAATTGGGGTATCTTCTCTGACATAATTATCCTTTTTCTCTCATTCTTATGAATTAGCAATTCTTATATATTTAATTTCTACCTTAGCTTGACGTTGATACTTAGAAAGAACTAGCTTCTCCTTTTATATATTTACTTTTTTGCTAAAATGTTTGTATTTCAATCATGCTGGAAGTTACAAATGCTTTCTAATGATCCCCAAAGTCAAACAGTAAATTGTCTCTTTTTTTTAAAGGCTTTAGGGATGAGGAAATAGCTCATCTGTCTTCAAACGCACGTGAAGGGTCACCCATCACCTAATAATCTCCCCTCCCCCATGTCACAGCTATCTTCTGCGCAGGGGAGCTTCCTGCTTTATTCTGCCTTCATGCTGAGCAGTTACGACCGTATCTGTTCAGAAGAAACATATGTGAAAAATATAAAATACTCAGGCAGATGAATGGAATGTCTCAGTTAATCTTTTCTTCTGCACATTCTGCCCTGGACCTTCTGCCTCCCTTAAATATTTTTCTTCCCTGAATTTATAGCCCCTCAGACACTGTTTTGTAATTTCAGGACTGGGTTGGGGACTGACTCTGCCTCCTTATCACCGATGATCTCGACTTTAACTCTGTGCTTTAAAGTACTTCCCCAAAGAGCCCTCCCCCGTGGTTCTTGCCACGGAAGATGCCGCCTGCCTGGCGGAGCCGGGGTGATGCTCGGGGTGGGTCAGAGACCCTCGCTGACTGACCCTCTGTGTGCTCTTTCCCTGCCCACAGCCTCCTCTGCGCCCGTGACCTCCTGGCCTGTCCAGTCCCTCGGCTCTGCGGCCTGCGGGGTCCCCTCCCTGGGCTCCTGTCAGGAGCCCGACGTAGTGGTCAGCGGGCAGAACCGGGGCCGTTTTCAACACCTTTCGTGTACTCCTCCCGGCAAACCCTGAGGCATAAACAACCTCACTCTATAAGAGGAAGCAAACCCAGGGAGGTTACGGAGACGCCTGGGGCCTCATAATAGCTAACTGTGGCCCAGCGGGGCCTGAACCCTGGGCTGTGTCCTTCTGCTGAATTTGTGGGGAAGCAAAGGCACCTGGGCCCCAGGCAGATGGGAAGACACAGCACCTACAGTCATATTTATTTACTGTAAACCTGCCAGAGAGTAAATGCAAGAGCACCGGAGAGGAAGCAGCTTCAGGCCTTGGGCAGACAGGTGTGTGTGTGTGTGCGTGTTGTGTGTGTGTGTGTGTGTGTGTGTGTGCGTGTGCGTGTGTGTGTGTGTGTGTGTGCGTGTGTGTGTGTGTGTGTGTGTCTGCAAGGCTGGGGAGAGACCAAGACAGATGGAGAGAGACAGACAGATAGAGAGAGGATCAAAGAGAAGGAGACAGAGAGAGAGAGAGAGAGAGAGAGAGAGGGAGGGAGGGACACTGACTGATGACTGATTTGACATCTCATCACTGAGGGCTCTCTGTCCGCAGATGCCGCGGTTGCATTTTGCGTGGAGTCTGCATGGGTTTTATGGTTAGTTTGCTCCGTTAGTCTGCCGGTTGCACAGACAGGCCCGGCATCTTCTGGGCGGGGACGCATTCCTGTCTGGTTGTGCTTTGGAACCTGAACCATGAGGAAATGGAGCCTGGCTTCTGAGAAAGATAAACACTGTCAGAAATCCCCAGGGGCCCGAACCCACTGCATCCCCTTCAGCACTGATCTCACATGATCTTGGCCAGAGACACAGCCTGAGGGTCCTCTCCTGTGACACAAGGACGGGGGTCCTGCTGAGGACGAAGGAAGTCTGCAGTTTCCAAATACGGCATTCAAAGCCCCCGAATTGAGAAAAACTCCAACAGATGCAAGAGATAATGTCAAACAGAGCAGGACACACCCCGTAAAGGGAGCTTCACGGCCATGTCTCTGGGGTGGCCGGCAAGGGACACAGACTGTGGACACTGCTGGGACCGAGGCGGGGCCAGAAGCCTGGCTCTGGATCCTCTCCCAGGACCCTCACCTGCTCAGCGGCCCTGGCAAATACTGGGTTCCCATCGCCTCTTGTGCCACACGGTTGAGATTTAGACCATTAAAGAAAATACCCTGTGTACTATCTTCTATCAAAAACCTCCACCATGGGTGGGTTTGGCGTTTTCCTCCAAATATCAGAGCAGTTTTATAGAACGCTCAGGAAGACCCTTTCACCTCTGTTAGTAAGCGGATTCTGTGAAGCCCACGTGGGAATTCTATCCAGATAGACTCCAAGTCTGCTCTGGGCCCTTTGAAATGGTTGCACTTTTGAGACAGAAAGAAAGAGAGTGACAGAAAGCAGCCACTCTCCTTCACTTTTGGAAACCTCTGCCCAGGTCAAACAGGTGGACTTCTTTGTTCTAAAATGTTAATCTTTTTAAAATGTGAATCCCTGAAGTGCGTCCTGAAACTAGCTGTTCGTTACATGAATATCTAATGTCTAGTACAAGATCTACTACCATTTTAGCTTGTTTTCTTACCGTTTTCCTTCAAAAGTTCCTACCAACTGTGCATTTAGCCCCAGGGTGGGGCTGTGGCGGTCCAGAGCCCCACATGGGCTACTGGGGAAGACGTTCCCCTCCTCCCCCATGCCTTCTTTCTACCTCCAGGCCCTCAGAAGCAGCTTTGAATAATTCAGGATAAAACTGCTTCACGAACTGAAGATGCTGCTCTCCGCAGGCAGCTTCCCTGAAAATCCTACCTTCCTGAAAAGTTGAGGGAAATTCCCTTTGAAAAATAAACACCATAAAAGGGTTTCTTTTCCAAAGCATTTTTATGCTCAATTCCGGAGTGTTGGGAAGAGTGTGGAGCGTACTCATGTGAAATGCATTTTCCCACCTCGGGTGAAAGAGTGTCCACATGATGGGGAAGGATTAGGGTTTGCTGAGCACCTACTACGTTCCTGAGGGCAGGGAGGCTAAAAGCGAAAGACTGACTTGCAAAGACAAAGGCATAATCGGCTGTTTATTCATGTTGAGGGTTTGACCTGGATTCAGAGTCCAACCCAGTTTCCACTGCGCAGTCCTGCAACCATTCCTTAAAGGGAACGCTTTTGGGGGGAAACTGTTCAACAGGCTGGGGTACACCGAGCGCCCAGCCCAAGTGGAACAGGATGGAGGGAAGCAAGCACGGGGCTCACGGCACAGGCAGCTGGGAGGCCAGCGCCCCGACGAATCTGCAGTCCCAGAGTTCTGGGTGAAGGTCTCCACTGGGGCCAAGGTGGGGTGACGTGCCCAGAGTCACAGCCTAACCTGGGGGGCGATGCACCAGGGACGGGCCCATCATCTCCTCTGCGGGGACTCCTTTTGAAGGGCAGCTTCGGGGAGAAAGCAAAGTGTCCAGATGACACAGACCTGCACGTCTAACACCGTGCGAGGCTGGACCCGTCCTCAGCCACGAAAGGTCCCTTTGTGTCTGTGGCTCCCGGGCCCGGACAGGCCCTGCTGTCGCCCAGCGACCTCACACCATGGTCATGACCTTCAGAGCAGCCGGCTGGAACCTGCGGAGCCTCTTCTTCAGGGCCTTGGAGGCCTTGACGCGGCACAGCCTGGGCACCGGCGGCAGAGGGGGCCTGGAGCTGGCCGGGGCCCGCTGGCTGGAGCGTCCCCCGCCCTGGCCGCTGCCCTCCGAGGTGCTGCCACTGGACTCTGCGTCCCCGAAGCGGTTGGCCGTGTGGTCGCTGGCCTCGTCCCCGCTGCTCTCCGCGACGGTGGAGCGCAAGAGGGACGCGCACTCGGCCGAGTGCTCCGAGCCGTCCGACCCGCTCCGGGCTCGGGCATCCTGGCGCGGCAGCCTGGGCCTGGGTCTGGCGCACACGGGCCGCGGGCCACCCCCTCTCCGGGCCGCCGGCCTATGGGGCCCCAGGCTGGGGTCCGGGCGGGCCCGGGCTGAGATCTCTACGGAGGACTGCCACCTGCGCTGCTTCCTCCGGGCCTCCCCTCCGCTTGCCACCAGCGGGGCTGCTTCCAAGGGGAACAAGGCCTGAGCTGACACCTGGTGACCCTCTGGTCGGGCCACCAGCAGGGGGACGAAGACAGACACGGGGTAGAGGCTGGACTCAGAGCAGGACCGGCCGGGCGCCGCCCTGGCCAGGGGGGGCCTCCTGAGACCACCTCCCGACTCAGGGGGTGGCCGGGGGCCCCCGAGGGCGCCCCACTGAAGCTGCGGCCCCCCAAGCTTCAGCACCTTGTCGCTGGCCCCCCTCTTGATCTTCACAGGCTTGGCCTTGGGGGGCCCCACAGGGAGAGCTCCTCTGGCAGCAAAGTGCGGGCGGACACAGTGTCCAGGGGCGGGAGGGGGGCCCTCCCCACCCGCCCCCCCGCCCGGCGACCTGCCTCTGCCCGTCCAGCCGTGGAGAGCTGGCTGCTGACCCTGCAAGCAGGGAGCAGGGGCCTGGCCACAGCCCAGCCATGGGGAGCCTGGACGGGCCTCCCGGTGCACGCAGCCGCGCGAGGGTCTGGGGCCCTCCTCTGGACGGCTGCTGGGGTGCAGGGTGCGTACAAGGGGCACAGGCCCCGGCTGCTCGAGGCTGTCCCCACGGGCGGCCCCGCTCTGGGCCTCCCCTCCCACCTCCGCTCTCCCCGGGGCGCACACCGGCTTCTCCAGGCCACCTTCACTGTCCGCCCCCCGGACCCCGAGCCCCTGCGGAGATAGGGACGCCTCCCGTCCTGGGGGTCCACGCTCAACCACACTGCCCCTCGCAGGGGGCCCTCGGCCCTGCAGTCGCAGCAGCCTCTCTATGTAGGCGCTGGCTGGGCCAGCCTCGAGGCCCAGTCCAGTCCGAATGGGGCTCGGACCTGTGGCGCCAGGGAGGGGCTGACTGGGGGGCGAGTGGCCATCGCTCGGCGCGGTCTCCTTGGTCAGAGTAAAGAGGGGGCTCTGCAAAGCCACGGCGTGCAGGGGGCTGGGGTACGGGTACACCTCCCTGCCCCCCTTGGACACCAGGTCACACTGGTACTTGGGGTCCATGCCGCGGCAGAGGAAGGAAGTGGCCTTGGGGTGTGCCCTGGCTTTCTGGAGCCCCACTGCAGCCGGCAGGGCTCTTTCAAGGTCACCTGGGAAGGAGAAAAAGAACAAAACACAAATAAGGGAAGAAGCAAAGCACAATCCTGGGGCACGAGGCCCTCCCCCCGGGCAGGACGAGGCCCCGGCCTTGCACGTTCCACGCCTGGACACGCTGGTGTCTGCTGTACACGTCCCATCACCCGCCTCCCATCACGTTCCTTCCAGTCACAGCCTAGAAGGCGAGTCCTAGACCCTAACGTTCAGTTCCTGCCCTTGTTCACTGAAGGTGCGTAGGACGCCGAGGGAGATGGGGCGCCGGTGACCACACGGCCATCGGGACAAGGTCTCGGAACAGACCTTCCCTGAGGCATTCACAGATGTGCAAGGAAGAAAACCCATGGATCCTAACGGCCCAGGTCTAGCATAAGGAATGAGATGCATCTTTTCCTTTTGGGACACTCGGAAGAAAAAGAAAGGCTGTTCCCTGGCCAGTGGGGGAAACTGCATGTGAAGTGAACTCTCTCAACGCCCACTTGCAGCGCTGCTCCCACCCTAGTCCCCGGCAGTGGCCACGAGGGCCGTGGAAGGGTGTGAACGGATGTTCATTTTAAGTAAGACGAGAAGCCTTTTATTGCAACAGCCCTGCTACAAGGAACACAGGTGGGCGTTTGATGCCTACCTCCATCCAAAACCCAAAAAAGCCCACAGAAAATATGGGACTCGGGAACCGCCCCCCTCCTTGTATGGGGCTCGGGGACCGCACCCCTCCGTGTATGGGGCTCGGGGACCGCACCCCTCCATGTATGGGGCTCGGGGACCGCCCCCCTCCTTGTATGGGGCTCGGGGACCGCCCCCCTCCGTGTATGGGGCTCGGGGACCGCCCCCCTCCGTGTATGGGGCTCGGGGACCGCACCCCTCCTTGTATGGGGCTCGGGGACCGCCCCCCTCCATGTATAGGGCTCGGGGACCACCCCCCCTCCTTGTATGGGGCTCGGGGACCACCCCCCCCTCCTTGTATGGGGCTCGGGGACCGCCCCCCTCCGTGTATAGGGCTTGGCGCCGCCCCTGCTCCCACCTCCCCTTACCTGTGGACACTGGGCGGGGCCGGGACTCGCCTTGCAGCAGCTGGCCGGTGCCCCCCTCACTGGCCTGGGGTTCCCACGCAGTCAGGGGGACCCCACACACCGTGGTCTCATCTGCTGACCGGGGCCGGCAGTCCCCCGCGCTGGGCCTGGCCTTCGGGGTGGCAGGCAGCACAGCGCCCAGAGAGAAGGACACGCAGTCGCTGCACACAGACGTGCAGGAGGTGGACAGGGAACAGGACCCGCCGTCGCTCAGCTCGTAGAAGCCTGCACAGGGGCGCAGAGGCTGTCGGTGTGGTCTGGGGGGCCCGCGCTGAGGGGCTGGGGGTCTCAGGGAAGCAGGCCCGGGGGCGGGGAGGGGCCCGGGCCGGGGAGGTGCCCGGGGCCAGAATGCCGAGGACGCCTCCCCACCAGTGTCTCCTGTTGCCCACCACCTGCTCATCCCTCTCCTGGGCGAGTGGCTCACGTCCCCCCGTGTGACCTCCGGCTTCCAGCCCCGGAAGAGGGAGGCTGGCATCCTCCCCCGCCCCTCCTCGTGCCCGCCAAGCTCATCTGAGGCAGCCACCAGAGAAGGGGCAGCGTTTGGGGCGGTCCCCCGGCCCGGCCCTGCTACATGATTGACAACCCAGACTGTGACAGGATTTTGCAAACTGAAAAGAAGAGAAAGACACGGCAGAGAACACTGTACTTGGGAAGACGCTGGTCTCCTGGGTTTGCCGTCTGAGCTGCTGTCTGAGCCTGGAATCTGGAGAGAAAGCCCATGTGCCCAGGACCATGAAGGTCAGAACGACCCTAACCATCGCTACGTGACCTCGAAAGGAGGGTGCACAGGGCCGCAGGAGAGGAGACTGTACTGATTTTAGACTGTAGACTTAAAAAAATACTTTTGCTGTCACATAAAAGTTATTATTTACAATCTCCATGCTGGTTCAACATAAACAGAATCTGTCTTAGCCAGAGACAGGCGAGAAGCTCATGGGGTTTTTCCATCAAAAGCAATATTTTTCCAATTAAACAACGAGTATGTACACACCCACTCTCTCCCTCTCTCTCCCCGTTTTCCCAAGCGCATTTAAATAAAAGTATTAAAAGTATTTCGTCTTCAGTATTCTCCAATAACGTGCTCTTCCAGGCGCGCATACAGCTCCTGACCCTCCGGTGGCCTGAGCACAGAGGCGGGTTCACCCTGTCAGCCCTGCCGGGCAGTGCCGCGCCCTGGGGTGAGGGACAGGTGGTCCAGGGCCCGAGTGGACGCCATACCCGAGCTGGGCCTGCTGTCGCTGTCCGGGGCCTCGCTGGAGGTTCTGCGCACGTCCAGCTGCAGCTCGCTGATCTGCTGGTCCAGCTGGTCCAAGTGGGTTTTCAGGCCGACGTCCTGAAGTCTTAAACGGTTCTCAGAAGGAAAACAGGGAGACATAAAACTGCTCTGTGTACAGAAGTGGAAACTGGAGGCTCCACGTGAAGCGACAGCACACATGCAACTTAACTCCGCAAACCCACAGGCCAGCTCCCACCTGACAGCGCCCCCTTCCTCAGGCCGGACACCGTCTCTAGGACCCCTCCCGCCTCCAGCATGTCTTCCCAAGTGCAGACTTTTCTTTGCCAGCAATTTTCCATTAGACATTTCTTTATAAGAATACGGAGTAATACAGCTTATGAGAGTGGAATGAGGACCAAAAGCAGCCAAGGACACCCCCTCTGGCAGGAGCCACCGATAATATTTTCAATGTCTTTTTCTACGTAAGAGTCTACTTTCCCAGGCTCGCGCCTCGTGGACCTTGCGTTTGGTGCCTGTATCACCACGTTCCTTCACCGCAGCCCGTCCATGGCACCTGGGGGGGCTGAGCTTTCGGCTCTTCGGGGGACAGGAAAGTCCCCAGGAGAGAAAAAGGCCCTGCCTCTGCAGCGTCTTAGCTCCCATACCACAGGTGGCATTTTGACCGGTTACGGTTCTGTAGGGCTTTCAGCGAAGAGGGAGGGACGCTGCAGGAGGAGAGAGCCCAGCGCCTGGGATCAGCGCAGCCTGAACACCTGCCCCAGGAGGCAGGGTCTTTCTGGTCTTAGGGTCCACATCTCAACTCTGTCCTCCGAGGCTCTAGCTTCTCCAGGCCTCAGCTTCCCTGGCTGTAAAACGGGTTACTGTGAGTGTCAACCACACATATCCGTGTGTGTATATCATGTAATATACATACAGCACACGCATGTGGTTAACGCTCACAATATACATTCACACACACACACACACACACACGTGAATCATATGTCTGTAAAACAACACTGTTTCATAAATGCTGACTTCCTGCCTTCAGTGATAAAACTTCACCTTGTTTTCAAGGTCCACTACCTAAATTTCTTGTTTTGATTAGCAATTAAGTTTAAGGCAAATAATTAATGAATGCGATTATGCCGGTCACCCTGTTTGAGAAAATGATCAATTGTGTTTCAAATTCTTATATAGGAAATGAGGCATTACTTCAGTAGCTTCAATAATCTGAGAAGTCAGTCCAAGGGGGAAGCAGGTGGCGGTAACTTGATTCTTACGGGAGAACTACGTTGGCGCAGACTGTTCCCATACCACCAGGGGTAGGGGCCGAGGGCCCAGCACCTGGTGAGTGGCAGACCACCACACCCAAATCCACTTTCCTCTGGACCCAGTGCAAGGGTCTCAGAACAACCTCCAAGTCTTGTAGCAAGAGAGTCTCCCAGCCTCAGGTAATAGTATCTGTAAACATAACACTGCAAAAAACCAGAATTTAATCAAACCGTACACACCCAGGACCACCCAGAGTAGCCTCAACATCCTGGCACGTTTTCACAAAGGGAAACGCTCCCCAGGTCGGCACTACCTGACAGCCGGAGCGGCGGGGGCAGCAAAGGTGAGCTCCCGGCCCATCACTACCCAAGTAAAAAACACTCAGACAAACGGCGGGAATTTTTACTGCAAATGACTTTTCTTCTAATGTCGTAAAATGAGACCACGGTACTGGCGGAGAGTTCAGTTCCTCTGTTTGACCACGCTTCGACGTTTATAAACATGGATTTTGACCCCTTCTCTTCCAAATCACGATGTCCTCTTTCTTCTGAAGGGGGACCTCTCTGGATTCCATAGTTGGCTTCTCTCCTCCCTCTCCAATCCCCCTCCCCCCCGGAAAACTGACCCTGGCGTGTTTGTGCTGGAATAATTGCTTTGTGATTAATGTTTGCCCAGCCCGGCCTGCAGCTGGTGGCTTCTGACTAGTGTTGAGGGGCACAGCCACGCAGACCCCCGGGTGCGTCCCCAGGACCCCGCTGCATGGCGACAGGGCTTTGTCACCCAGGATTGGCACTGTCCTCCGTAACCCTTCCCCCGTCCCTCGCTGGGGGTTTTTATGTCTCCGCTTTTCACTAACTCCTCGGTCTCTAACTCTGTGCTAAGTCAAAGGTTCCTCACGGCACCAGGACTGAGCATACCCCACTGCGGAGCCAGGCACACAGCATCGACTTCCATGTATTTCTGCAGGGAAAATGTGTTACAGCAATGTCACACGGGTTCCCTCCAGAGCAGCGAGCCAGTCTGTGTGGCCACCAGCCCTCCCTACTCACCGCAGGCCTCCAGGCTCAGGGGCAGGGCAGCACATCCTGTCTGAATCCCCTGAACCTGGGCGAGGGGCAGGGGGTCCGGTGTAAGGGAAAGCACAGCCCGGTTCCCAGGAGCTGGGAGCCCCGGGGCATCCGTGCAGACCCCAGGGCTCCCTGCCACACCCGTTAACTCAGACTCTAGGGCACTCCTGGGAATCTGCATTTTGACAAGCTTCCCTGGGACCAATTTTTTATGACCACAAAAGTTTGAGAACTTCTACCCAGGGAATGCCATTCAAAACAAGTATCTGGCTTAGCCCTTTCTTCGAGATGCGGACTTTACACGCCATGAAAGACTGATGCGATTTCCACCTGCTTTGCCCTTTTGCTCCCCATCTACAATTCGGCTTTCCAGCCTTCTCAACCTTTACGGCAGATTGAGAGGACAAAAATGAAAAACGTCCCAAAGTTCAGGATACAGAGATGGCATCTAAAACACCTCTGTTCTCTCCTTGAAAGCTGAGAACACGCACAGGAAGCATTTTCCGCATGAGTTCCACGGCACTGCAAGTGCCCTGTGGGTGGGTAAATGTTACTTCCTAGCTTGAAAAGAGGTCCTTCAAAGGGCCAGGGTCACAGATTAGCCTGGGGCATAACAAGCACTAGTGCCGCAGAAGGAAGCCTTGCCCAGCCCCGTGGATGCCTCCCCCTCCTCTGTGACCCTGAGCAAGTTCGTTCCCCTGAGAGGTCACGGAGCAAGCATGGTCGGTCCAAGGAAAACACCAGACGTCGTGATTACAGCTGCAGAGTCAGACCCTCATTTCCTGCAGTGCTTAATGCCGGCACCTGCCAGGGAGGAGGAGATGCTGCCACTCAGGGTCAGGGCAAGCCGTGACCAGCAAAACAACCACCAGCAGATTCTCCAGCACCAGTTTCCCTGCAGGTCCCCAGAGCCTTTCCTCACATCCCACCTGGGGTGACCGCTGGCGCCTCCTGGTGGGAGATGGAGCTTCCAGGCTCCTCTGGGGTATCCAAATCTTTCCAAGTCAGTGTTGCTGGGAACGTAACGCTTATAAAAATGGGAATGGCAGCCTCTTCTTGGGGAATGACAATCTCCCAGGAAGGCACAGACAGGTGAGCACAGGACCGGCCAAACAGTAAGGGCTGCTTTGGTCAGAGGTCATGGGGGTTACATTAGCTTAGAAATACAGAACGTGGAGATAGTAAATACTGAAATCATCTTCCGCTTTGTTACAGCAGTAAAACTCGCTCATTTATTTATTCAACAAATACTAAGTACCTACTGCGCGCTTCCTGTTGTGACTGTAGACGCAGCAATTAAAAAGGTGTAGCTCGTTCGTTCTGGTAAGTGTTAATGTGATGTCTTCTCCTAATTGCAGTTTAAATCCCCCCCCAAAATGCTCAAGCTCATTCTCACTTGGGAATGTCTGTGGGACAAAACTTTTATCTGGGTCAGATAAAAGTTCTTCCTGTCTCCACACCTGAATGGTGACCCATGCCCCGGTTAACCCCAGGGTGGAGGTAGGAGGGGCCCCGATTAGCCGGGAGTTACTGAAGTGTGGACCTGGGGCTGGAGATGAAGGCCTTTTGATTGTACCCTGCATCATAGAACTAGGATCACTCCTACTTTTTTCTCTGTAAGAAAAATGTGAACGTGTTAATCGCCGGGCTGGTGTCACACACATTCAATTATTCTTCTCTTTTGATCACATAATCTGTGCCAAGAACAAAGTTTCAAGACAAAGGGTGCGTGTTCCTTCTGGTCCCCACATTAAAAAATAAATAAATAAAACAAAAAACCCCTGTTTGATCTTCTCTCCCAAAAGGCTCCCCGTAATTAGAGGCTGAGGACTCACAAGTCTGATCTGTACATTACTTAAGCCAAGTTAATCATCAACTGCGTTCTAGCTCCCCCGACAGAACAACTCACAGCAGCATCGCAAAGCTCCTTCCTGCCACACGCACGTCATGCATCTTTGCAGGCTCTGTGTGCCCCTCCGAGCTCCAGTTGAAGGTAGGACGCACGCACACACACACCCACACCCACACAGGTAAGCTAAACCTGCAGCTGTGACTGGATAAGATGGGGGGTGAGAAGCCTATGGAAGTTCCACTCGGTAACTAGCTCCTTCCTTTGCATAGCAGCCACGGAATCACAGGAGGAGAGGCTGCGCAGTTAGGGCCCCCCCTTGCCATGTGGGAAGATCGCGGGAGTCCTGGGACACATCTTAAGACGCTGAGCTTCCTGATTCTCTAATCCAGAAGCAGCTAACAAATCATTGACACGACTGCGCTAAGCTGGTAGCAAAGCAGCAGCTTCATCCAGGCTACTTTGTAAAGACAGCAGCCTTTCAACAGGGCAGATTTAATTTCTCATTTAAAAGACATTCCCCTTGGAGTACTACAGTCAGCTCTACCAAATAGACATCTTTCTATGCAGCCTTCTAATTTTTCCTTTAAAAAACACTGCAACCCTGCAAAACTCTTGAGTTTTTTCCAATACATGAGATGAAACCATACATTGGATAAATAACTGAGGCAATCACCTGAGGAGTGTCTTCAGTGGTACAAAAGGGACCCGCGTTTGGAGGAGCCCAGCGGGGAGAAGGCCGGTGGGAAAGCAGGCCCAGGAGGCCCAGCGGGGTTCCACCGCCTCTGCGTACAGAGGACACACCTCTTTTCATAGGTCAGGTTACATTTTAAAGTCGGAGAGGCCCTCATCGGATACACGCTCTCCCCAACATCTCATTACAGTGACACGAGCCCAGAGCTCAACCTGAGCACATCACTGGGGACAATTCGGGGGACACTTGGCACGCTGGCACTGCTGTCCCCAGACCCACGCAGCAGGCAGAGGCTGGCACCGGGCGCAGGACACCAGAATCCCAAGTAGCCCCCAGCAGGGGAAACCGATTTAATGCGTTCTTATCAGCAAAACTCCAACCAACAGGAGTACATACTAAAGTCGGTCTGCGCCGGGAAGTAGGCAGAGCCGGGCGCAGCCCCGATGCGCGGCTCGGCGCGGGCGGCCCGGCCGGGCTGCTTTCAGGGCCCGGATGCCTAGCCTCGCGCCTCGGGCCTCCGCGTCCCTCTCATTCGGGACCGAGCTGCGTCCTTCGAAATCGCCGAGGGTGCCCCCCGATCGGTCGGGCGGCCCGTCCGCCTGTTGCCTGCCGGGTGGACCGGGTCCCCGCGGCCCCGCGCGCCCGGAGCGGCCCCGCGACCCCCGCACGCGCTCCTTACCAGCTGCTCCTGCAGCGCCGCCAGCGCCGCCTCCAGCCGCAGCTCGTGTGCGCGGGGCCCGCGGGGGGCGGCGGGCCCGGGCGGGGTCTGCACGGCCAGGGCGCCCCACACGCGCGCCTGTTGCCTGGCGCGGAGCCCCTGCAGCTCGTGCAGCCCCGCGAGGGCCGCGCGCAGCCTGGCGCCCACCCTGCGGCGGTCCCAGCCCGCGGGCCCCGGCGGGCCGCCCGGCGCCCACATCCCGCGTTCGACCTGCGCGGCTGCCCGGAGCCTCCCCGGCCTCCGAGCGGCGCCGGGCGGTGCGCGCGGCCTCCGCGCCGCCTCTCCCCGCCCCCGGCCCGCGGGTCGCCGAGGCGGGGTGGGACCTATCGGTGGCAGAGGAGGCGGTGTCTGCACACGCCCCGGGGTCACAGCGGCCGCTCCCGGGCCCGCCCCGTCGGCGGAGCCCCACGCCCTTGGGGACCCGGGCCGCGCGCTCCAGGACGCCCGGAAGGCGCGCGGTGACCCTTGGAGGGGATCCGAGGGAAGGAGGAGCCGGGTGGGCGCGGGTGAAGGGGCGAAAGTGGACCAAACACGGAGAAAGGTCTTGTTCAGGTTAGAAGCAATGTTTTTAAGGTAAATTATTGGATAGCTCCCCATTGTAAGGACTGTGTTACCATTATGAACTCACTAGCACTTTGAAAAAACTCCACTTTTCCTGGAAACCTCAGCTTGTCTTTTTTTTTTTTTTAATAATAGTAGCTTTACTGAGATATAATTCACATACCATTTGCTTCCCCTATTTAACACGTACAATCCAATGGTCCCTTAGTATTGCATATTCACCAAGTTGTGCAAATATCACCGCAATGCATTTTATAACATTTTTACCACCCCCCAAAGAAGCTCTGTGCCCCTTAGCGGTCACCCTCCATTTCCCCGCTGCACCCAGCGCTAAGCTGCCTGTTTGGGAGGTTTTATAGAATCACACGATAGGTGGCCTTTCAGGACCGGCTTCGTTTACTGAGTGTATTTTCAAGGTTCATCCACGTTGTAGCAGGTATCAGTACTTCACTCCTTTTTATTGCTAAATAATGTTCCGTTGTATGGCAGGACCCGTTTTTATTTATCCATTTATTCCTTAACGGGTTGTTTCCACTTTCTGACCATTATGAATAGTGCTACTGCTATGGCTGTTCATGTACAAGTTTTTGGGTAGAAGTATGTTTTCATTTCTCTTGGGTGTTTACCTAAGGGTGGAATTGCTGGCTCATAGGTAACTTCTGTGTTTAATCTTTTGAGGAACAGCCAGACTGCTTCCCCAAGTGGCTGCACCATTTTACGTTCCCACCAGCACCGCATGAACCCTCCAAATGCTCCACGCCGTCACCAGCATTCGTCTTCTTGGTCTCAGCCGTTCCGGTATGTGGGAAGGGGTATCCCATTGTGATTTGATTTCCGTTTCCCTGATGGCAAGTGACGCTGGTATCTTTCCGTGCACTTATTGGCTATTTGTGTGTCTTCTTTAGAGAAATGTCTGTTCAGATCGTTTGCCTGTTTTTATGATTGAGCTGTAAATATTCTTTATGTATTCTAGATACAATTCCATTATCAGGTATATGATTTGCGAATATTTTGTTCACTCTGTGGGGTATCCTTTCACTTTCTTGATAGTGTACCTTGCAGCAAAACGTTTTTAATTTTGATTAAGTCCAATTTATCTAGTTTTCTTTTGTTGCCTGTACTTTTGGTGTCATATCTAAGAAACCATTGCCCAATCCAAGGTCAAAGATTACTTCTGTGTTTTTTTCTAAGATTTTAAAAATAGTTTAGTGCTTACGTTTAAGTCTTTGATCTGTTTTTAGTTAATTTTTGTACATGATGTGAGGTAGGGGTCCAACTTCATTTTTAAACGTGTGGGTATTCAGTTTTCCCAGAACCATTGGTTGCAAAGACAGTTCTTTCCCCATTAAATTGTCTTGGGACATTTGCTGAAAATCAGTTGATTCAGAAAAATCAATTTCTGGATTCTCAATTCTATTTCATTGGTGTATATGTCTATCCTTATGCCAATTCCATATCGTTTTGGTTACTGTAGCTTTGTGGTAAGTTTTAAAGTCAGGAAATGCGAGTCATCCAACTCTGTTCTTTTTCAAGACTGTTTTGGCAATTCAGGCTCCCTTGCATTTCCACATGAATTTTAAGATCAGCTTGTCAATTTCTGCTAAGAAGCCAGCTGGCATTTTGATGGAGATTGCAGAGGAATCTGTCAACTGATTGGAGAAGTACTGCTACCTTAAGGTTGAGATGTCTGAACTATAAACGTGGGATGTTTTCCATTTGTTTAGGCCTTCTTCAATTAACAGTGTTCTGTAGTTTTCAGTGTACAAGTCTTGCACTTCTTTTGTTAAATTTATTTCTAAACATTTTATTCTTTTTCAAATTATTGTAAATGGAAATGTTTTTCAATTTCATTTTCAGAATGTTCATTGCTAGTGTATAGAAATAAGTAACTGATTTTTGTATATTGATCTAAGCAAACTTGTTGAATTTTTTATTAGTTCTAATGGATTTTTAGTGGATTCCTTTGCATTTTTAAAAATTTTCAAGATCACGTCATCTGGAAATAGATATGTTCACTTCTTACTTTTGTATTTGGATGCATCTAAATTCTTTTTCTTGCCTTATTGCTCTGCCTAGAACTTCCAGTACATGTTGAATAGAAGTGGTGAGAACAGGCATCCTTGGCTTTTTCCTGTTCTTGGGGTGGAGGGAGGAGCATTCAGCCTTTAACTATTGAGTATGATGTTAGCTGCAGGTTTTTCTTCAGATGCCTTTTATCAGAATGAGGACGTTCCTTTTGATTCCTACTTTCTTGAGTGTTTGTATCATTGAGTTTTTCGGGTTATTTTATGTTTCTTTTGTGTTTTCCTTGGTTGTCTGTACTTGTCTTATCTAATATTGAGAAAAAGCATGAGACGGAGACTTAAGCGGCCTCAGTTCCAACCTCTTTTGCCTTCAGTTTTCTCAACTGTATAATGAGTGGATTGAAGATTGCTGGTGCTGCTTTTTTTAAGTAAAAAAAGTTATGATTCCTCCTTATGTTTTGTTCCAAAGAGAGCTTTAGAGAGAGGGAGAGACTGGATATGATCCCTTTATTGGTTATCTCTCTTCCCCTCATCTGTGACTCTCTTAATGGTGTCTTTTGGAGAGCAGAGGTTCTTCATTTTTATGGAGTCTTATTTGTCACTGATCTTGTTTGTGCCATTTTAAAGAAATTTTCGCTTCAGGAAATTCAGGCTCTTGAAGATATTATTTAAAGCTGCTTCTAGAAACTTTATTATTTTACCTTTCTTATTTAGATCTACAATCCACGTAGAATGGCTTTTTGTTTATTGTATGAGACAGGGAGATCACAATTTACTTTTTCTCAAACACGTCCCAGTGCAATATTTATTGCCCCAAATATCTTAGTGTGTATTTCCTACACAAAGGTATTATTTTAACCAAATTCGATCATTAAATCAGGAAACTGATTTGATTCATAATTACCGTCTAATTTTCAGGTCCAGTGCAGGTTTTACCAATGATTCCATTTAACATCCTTTGGATCAGAACAACCCCCTCCAGACTTAGCTGTCCTGTCCTGCTGGTCTCTGTCAGCCTGGAGCAGGGGCCCAATCTATCCTTGGCCTATGACTCAGCACTTTTGAAGACTGCATTTTCAGGATGCTCCTTGATTTCCTCTTGCTGAAGTTTCCTCCTGGGTCAGGTTATGCTTCTGAGGCAGGAATATGAAGAGTGACACTGTACTCTTGTACATCTCACCAAGGGGCACACAGCTTCAACTTGACCATTCCTGACACTGCCCACACTGCCCACCTCATCTGTATCAATAGCTGTGTCTTTCACCTGTCCGTCCATCCAGTCATCTGTCCGTGTAAGATCTATCCAGCATCTATCTTTTCTCCGTTCCTTCCTTCCTTCCTTCCTTCATCCATCCGTCTATCGACCAGTCCATTTATCTATCTATCTGTAGCTGATCAGTTGTTCAGGATAGGAAGGGAGGGGAAGTGGGGGAAGAAAAGAAAGAAGCAAGAGCCCAAAGAGTGCTGTTGGGTTTTATCCTCCATGTGCGGCAGCAGGAGGAGGGTTCCGGAGTCCTTGGTGCTGGCCTAGGGCAGTGGGTGGGCAGAAATGCTGGACCGCCTCTGCTGAACTGTGGGCAGTTGTGCTCCTGTCTCTGAAGGTGGGCACACCTGGGGTTGGCATGAAGGGCTCTATGTGGCCAGTTGCCCCTACACTCTGACCTCTAATGTTCTGAGATTTAGGGGTGCGTTGAGGGGGACTGAGGGCTCTCCACTCCCCAAAATGTGCTGGGAGCCTTGCTGAGGGGGAAGCTCCTGCGTCCTTAGTGCTCTTGGGAGCGGCTACCACATTCCCGTCCCCTCCATCCCCGGGGCGGGAAGGATGCTGGGTGTAGACTGCAGCTCCTGCCCTGGGCTTCCGTGAGGCTCGCGTGTCAGCTGTCACCTACACTCCCCTGGGGTGACAGTGTATTCAGGTCGCAGGGGCGGGCCTTTCCTTTGTGAGTATTGGAGGGTCTGAAAGTATGTGACTTATTCAATGATTATACATCCACGTAGCTGAAAAGATTATTATTTAACTATAACTAAATAGCAATGAAAGAAATGTTTCTAAGATGCCAAGAAAAAACAAACTGAATTAAATGTTGTAACTGTAAGTGTATGAAAAGTGCCCCTGCATACCAGCAGGGCTTATGGAGCATAAGACAATTAAGACAGTCATTGGCAAAGATGGCAGTGTGGGAAGACGCTGAGTTAGTGTTTTCCCACAACTAGGGCACCTGCCAGCCGCTGGTGGGGGAGCCTGATGCCCAAGGAGACGGGAGGAACCCCCAAGTGAACTGGTAGGACATGGGGGGATTGAGGGGGAGGAGAAGTGGAGGCCAGACAGGATTGGAGCCCCTGAGGCCAGGGAGATCAGAGAAGCAGGCGGGAGGGACCCTCCGGGAGGAGTGGAGGGTGATCGCCTGGCCCACTTGGGCACGGGGAGCCTACTGAGCTCCCAGGCTGATACGCTGCCCTGCAAAGCCCCCTCCAGGCTGTGTGGGTCCTTGGGGGCACAGGAGGGAGGCTGGGGAGATCAGGAGAGGCGGGCGGGAAGGGCCCTCCAGACCAGAGGAGCAGGAGAGGAGAGGAGGGCGTTTGCCCCGCCCACTCGAGCCCAGGAAGCCTGCTGGGCTCCCAGGTGAGGTCTCTGCCCTCTGAGAACAGGGGTGGGGGCCACGCCTGGGCCCCTTCTGCTCCTTGAGCCTAAGCCCCACCCCCCACAGCCCCCAGGGCCTTTTCCAGCCCTGTGGGTCCTGAGCATAAGCCCCACCCATCCCCCAAACCTCGCCCTTGCTTAGGCCCCGTCCTCCACAGCCAAGGCATTTACTCTCCACCTTTTTCTTTTCTTTCTTCTTCTTCTTTTTTTTTTTTTCTTTTCCCTTCTTCTCTTTTTTATTCTTGTGGTACTGATGTACCTTCTGGTTGTTGACTCATCTATATTTTTATATTCCTTCTGACATATCTGTTAGTTTCCTAGTCTAATTTTATTTTTTACTTTGTTATTGTTCTATTTTTTCTTTTCTTTTTTTTGGCCACCGCATGTGGCTTGCGGGATCTTGGTTCACAAGCCGAAGGTCAGGTGAAGCTTCTGCGGTGGGAGCTCTGAGTCCAAACCCCTGGACTAACAGAGAACCTCAGACCCCAGGGAATACTCATCAGAGTGAGGTCTCACCGAGTTCCTCATCTCAGCACCAAGACCCAGCTCTACCCAACAGCCTACAAACTCCAGTGTTGGAAGCCTCAGGCCCAAAAACCAGTAAGACAAGAACACAATCCCACTCATAAAAAAAATTTTAAAAGTGAGACAGCAAAAATATATGTCACAGATGAAGGGGCAAGGTAAAAACCTACAAGACCAAATAAATGAAGAGGAAGTAGGCAGTCTACCTGAAAAAGAATTCAGAGTAATGATAGTAAAGATGATCCAGAATCCCGGAGATAGAATGGAAGGACGGATTGAGAAAATACAAGAAATGCTTAACAAAGATCTAGAAGAACTAAAGAACAAACAAACAGATGAACAACAAAATAACTGAAAGGAAAAATACACTAGAAGGAATCAATAACAGAATAACTGAGGCAGAAGAACGAATAAGTGAGCTGGAAGCCAAAATAGTGGAAAGAACTGCCAAGGAGCAGAATAAAGAGAAAAGAATGAAAAGAATTGAGGACAGTCTCAGAGACCTCTGGGACGACACTAAATGCACCAGCATTCGAATTAGAGGGGTCCCAGAAGAAGAAAAAAACAAAGAGTTTGAGAAAATATTTGAAGAGATTATAGTCGAAAAGTTCCCTAACATGGGAAAGGAAATAGTCACACAAGTCCAGGAAGCACAGAGAGTCCCATACAGGATAAACCCTAGGAAAAACACACCAAGACGCATATTAATCAAACTAACACAAATTAAATTCAAAGAAAAAATATTAAAAGCAGCAAGGGAAAAACAAAAACTAACATACAAAGGAATCCCCATAAGGTTATCAGCTGATTTTTCAGCAGAAACTCTGCAGGCCAGAAGGGAGTGGCAGGGTATACTTAAAAGTTATGAAAGAGAAAGACCTAGGACCAAGATTACTCTACCTGGCAAGGATCTCATTCAGATTCGATGGAGAAATCAAAAGCTTTTCAAACAAGCAAAATCTAAGAGAATTCAGCACCACCAAACCAGCTTTACAACAAATGCTAAAGGGACTTCTCTAAGTGGGAAACACAAGAGAAGAAAAAGACCCATAAAAGCAAACCCAAAACAATTAAGAAAATGGTAATAGGAACATACATATCAATAATAACCTTGCATGTAAATGGATTAAATGCCCCATCCAAAAGATACAGACTGGCTGAATGGATGCAGGACATGGAAGCAACCTAAGTGTCCATTGACAGATGAATGGATAAAGAAGATGTGGCACATATATACTACGGAATATTACTCACCATAAAAGGAAATGAAATTGAGTTGTTTATAGTGAGGTGGATGGACCTATAGTCTGTCATACAGAGTGAAGTAAGTCAGAAAGAGAAAAACAAATACCGTATGCTAACACATATATATGGAATAAAAAAAAAAAGGGTTCTGATGAACCTAGTGACAGGGCAGGAATAAAGATGTAGATGTAGAGAATGGAATTGAGGACACGGGGTGGGAGGGGGAAGCTGGGGCGAAGTGAGAGGGGCATGGATATATATACACTACCAAATGTAAAATAGATAGCTTGTGGGAAGCAGCCGCATAGCACAGGGAGATCAGCTCGGTGCTCTGTGAACACCTAGAGGGGTGGGATAGGGAGGGTGGGAGGGAGACGCAAGAGGGAAGAGATATGGGAACATATGTATATGTATAACTGATTCACTTTGTTGTACAACAGAAGCTAACGCAGTATGGTGAAGCAGTTATACTCCAATAAAGATCTATTAAAAAAAAAAAGACAGCCATTGGCAAGTTTGCTGCGGTGGTGGGTGGCTTTCTCCACTGTGCTAATTTACTCTCTTGTTGATCAGTTTATTTGTACAATAAGCCAATATTCACATACACATGCACACAGCACATCCTCATGCACACAGCCCTGCATACTATTAGAAAACTTTTTTTCCCAATCAGATTGGCAGAGATCAGAAAGAACGGTGATCCCTTGTAGCAGGAGATGGTGGGACAACGGGCCCTCACAAGCCCTCCTCCCTCTGACCCCTGCTGGGCACCCCCTTCCTCGCCAACGCCCCGTCCACTCCACCTCAGTCTCCTGTGGCCTCTCAGCTCCCCAGGACCTTTGCATGTTCTGTGCCCTCTACCCGGAAGGCTCAGCCTCGGTGTCTGCATGGCCTCCCCTCCCCTCCCCTCCTCTCCTCTTTTTTCAGATCAGTTTCCAGTCAGGCCGGCCCTGACCTTGCTGCACCCCTGGGGCCCTCTGTCCACTTTTAGTTTTCTCAGCACATCATCCTCTCACATTCTTTATAGTTTGCTTGTCTCTTATGATCATTGTTCTTTGTTTGTTTCCCCCACTAGACTGTAAGCCTGGTGAGGATAGAGATCTTTGCTTTTAAACTGGTGTATTTGATTTTATTTTATTATTTTTATTTATTTTTACATCTTTATTGGAGTATAATTGCTTTACAATGGTGTGTTAGTTTCTGCTTTATAACAAAGTGAATCAGTTATACATATACATATGATCCCATATCTCTTCCCTCTTGCGTCTCCCTCCCTCCCACCCTCCCTAGCCTACCCCTCTAGGTGGTCACAAAGCACTGAGCTGATCTCCCTGTGCTATGGGGCTGCTTCCCACTAGCTATCTACCTTACGTTTGGTAGTGTATACATGTCCATGCCTCTCTCTGGCTTTGTCACAGCTCACCCTTCCCCCTCCTCATATCCTCAAGTCCATTCTCTACATCTGTGTCTTTATTCCTGTCCTGCCCCTAGGTTCTTCAGAACCATTTTTTTTTTTTTTTAGATTCCATATATATGTGTTAGCATATGGTATTTGCCTTTCTCCTTCTGACTTACTTCACTCTGTATGACAGACTCTAGGTCCATCCACCTCATTACAAATAGCTCAATTTCGTTTCTTTTTATGGCTGAGTAAACTGGTGTATTTTAGATGCCAGCCTGGCTCCAAGTAGATGCCTAATAACATTTGCTGGATAAACACTTGGTAACTTGTTCATCATTGAGCTGAAAGAAAACTTTAAAAATGATGTCTGGGACTTCCCTGGTGGTCCAGTGATTAGGACTCAGTGCTTTCACTACAGGGGCCCGGGTTTGATTCCTGGTCAGGGAACTAGGATCCTGCAAGCCTTGCGGCATGGCCAGAAAAAAATAAAGAAGAAAAAAAAATTATATCATGTTTTTCTTAGATCATCCCCCATATGGTATAACATTTTTTTACATTATTGAGTTTTGTTACAAAAGTAATATACAAGGTTCAAGAGATATGTAAAAAAAATTTAATATCATCTCTCCATCCCCCTTGGATTAAACCTTCTTTATGTATTCTAAGGTACAGCCTTTCACAACCCTATCATCTATCTATCCATCTACATATGTATGTATGTGTCTATCGATCATCTATGTATGTATGTATGATGTATGTATCTATCCATGCATATATGCATGTATGTGTCTATCTATCCATCCGTCTATCATTATCTATTTATCCAACTATCTATCATTCTATCCATCCATCTATGTATGTATGTATGTATCCATCTATGTATGTATGTGTATCTATCGTCCATGTATGCATGTATGATGTATGTATCTATCCATGCATGTATGTGCCTATCTATCTATCCATCTCCGTATCATTCATAACGTCACTCTTCTCTTACCCCACACGTCACCCTACAGTGTCACCATCTCATAACTCTTTGAATCGACAGCTAACGTTCCATTCTATGGATTCTATGGATCTACCTTAATCATTCTTCTATTGATGAGCATGATGCTGTTTCCTTATTTTTTTCCTACAACAGCAGTGCTACAAAAAGCACCCTTCTACATATGGCCTCAGTATTGTTGTTTGTTTCTGAGGCCATCTTCTCAAAAGCAGGACTTCTGATGTCAGAGAGGGTCTGTGTTTTTATCTTAATGTCACGAGGTTGTCTCTCACAAAGGTTGTAACAGACTCCCCAGATCATGGCTGACGCCAAACATCATCATTTAAAAATATTTTTTCTTGTTTAAGTGGTAAAAGATGGGATCTCGTATTTATTCAACGTCCAACGCTGTGGATCTCGTGAGTGAGAGCATCTTCTCACGTGTCCATCCGCAGAGTCTCATTTCTCCTGGGAGCTACTCCCTCGTTTCCCTGCTGCTGGTCTTCATCTCATCATAGGCAGGAGCTTTCCCCGTGTTCTGGGAATTGCCCCCTCAGGGTCAGGAGAAGATGCCAGCAGTGTTGTGTAACTGACGCTGGACTCCAGCAATTCCAAACACCTGCTCAGAAAAGGGAATGCCTTCCATCTTGGAGGCGATGACAGATCATCAGGGGAAACTGGTAGAACATATTCAGGATGGAGCCGGCATGTGGTCCTGGGAAGAGCGGGGACCAGTGAGCTCTGCTGGTCACACAGACTTGCAGCTGGTGATGTAGGTGGTCTGATGAGACCCACGTTTGTCCTGATGGAATTTTGTCACATAATCATGCTTCATTTGGTTTTGAAAAACTAAAAGGATTATTGCCGAAGTCTGAATTCACATTTGTACAAGTTTTCGGTGTTTTTGGATGTTCATGATGTACCTCGAGAATTGTCTCTGTTTTGACTTTTCTTTGTAAAATGTGGGTTTAATATTTAGCAGTAATACTTGCCATTCTCGTGTCTGGATGGAGTGGCAAGAAAGTAGCCCGTGCACGTGAAGCTCCCCTGAGCTTCCCTGAGAAGGGCCTCCCCGGGGTGTGGATGTGGAGAGGGTGCCTCTGTGCAGACACGCATGGCTTGAGAACCCTTGGAGTCAGCACCCAACAGACAGCGGGGCTGAAATTCCGTGTAGCTTTTGTCCGAAGCCACCGTGAACCTCATACGATGGTATCACTCATTCAGACTTGGGCGTTTTGAGTTGATGTGGCGTGACTCGATCTGCACAGTCATAATGAATTTCTAAGCATGAAAGCCACACGCCTAGGAGCCAAATAAATGCACTATGTCTGTCACTGGTCCGGCCTTATTTACTTGAAAAACGAAGTCACGTCTTAATTACCCCTCTTTCCCTTTTCTTTAAATTCATCATTTAAGAGTATTATCTCAGGGCTTCCCTGGTGGCGCAGTGGTTGAGAGTCTGCCTGCCGATGCAGGGGACGCGGGTTTGTGCCCCGGTTCGAGAAGATCCCACATGCCGCGGAGCGGCTGGGCCCGTGAGCCATGGCCGCTGAACCTGCGCGTCCGGAGCCTGGGCTCCGCCACGGGAGAGGCCACAGCAGTGAGAGGCCCGCGTACCGCAAAAAAAAAAAAAAAAAAAAGAGTATTATCTCAGCAACTTTTCAATCTTCACTCCTTCCCTGATGACCGCCTGGGTGGGTGGGTTACTTGTTTTCTCAGAACTGTGAGATGACAGATAATTGGTGAAAAGGGCTCGACGTGCCTTTGATCTTGTGTTTGCACAGAGTGACGGGGGCATGGGTGGCAAAATAGGATGTATTTGTGCGTGTCTGTGCGTGTATTGCTCTGTTAAAAACACAGAAGGACGCTGTGTCCTATGGTCAATTAGCAATGCATAGTCATTTTTGTTCCAAGATTAAAATTGGAAATCCGTAGCCTTTTGTAAGGACAAAATTGAATTGGAGACGATGAAGCTACTTGTAACTTCACTTCTCTTGTGTTTTATTACTCCACCGTAAAGGAAACTCTAATGTCTGCATTGCTACATATAAATGGTAACTCAGAAGGTGACTTTATTTTCTAGGGCCATCCATCGTTTGGACAATGGTGGTTAGTGTCACCTTTTATGTACTTCTAATTGCGTTTCATGGTGCAGACAGATGTTGGTTGTCCAAAGTGTCTACATCCAGTCCTCTAAGCCTTACATGTAATTCTCCTACGGCTCTTACAAAGGGGGCACTAACGCATTATGCCACTTTTCAGACTCGGTGTGTCCATCCGTCCGAGGTGGGTCTTGAAAGGTCAACAGTATGTTTAATTATGCAGTGATCTGGGGCTAATGTCATGAGGCACCTCCCATATTCTCCCTACTTTTGGGTACTCACTATCAGAGATATTTTCTCTTCACATGTGGAAATAACTTTATTGTTTATGCTAATTATTAAAGACATATGTGATGATGGTTAAATCATTAGCAGGAGAAAACTGGTCATAAACCCATCCCATTGTGCACAGTTTTGAATATGTTATGTCTTTCCAGAGATTTCTGTGCAAATATAATTTTAATGCAAATCTAATCTCTTTCTTACTTAATACTTTTTTGGCCATTTTCAATATTAATACCTAATATCCTATTTTGTGACTATAAAATAGCATATTTTACTAACCCCCCTATTGATGGACATTACATAATCAACTATTTTCCCCATTCTAAATCATCCTGAATAAAAGGGTTTATTTCCTCCCCACCCTCTGAGAAAAAGTCTAGTCAATACGAGGTATTATTAAAACTTTTCCCCCATTTTATATGATTCTTAGATTAATATTGAGAGTGAATATTTTTTGGGTATATGTTAGGTATGTACAGGCCTTGTTTGGAACTTTCCTGTTCAAATCTTTTGTCAAAACTTTAATCAGGATACTTATTATGGGTATGTAAGAACTCTACATTAAAGCTGTGGGGAGAAGGTGTCAAACGTAACATAAAACAGAAGGAACCTGGGACCCCTTAATGTGAGGGTCGGAGTCATAACGTTTGAGGTCGTCGGCAATAAAAGATGGTTCAGAGTGAAAACCCTAGTGATAGAGAGGTGATTCACTATAGTAGGTGTATCTTCTTTAGGTGGGAATTTCCATATGTGGGAAAGAGGCTCATTGAAACTAATGAAGGTAACGTTGGGCTGAGGCCGGCGTGGTGTCTTCTGTGGACGTCCACTCCCGAGCACGAATCAGACACTCCCTCCACTCACACCCACAGAGTCCTGAAATGTTTCTGCAACTTTTATTTTACAGAAACCACAATATCACTCACAACCAGACTCTCCGTTACGACCGGAAATTAAGGGAACACTTTAATCTTCGAGAAATAGGAAACTTTGGGGCATGTTTATATAATTGTACACGTATAATTGTTAAACAGTTTTCTATTGGATTAAATGAAATGAATGTATCATTGTTGGATATACACAGTTTGCTGATTATTCTCATGTGTTTTAGATCATGTAATTACAGGCGGCAGAGCCCACCCTCTACCCAAGGGCAAAGTGAGTTGGGGCTGGTTATGATTTATATAAGTCACTCGCATCTCAATTCTAACCACCACCATCTCCAGGGCATCCGGTGGCCACCTGTGGTTCCCACTTGAAGGGAGGGAGCCGCCCAGGGCTGCTCACCTCCTGTACCTGCCCTGAGGTGAAATAGGGCTCGAGGGAAACCCTGCTGATTGAGGAAATCAGACCATGAGGGTTTAGAGAGCTGTCTGCAGTTACGCAACAAAATTAACGATAATTGCTGTGGAACCACTCAGACAGCCTTATCTCTCGGGGCCAAGCTGAGCACAAAACAGACTACCTTCTCTTGGGACGAAAACCCGAGTGCATTGCATACCTGTCTGTGGGTTCCCGGAAACAGCCTCGGTATCAGAAAGCACCCGACTGCTTTGGAAAGGTGAGACTGCTCTGTAGTTGCCCGGGAGAAAATCTGAATAGATTGAAAAGGGAGACTTCTGGGGGCACCTGTGGGTCTTCTTTTTGGAAATGCAGTTTTTTTTTAAGAAGAAGTTTTATTGGAAATCTTAGTTATTGTTGGAGAAATAGAAATCTTTTCCTTCCTTATTATACTGTGTACTTATAAGGTGATATTTTTATAATAAATATTTAAAATTTAAAAAATTGATATATTTTGTAATAACTCCATGATAATTTCAGAGTATAAATAGAGTATAAATAAATAGGCAGGTATAACATGTTTTCAGATGAGAAGAAAGCATGTCAGAATCACCGACAGTGTTTTTTCTTGGGGTGGGGGGAAGAAGAAAAGCACAAATTTAGAAGAAAGGTGTGGCTTTGGCAGGCAGCAGTGACCTAAAAACTTTCCACGTAAAACGTTAATCAGTCTCAGTGTTAGATTACACCAGAATCTGCCCCATATACAATAGAATTCCACCTAGGAAACAGTTGAATGGGAACAAAATCCAAACACATTTCCAGATCCCGTTACAGTGTCTAACAGGAGTTTTCTGTTGGGTTGAACCATGGGAAGTTGCTGGTTTTTCAGATTTTTCTCTTTAGCAGTTGACTGAACTGACTACCATCACTTCATTTACCAAAAAATAACAGAAGTAGCTTTTTTGTTCTCCCTCTCTGTTTCCAGCATACACATAATTACGTAATTATATATATATATTGGTGGTGGTGGTGAAACATACCCAATATAAAACTTGCCGTCTTAGCCGTTGTTAAGTGCACAGCCCCGGCATCATGTGCGTCCACGCTGTGCCACCACATGTCCAGCACTTTTCCATCTTCCCAAACGGAAGCTCTGTCCCCACGAAGCACTCACTCCCCCGACCCCAGCCCCGTGCAGCCACTATTCTACTGTAATATTTTGACTCCAGAGTCTTGGGCTGCTTTTGCTGTCTTTGTTGCCGTTTCCAGTCCTGAAAGAATAGCAGGGCTGAGGGGAGAGGTGTAGGTGCAGGAGGTGGACATTTGCTGGGCTGAGGGGAGAGGTGTAGGTGCAGGAGGTGGACATTTGCTAGAAGGCAGCGATGGAGGGGCTCTAGCAGCTATTGTATATGCACGTCTCACACGCCGTGTCCCACACGCCGTGTCCGCGGCCTGGTTGGACGGGGCACCCTGGAAGGCCGCCGACCCACCCACCTGCCGTGCATGCCTGGGGCTGAGTTGCCTGTCAGACCCAAGGCCCGCGGCTCCCGCGGCCGCACAGCAGAGCCCATGGCGGCTGGACAGCCTTGTGATCCATCAGGAAGGTCTCTGGGGTCACTCTCCTCTCTTGATGCGGTGACTAAAGTCTGGTTTGGCTCTTGGTGGAACGTTCTCTGCATGTGTGGGTTTGTCATTTTCCCGTCACATATTAATGAGACCCATTTGGGTGGTGACTCCCTGACGCCTAGGCCCGACGAGTCGGCACTCGTGTCTGTTCAGCTCAGCCCCTCACATTCCGCTCCAGAAGCGGGTCCTCTCTGTCGGGAGGTCTGAGGTCCTCAGAGATGAGTCCCCCACTGGCACCAGGCCAGCAGGGTGGTGAAGGGCAACCGTGACCACTGCCTCACTATATGGGCTGGTTTTGCTTCTCTGTGGGCTGTTCTCACTTCTCTTATTTTATTTCAAGTGGGGGAAACACGACCACTTTTTAAGGGGATGGTGAGCTTGAGTCACCTTGTTGCTGATGTCTTAGGAACTGAGCTCATGAAACCTGGCCTTTCTGACAAGAAATATGTCCTTTAGGTGACATTGGCTTGAATTAGACTCTCAGGTGCTAAGCAACTGAGCAGAATTTCCAGGAGAGATTTCCACCCTCCTGTGAGTGGCGGGTCAGCGAGGAGAGCACAGTATATAAAAGTTCTGACTTGTTGCTGATACAGGTGAGAAAACTCCGGGTGACTGTCTGATGGCAGGTACCTCACATGCAGGTGAATCTGGCCCTCTGTGCTTGGGAGGGGGCCCTGAAGCCCAGGTGTCCCTCAGTGCTATAGCTGTAGACTTCTCACTCCAGCAAAGGGCAGAGAAATGATCGCCACCACGGACTTGGATGAAACAGCAAACAGGGTCAGACTCAAGCTGGATCATACAGTGCGGTTGACTTCTCTCCAGCATTTTAGTTAAAAATAGCCTTCAGGGGCAAGCATCGTGGAGAAAACAGGACAATGAATGGAGAACAAGGAAGGTGCTGCCCCTGGAGATGGGAGAGCAGTTATAGGATAACACAACACAAGTACAATTGGCAACACACGTGGCCGCCTTTGTCCACGGTCAGAAGAGCATCACTGCTCCCCCCACCCCTCCAGGACTTTTCTGCCCTGACTGTGTGTCAGAGAATTACCTGGGAAACCTCCAGAAATTACAATCCTATGCTGGCCAGCCCCCTTCCTCAAGCAGTTTAATCAGACTGCTGACCCAGGAAGAGCCTATGAACTGGCCTTGTTTGAGACCGTCCTGGTGATGCCGGAGGGGTGCAGGGGTGGGAGAGCCCCTGTTAGAGCCTCAGCAGTGGGGGTCATGGTCACTGCCCTGGGTTATACGCTGGCTCGTGTGTCCCACCCCTGCCCCTCAGCTCCAACCTGCCCACTGACCGCCGTGGACCTTGGCCCCCGGAAGGGACCTGTGTCTACCCTCAGAAGGTGCTCACGTGACCTTTCTGTGCTTGTGGTGGTGCTGGAGGTCACTGACGGGATTCTGAGAATGCCATGCTGGGGTATGCGATTTAGTTCCTAGGCTGGCTTACTTAGTGGGTAATTAAACTGCCAACATATTTATTAGTTTTGGTCCTAAAATGTAGCGCAAGTACTCAGAGGCTTTCTAGCAAAGGATGTGTTATTTTATTCATCAAATACAATATTAAAATCTGGGCAGGTCCCCTTCAGAGGGTGTTTCCCATCATCATGGCTTACGGCTCTGCTTCATGATGAAGCTGTTGATGAGTGTCAGTCTTCCTTCTGAGTAACAGGACAGAGCTGAGGCTGGTGCACTGTGGCTTGTGACACTTCTGGTTCCTACCACCTCAACACCACACCTGCCAGGTATGGGGACGTTTAAATCCCTAGGCAACTGTATAAAACTGCACGAAGGGATAGTCCTTCAGGATGGTAATCTGCTTTCTCCATCACCAAGAATATGAGGAAATTGCTTTAAGGTCCAAAAAGCATCGAGTCAGCCGTATTTGTCCTGAACCAGCCAGAGACACTAGCTGGGTTAAGCCACATATACTGGCTTTAAACTTAACCTCTGCACTTGTGGGATGTTGGGTCCTCAGTGCCTCGTGAAGTGGTTGTAAATGACTTAATAGACGTGGAGTCCTTAAAACTAGGACTTTGCAAGCACTCAATAAATATTAGCAATATTAGAGCTGGGTCAGAATAGGAGAGGGTGGTCTTACTGTCCTTGAGAGGTTTAAAAGCTAGATGGTAAGAGAAATAACACCAACCAACTGTCATTGGGGTGTTTACTCTTTGCCAGTCACCAGACCAGCACTTTTATTGTTATCTCACAAATACAGATAAAAACACAGAAGAAAACATAAGAGAGATTGTGTAGTCAGGTGGAGGATACGGAACCTACACGTTCCGAACACAAGGTTATTAGGTTTGCAGAAGCCGAACAGGATTTGTCAGGCGGGATTGATTTGAGCTGAAGAACCTTCACAAGAGGAAGCTTTGGGTGACTGTGAGCCCACCTTGGAAAGACATGAGATGAGAAAGTGGCCGGTCTGGGAAGGAGCCCGAGAAGTGCTGGGTGTGACAAAAGAAGGTCATGAGACTAGCACCCGACGGGCTTCCTCAGTAGCTGTGGGGCGTCCCCTTCTTAGGGGTCTCTGGAAACAGACTTTACCCTTGTCCTCCAGGGAAGCTGTGGGCGTGAGGCGTGCATCTCCTGGAAAGACTGGGATTGAACAAAGGATTTTAAAAGTATCCTTTCTCCGGTTTAATTTCTGAAAATAGGGATAACGATGCCAGGGACAGTTGGTGCCGATGCGGAAAACCACGAGGAGGAAAGACGGGGGCAGTGCTGCTTCTGAGCAGGTGGGTCCCTCGCTCTGCGGCCCCTCCTCCACGCCAGGCCCCTCTGCTGGGTCTGGGACTTGAAGACCCTTGTGCGGGCCTCGCGGGGGAGGAGGCAGCCTCGACACAGAACCTCGGGGCCTGCAAGGAGAGCTCTGAGTGGGGACAGAGCTGGAGGGAGAGAGGAAATGGTCCTGATGCTTCTGTCTGGAAGAAATGGTTCTCTCTGGCAGGATGAAAAAGGGCAGCCTTCCAGGGAGGGACAGCCTCTGAGAGCAGGAGACAGAGGGAGGCGGGAGCTGGGTGTGGCTGACGTCTGTCTCTGGGCCCCAGGCCCGCAGAGCGGGGGTGGGGCTCAGGGGAGGTGCAGGGGCTGAGTATCTGGAACACCTCCTGCTGTGAGGCTAGCTGTCCCTTCCAGGATGCTTCGAGCTGAGTGAGGGAGCCCACCAAGCAGAGGACAAGCCCTGGGGATGTCCAGACAGCCTGGTGCCCACTACAACGACCAGAGGACACTGCAGATCAGACCCACCTGGGCTTCAGGGGACCCGGGAAACCGGACCTGCGTCCTCTCGGGCAGGGTGGACGAGGGACTCCTTACCCAGGAGTATAAACATGGGTGCAGGGGAGCCCTGGGGGTGGGGGGTGTCCATCCTGGGAGGGAGTCCGGAAGGGGTGGTGCTGCGTTCTGCCCGCCTGGACTCTGGGGTCTCCAGCCAGGGGTGGCGGGGGGAGCCGTCCTGGCCAGCGGGCTTCTGCCGGCCTCACCTCCCCCGCTCCTGCCTCCAGCCTCAGGCTCTCACAGGTTAGGGCTCTGCTGCCAGGGGCCCAGGGTCGCTCCCTGTGCGCTCAGCTCTCCTAGAGAACAGCCCGGTCCACAGCGGGTGGTCAGCAGTATTGCTGAGTTCGCGAAGGAAAGGGGGCAAATGAAACCCCGAGCCTGGGAAGGGAAGACCCTCGCCTCCGGCCACTTTTTCTAGGTTGGTGATTCCCAAATTCCGGTCGTGGAGGCCCTCCGAATTGGCCAGGAGACTTGTTCAAATTGCAGATTTCGCGGCGGAAGCCTGGTCCTCAGGACTGCGACGCCCCAGGAGCGGCTGTTTTAAGGCACGTCCGTTCCGGGCCGTCTTCGAGTTTACTCCACCTTTGTGACGTCTGTTTTCCCATCACCTAGGCCCGTTCTGGCCGTGCCAGGCGGCAGAGGGAAGGTCCCCAGCCCGCGTGCGGCGCGGGCGTGAAGGGCGACGGGGAGGAGGGGGGGGTGATGGGGCAGGCTGGGTCCTGTGGGACCGCGGGGAGGGCCGCACACGGGGGTGTGAGGACGCGGACCGAGGCAGATGCCGAACCACCCAAGTCCCTGGCGGCCCCCCAACCCAGGTCACAGCTCTCCTTCCCCGGGGGGGCGGGGGGAGGAACGTCCTCTGCAGTTTGGGTTTATCATCCCTCCAATTCTTAAAAAAACTTTCCCCATACATGTTGCTAGGTTCTGTCCATCTTTGAAATTCATACAAATGGGCTCGCCCTGTGCTCACGGAGTTCTCACGGCTCCCCCCACCCCGCCCCCCGGAAACGGACACACACGGTCTGTGCCGCTCAGAGCGGCTACGGGCAGTGAGTTAACGCAGGCGAAGCCCCCAGAACGTAAACAGAGGCCGTGATTGTTACCCTACTTACCCACGGCTGCCTTTGCTCCATGCCCTGTTCGGGGCTGCCGAGCCCGTGCACGGGGCAGTAGTTCATTCCTGTTTTCACTGTGGAGTGATTCATTTTATGATTAACCGGCATTTATTTATCCATTCCATGCTCGTCTGCAGTTTCCCCCATGACAAACTTTGAAACTTCTTGCATGTGTTTTCCAGGTGCCTCTGCGAGAGTTTTCCTCTGCTGCAAGGTCGGGAGAGGGGCCCTGTGCCCACGTCCGCGCTGCAAGTTACTCCCACGCGGTGGGACCACCCCTCTCCCTCGCCCGCACCTGGGGAGGGTTCTGCAGTCACGTGTCCCTCACCAGCAGTCGCTCTTTGCAGTTTTGCTGAGCCTGGTGTATTGTTTTACTGTGGCCTGAACTGTGTCGCCTGGTTGACAATGGGCGAAGCTGCCCTTCAGCAACACATTGGATCGTCACTTTCATCGTCTGCAAAACGCCTCCTGTATTTTGCCCACTTCCCTGAAGGGTTGTTTGTCTTTGTCTCATTGGTGTTCCAGGCCTTTCTGTTCTGGTGGCCAAGCCTGTGTCTGCATGTGGTTGTAAATAATTTCTGGTTGTAGCTGGTTTGTCCTTTGCTTTCCATCTCTGCACACTGTGTTTTGAGAAATACAGGTTCTTCGTTTAACGCGGCCGTCTATTCATCTCTTTGTGACTTGAGACTTAATCTGAAGTGGTTCCCTACGTACCTGCAGATGTAAATGCTAGCTCCTTTAGTCATTCTCCACATAGCTGACGTGCTGTTCAACATGACCTTCAGCCACATATTCCCTTTGCATGTTTTATTTGGTTCTTGTGGAGATACAACCTGTCAGTTCTGATGGTTGTACTTTCTTCCCTTATGTTCTCCATCTTTCGTTTCTTTAAAAAAATGCCTCAAACATCACGTTCTCCTTAAACTTGACGTCTGTCATCTTTGGGGGTCTGCTTCTGTCCTTGGATGTCACTTGGTGTGGTTTCCTCATGTGCTCAGCGACTATTGACCGTGAACTTAGGTTTCTTTGAACTTTGAAGGAAGGGCTGAGACGGGCGACCTGTCCTTTCAGGGAAGATGCGCTTCAGCTCCTGTCGGGTCCCAGGACCTTCGTCGACACTGTAGCCTGAGTTCCGGCCATTGGCTAGAATCCCGGCTCTGAGGGAGGCGCACCCCAGGGTCTCCTGGGGCAGATGGGGACTCCCCATTCACCCGCCGTGGGGCCCCCATTTTCGGGGGAAGGCTCCAGGGCAGGTGACGGCACCTGGCAGGGATTTATGAAAAAGTTACGGCAGAAGCATTCAAGTTGAGATAATTATTTTTTCCTTGACAACTGGAAAAATAAGACAAAACAAAACATGGTGTCATGGTTAGATTTTATTACACCATCTCATTCCATTGAAAGAATTTGGCCCCAGGACAGCGCCAAATCCCCCTCAGCTTCTGTCCAGGGCTGTAGATGGGAGGAAATCACCCCATTTAAACGTTAAATCACCCCATTTAAACGACCACTGAAGTGGTCGTTTAAAATCAGATGTACCTGACGACTGAACACGGGAAAGGGAACACGTGGAGACTAAGGGGCAGAGAGGCAAGATCGGGATATGTGAGACGGGGGAGGTGTGGCAAAGAAATGGCTTTCTGTGTTTTTCTGGACTATCTTCTGAACAGAAGAGAGCTGTGCTCAGGAATCTCAACTTTTTGGAGAAAGAGAATGAAATTGCTCCTTTAACACTACATAAAACTACATTCAAATAATGACACATTTAGACAAAAATCGAAAGCATGGTGAAAATAACTTTTCCTTCCTGAAAACAAAAGGTAGCACGTTGCCAATCTGATCCCACCGCCTCTGCACACTTCAGTGTGTATTTCCATCAGCCAGACATGGTCCTGTGGAGCCGTAAGTCCTACAACTATCAAGGTCAGGACAGTAGCAGTGCTCAGTCACTGTCACCTAATCCATAGACCCTACAGGAGTTTCACCAGTTGCCAACAATTCCCTTTCTGGCAAAAGAATGCAGGTCAGAATCAGCCTCGGGCTTCTCTGTCATCTTCCTTTCGTCTCCTCTTGATCTGGAGCAGCTCTTCAGCCTGTCCTTGCTCTGACTTTGGCATGTGTGAAGATATAACCTGTTACTTTGTGGGTGTTTCCTCAGTTCAGGTGGGGCTAAAGCTTCAGGTTACACGATGACGCTTGTCCCCATAGCAGCCTGCGGGCACACACAGGTTCCATGGTTCACCGCCGGTGATGTATTTTCATCGCCTGGTTGAGGTGGCATCCGACAGGCACCCCCGTAAGTTATCTCTTCCCTCCCTGTGACCAAGTAGTAAATCATGTCCTAATGAAGTAGTAGAAGAAAGAGCATTGGACTTTTATTTACTCTCATTGCTTTTTATATTAGTATATCTTTTCTCTTGTGCCGAAAATCTTAGTTTCTAACATTATTAACAGAATAGATTTTTTTTTTTTTTGCAGTACACGGGCCCCTCACTGTTGTGGCCTCTCCCGTTGCAGAGCACAGGCTCCGGATGTGCAGGCACAGTGGCCATGACCCACGGGCCCAGCCGCTCCTGGGGCACGAACCCGTGTCCCCTGCATCAGCAGGCGGACTCCCAACCACTGCACCACCAGGGAAGCCCAAACAGAATAGATTTTGTTTTACTTTACAATATACCTATATTTGTTTCAAAATTACAATATTAAGAATTTTCTAACAACTTGGCTACTGAATGAGTTTAAAATTGATTTCATTTTTTTACTATAGAATATATCCCACCAGAAACTTACAATCATCTGAATAAAGAAAATTAAATACTTCCCAACTCATTCTATAAATATTACCTTGATAAAAAAAAGCTAGACAAGGATATTATAAGAAAATTACAAAGCAATATCCCTCATGAACTTAGATGAAAAATTCCAAACAAAACACTTGCAAATCAAATCGAACAATATATATAAAGAGCAAGCCACTATGACCAAGTGGAGTTTATCGCAGAAATGCAAAGATTGTTAAACGGTCAAAAGTCAATCAATGTAAATCATCATATAGACAAACTAAACAAGAAAAGAGAAAGCAAATGATGACCTCAATAGATTCAGAATAAGCCTTTGAAAAAATTTAACATCCATTCCTAATTAAGAAAAACCTCTAGGCAAACTAGAAATAGAAAACTTTCTGAACCTGGTAAAGGGCATCTGTGAAGAAACTACATACTCAGGGTGAAAGTCTGGGTGCTCCTCGTATGATTAGGAATAAGACAAAAACGTCTGCCTCATCATTTCTATTCAGCATCATACCAGAAGGCTTAGCCAGAGCTGTAAGGCAAGAAAAATAAAATAAAATAAAAGGTTATTATCTATGTTATTTATTTATCAATAAATCCAGAAAAGAAGACGTGAAGTTATTTTTATTTGCAGGCAATAAAATGCAAAGGAAACAACAAAAATTCCAGTAGAATGAATAAGTGAGTTTAGCGAATTACAGGATACAAGATCAATATTCAAAATAAACTGTATTTCTATATATTAGCAAAAAAATACTGAGAAATTGAAATAAAAATGCAATTCCATTTACAATAGCATAAAACAAAAACTTGGGAATAAATATGACAAACCATGTGCAAAACATGTACAAGGAAAACTATAAAACATGGCTGAGAGAAACTAAAGATGATCTGAATGAATGAGGTAGACCTTGTTCATGGGTCAGAAGACTTAATATTGTTAAAATATCAATTCTTTCCAAATTGAGCTATCATTTTCATGCAATTCCAATAAAAATCTCTACAGGTATTTTTGGGGATAAATTGACTAAATGATCCTAAAATTCATCTGGAGATGGAATAGATCTTGAACAATAAACATCTTGGAAAGAGAAGAACCAAATTGGAAAACTAACACGACCTAATTTCAAGACTTATTATAAAGCTACAGTAATCAAGACAGTGTGTTATTGCCATAAAAGCAGACAAACAGGTGAATGGGACACAGTAAAGAGTCTAGAAATGGATCTGTGCATATATGAACATTTGCTTTTGGAAAAGTACTTAAAGGCAATTCAGCGAAAACTAATTTCAACCAATGTTTCTGGAAAAATTGTATATCCGTACGCCAAAAACAAAAACTTTGATCCATACCTATTTGTACTATATACAAATATTAATTAAAACTGCATCATAGACGTAAATGTAAAACCTAAAAATCTGAAATTCCTAGAGGAAAACACAGGATAAAATCTTTATGACCTTGTGTGCGTGAAGCTTTCTTAGATATGACACCAAAAGCATGATCTCAAACAAAGCAAGATAAAGCAACACACACACAAAACCAAGTTGATAAACTGGGTTCCTTGCACATTGAAAACTTCTGCTCTTTGAAAGATGCAGTTAAGGGAATGAAAAGACAAGCCACGAACTGGGAGAAAATCATTGAAAATCATATCTAATAATGGACTTGTATCTCGAGAGTATGTAAGGAACTCTCAAGAATCAATAAGGAAACAAACAACCCCAAAAAAATGGGCAACAAAACGTTAATAGACATTTCTCCAAAGAAGGCACATGGGTTCCCACTATAAACTGTGAAACAGCGAACGTTCACAGAACTCTCACTCGTATCCCCCTACATTAAGGTAAGCTTTTTATTCCTTAAAGTTTTGGTTTATTTTTCCATTGATTTCTTTTGAAAATATCGTGGAATATGTGTGTGTGAGTGCATGTAGACACACACACTTGCAGACACACGTGCACTCACATACGCCCCGCACGCTCTCACATCCCCTCCTCCTGTCCCAGGCAAGGCAGTGGTCTACCAGGGCTACCTTCCTGGAGCCTGGACATCTGGTCCTGGGGCTTCATCAGGCTCAGGGGTCGAGGAGCCAGCTGGTGATTTATAAGGTGCTGTTAAGTCAGGGCCTGCCCTGGGGCCCTGGGCCTGGCTGTCATGCGGCTGAGGACCAGGGAGATGGATGCCCTGCACCTGGAGGGCCTGCTCATGCAGCCCGGCATGGCCTCGGCCCCAGGGGGATGAAGGCCCTGCTGGGAACTGGGCTTGGACTCCACTGAGTCCGAGGTCCCAGCACTTATCTTGGTGGTTCCTGCCCAGAGACCCTGTGTGTCCTCCATGGATGTTCCAGGAGGGCTCTCGGTCCCTGATGGCTGGTCCTTCAGTGCTGTCTCCTTCACCTGGATCCAGCTGGACCTGCGTGCACCCCGAGGCTGTTTATATCTAACACGGGCTTGTAGCTCCTTGTTCAGGGCTCAGCTCCCGAGACCCAAGGCCTGGGAGTGGGTGTCTCATTTCTACTCCTGGTGCCTGGGAGGATGTGACGTGTGGGGGAATCGGTTCCCTTTTCTAAAGGAAAACATCTGTCCCAGCATTTTCTGGTGGGTTGCTGACACCAGCACACTCTTGTCCAGGAGCCCAAAGAGCACTGTGTCCACCCCACAGCGGCCCTTTGTGTCTCAGGATCATTTAAGAAAATTGCAGACATCGCCAGTTAGGAAAACAAGGCTACCAGTTCCCGTCCCTCACATAAAAACAGCAGTGGTAGAGTAGAGTCAGTGTGCTCTTACATAAACATGATAAGTATAAAATATGCACAAATAATTACTATATAATAAATAATAATTATATATATAGGGTGGGGAGGGGGGTAGAGAGAGAGAGAGTTCCATGGGTTTTCATATGTTTTCAAAAAGTACTTTATTTTTGAAGATCCAGGGTTTAGAAGCATTTCTCGAAATGTGCATAGTGTTAAAAGACATTCTTTCAGGACAATCAACAGCTACCCCTGCTCCCCAGGGTGAAAAAAAATAAAAAAATAAAGCTTTTTCTCATTCTCAAAGTTGATGGTTCAAATTTTAGCCAACATTGGAAATGGGATCCAGGTGTCGGTGATGACAAGCCTGACACTTTCTGGAACATGCTCTCTATTTATGTAATAAAAATATGTTTTGTTTGTCGAACATAATTCTGGCGAGTGAAATCGGGCTTTGTTTAAGGTAGTTGGTAGTTGGTGGTGTGGAATAGTCTGGCTTCCATGAAAAGTGCCTGGTTGTGAGCAGACAGGCCAGCGCTGGGCCCAGACGGAGAAGAGGAGGGTTAGCAGCTGGGGGGCCGGCCCTCAGCCCCTTGGAGCTGGAGTCTGTGCAGCCGGGGTCCGGCCCTCAGCCCCTTGGAGCTGGAGTCTGTGCAGCTTGGATGGAGGGAAAGCCCAGGGCCTGGCAGAGCTGATCACTGAGATCAGCGTCCAGGGCACACAGGGCCAAGAAGAGGGTCTCTCCAGAATCCCCACTGCCTGGTCGTCTTCACAGCGTGACTGGTGGGTCAGAGGGACCCAGGAGACACACTCAAGTCCTGCCCGAGGGAGGAGGGGCGATCCCATCACTGCGTGAAGGGAGATGTCTGCTGCAGGGTTGTTTATAATCACAACAATTAAAAAGCACACAATAACTTCCAAGAGCGGGACCATTAAATCGACTAAAGTAACACGCAGGAAAAATAACGGACCCCTTGAAATATTGTCACACCTGGGGAATGACTCCCAGAGGTGGTCCCGAGAGGTGGTCCTGGGAGGGGAGTCCTGGGTGCTGGTAGTGGGAGGTGGTGATGGTAGTAGGGATACTGGGGGGTGGGATCCTTAGATGGGGTCCTGGGGGTGACCCTGGGCATCCTCCCTCCCAAGCCTCCAGGGGCAGAAGGAGGCTCTCAGGGGCCCGGGAAGTAGAGCCAGGTGAGCCAGGAGTGAGTTTACTGACAGGTAAGGAGCTTACACTGGGGCGGTTTTGCACGTATGCAGTGGGGGGAGACGGGGCTTTCTGGTGTCACATCATAACCCTTCATTTGTGCAGCACACCAGCCGACGTGTGACGCGGCCTCGATGTTTTTGGCCCACGGCGGTCAAAGCCAGGACCACTTCAATCTGCTCCCGCATGGCGGGCTCCCCGCGGGACGTCCCCCCAGGCCACAGTCCCCCAGGCCTTCGAAAGCAGGGGTCTTCCAGGGGCTTGGGCATCAGATCCAAATGCACCCACTTGAAATGTGAGGCAGGTCTCGGGGCGGACCGGAGGAGCGGACGGCTCGCGGGCTGGAACGGGGCTGGAGCAGAGCACGCAGGAGGTGCTGGCGCAGGACGCCTGCAGGCTGGAAGCGTCCACGGCCCGCCCCACCGGCCCCTGCACACTGTGGGCGCGTCCTCCCTAAATCGGATGGACGCTGCTGCTCTGTGCTGAGATGTCGGGGGGTGGGGTGGGTGCTGACTCAGGCCAGGCCTGGTGGTGAGGACCACGGGGAGGGTCCGGGAAGGTGCTGTCAGTCCCGGCTAAGCCCGAGCCCGCCCTGCGGAAGACTCTCCTCTTTCCCAGAGGACCTTTCTGGTGGCCTGCTTCAATCACGCGCCGGTGAGTGAGCACTCACTCCTTCCTCGGGGAGCCCGGAGCCCCTGAAATGTTCCCGATGCCGGTACCTCAGCCTGAGATGGTGACAACGTGTTGAATAACAGCAAAGAGCAGTTGTGTCCTGGGAGAGGTCTTGCCATGGGAACTGCTGTCATTTCCTCTGCTTTGGGCCAGAGACAGGGAGACAAGTGTAGGCTCAGTAGAGAGAATGGGGAAGAGGAAGTTCTTTTCCAGGGGCCCGGGGCTCCAGGCCTGCACTGCGGGCCTGGGCGGGAAAATCAAGGTCAGCGGGTGGCCCCTCGAGGCCAGAGCAGAGCCAGCTCATGGTCAGATGTCAGCTTCTCCTTGTGGGTTGTGTTTCTTTTGTCCTCAAGGCTACGTGACCTTTGTTTACCCCTGTAACTGGGGTTGGCTGTGCCCTGAGGTACAAATAAAGAATCCCAGTCATGCCTTTGGCAAAGAACCGCTTGGACCCCCAATGAAGGGTGGCCCCAGGATGGAGGCGTGTCTACAAGATGGAGAAGGTAGGGCAGGCGGAGAAGTCGGGATACAGTCTGGAATGGGAACTTGACGTGTCGCAGTTTCCCAGGGGTTCTCAGATGTGAGGACGCGCGGAGACAATGGGGCTGGTGGAAGAGTGTGGACACGGGACAGGCAGCGGGCGGGTTGGGACGGAGACCCAAGGGGCCATGGCAGCTCCAAGACTCCACACACACGGACAGACTGACGCAGGAACGAGGTTTGGGTGCCTGTGAGCACCGGCTCCCTAGCGGGGGAGAGAATTCACGCCATCCCCTTCCTGCCCAGACATCTGCGTGGACAGCAGGTGGCCTCCCCCTGGGGCCTCCGCTGCAAACATCCAGGGAGCAGCCTGGCCCCTGCCCCAGGGCCCTGACCCGCCAGGTAAACCTTTGGCTGAAGAGTCTGGGCCAACGCACCTGTGCAAAACTCCTTTGAAGAAATGCTGGTTTGCTCTGTTTCACTTTGGCCAGGACTCCTGCGAAAAGAAAGTATCAGACTTCTGTATTTGACAAACGTGATCATCTTCTAAAGCCCCCGAACAGAAATGACAGTTTTGGGAAGAAATACTGTGAGGAGAATGTTATTTCGCCTCTGAGTTAGGAGTTTTGTCATCCTCGTGGCCGCTAATCTCCTCTCCTTCTACCAAAGAACGCTGACCCATCACAGGCAACTGGGGGCAGAATGTACCGAGCCCAGACCCCACGCCCGCCCCAGTTCTTGGGGAGGTAAGACGGGTAAGGAGATGACACTGTGGGGAGGAGGCCTGGGGCGGGGACCAGGGCTTTGTAGCTGACGTTTCCACATGTCACTCGCGGCCACTGTGAACCGCTCCTGCGATAAGGTCCGTCTGCTTTGAGAACAGACCTGGCAGTTCCTAGGGGGTTCCCCGATGGGCCTGGGAGGGACTGAGGGCTGGTGGCTGGTGGCCACATCTAGGTGTCCTTCCCCCTCCTCTCTCCAGCGCTCACTCACTTACTCATAAAATACTTCCTAGGACATAGGGATTGGCTCCATAATTTACCACTGTTTCCTCCAAGAGCTTACGTGTAGCCGTGAAGGAGAATGATAGGTTTGCCTGCAGTCGGTAGTTTGGTGAATGAAGCTGGACACACACACGCACGCACACACACGTACATATACTATCATCTTGTTTTGGTAGAAGAATGTATGATAAAAAGTTTGGAAGCTTATCCCAGAGTCACTGTTACTGGGTGGTGGTCATACTGTCCTCAAGTAGTGGGATTTGGTGTCATTTTCACCTTTTTCTTTATATTTTCTGTACCGAATATATTTGTTGCAAAACACATATATGTATATCTTGTGTATGGAGACAAAACAAGTACAGCTGTTTTAACGTGTAGAATATATTGGAGCACTGCTCCCTAGACGTTATTTTAAGAAAGACACATTTCTCAAGATTCACGGAGAAGGAAAAGCGGCCGCGGAGATGAGGCAGGCGCCGCCGATCCTGCATCCCCTCCCACCTGTCTCAGCAGCGGCGTCTCAGAGCAGCAGGTACAGAAGCCGCCGTGAGTCCGGTGCTCTCACGCCATAGAGAAAAGAGGGTCTGAGAGGCTCTTGGACACTGATTGCTGGGAGAAACAGTCCCTGTGTGGTGGCCAAACTCATCCTCAGCCCTGGCTGCGCTGGAGGCCCCTGCGAACTTCACAAATGCTAGTGCAGGGGCCCGGCCGAGGTGCTCATCTGTTTGGCTAGAGTGTGGCTTGGTCATCAGGACCTCAGGAAGTGCCCCAAATTGTTATAAATATGCCACCAGGTTGGGACCACTGTTCTCTATGCCGTCCTCTACCCTGGCTTCTTGTGTGTAACCGGGTGGGTCAGGGGAGACCGGGATCCCGGCTCGGGCCGGCGCTGCCCCTTTCTTCCCTCACAGTCTCCAGCTCGGCCAGCTCTGCGATGGAACTGGACACTCTTTCTCCTGCGTCTCGGATCCAGGAGCCGGGAGCCGTCAAGGACGGCGCGTGCACACTCGGCCCTGGGAATCCGAACAGCTCTTTAACTTCCTAGACCCCTTCACCAGGCTTGCGATTAACCCCACACACTGGGCATCACAGCTCTGTTCCTAGCTGGAGCCTCCAGGTGAACACCTGGTCTCACTAAAATTGTCAGATCTCGCCCTTACGCAAAGACGTATTATTATTTTCATTATTCGTCTGGTAAATTATTTGCAGACTTGCTGGCTCACTGTGGATCTTCCAGTATTTTGCAACCCCGCTTCACATATTTCTGCAAGGTTCTGGCAACTGCCATGCAAAATGAGAAAGGAGTGTTGAGTTGGAATCACAAGTGTTTTTCAAGAGAGCTCTGAGACCTGGATGGAGAGAGCAGGGCGCAGTTATCTGCGGGTGGCTGTGACTGACCCTGTTCTCATCCTCTCCAGGGCGGAAAGAATTTGTCATCCTTGTGTCCTTTCTGTCTCCTCTTTGCATTTAAAGGAGAATTGGAAGGACAGGAATCACTCAAGGATTTTTATTCTCAGCGCACAAATTGTCTCTTCGTTGAGGAAGGGAATAGCTTTCCCGGAGGCAGGAACGCACATGGCTGTCTGGGCGGGGCCGCCCACCGCCCGGGGCTTCCCACACCTGGCCTCGTGTGAAAATCAGAAGGAAGAGGGTGACCTCCGCCTGGCTTTCCCGGTCCCAGGGCTGCAGACTCTGTGTTGGAGGAAATCGAGGGCTGCATTTCTTCTATTCAGATGAGCTGTGAGTGTGGCCTCGGGAGAACCAGAGGCCCTTCCCAGGTCTGGGCATCCCTGGTGCTGGAGGGAGCAGACGGGCTGTGGGGGCATCCACCAGAGATGCACACTCTCTTTGCTGAGGGTGCGGTCCTCCCCCTGTTATCTATCCACTAGGATTCCAGGGGTAAAACCAAAACTTGGGGAAAAGGTGACAAAGGCAACAGGAAACAGGAATGAAGCCACGTGACAAAGTGAAATTCTGCCATCAGGACCACGTTAGGCATTGCTTTGAACCCCCATGGAGAGAGATGGGTGTGAGACCAACACCATCGTCTGTGGCCTGCCTGCTGGCATTGCCACCGTCCTAAGCCTGGGTCTGCATCTCCATGATTCATGCCCACCCCACCTGCCTCTCTTGTCTCCCATGAGACCCCCAAGCCCACCACCATCATTTCCTGCTGCCCCTCTGCTTTCCCTACACAGCTGTGGAGGTGCGGGAATGAGGGAGGGTCCTTCCTAGGCGGCTAGAGCAGGCTCCCTGAGGAGTCTTCCAGTTCACACAGTGATGCCCATGGCTGGCTCTGCCCTGCATCTCCGACGGCACCGTCTCTGCTGCCCTGGGCTCAGCACCGCGCCCCCTCCGCCTGGTCGCTCACCTGTATTCCTCGGCCACATCCTCCGGGCTTGCAGGTCTCTTCTCCTCAGGGGAGGTGCCTTCACCTGCCAGCCCCCGGGGTGACGGCCCACCCGCCCAGCACCATCCCCTGCGGTTACTGCTTCTGTATCTGTGTGCCGTCCATCCATGGCCCCCCTGCTCCCCACACTGTGCAAGGGAAGAGACCTCCACTGTCCCCTCCTCCCTGCCACCTGCACCTGGAACAGCTGGCCCACGAGAGGAACTCGGTGCCTCCCTGAGTGAATGAGAGCACGCTCACCCGCTGTCCAGTCCTGTGCTTCCAAGGCTTCCTCAGGTATTTAAATTAAGAATAGTATTTAGAGCAGCTCCTTGTTTGCATTTTTACGGCCTGGGAGGACCGTTCATCTTCCTATAGCTCTTCACTCTCTCACCTCTCCTACTGAGGCTGGAAGGAGTCTGGAAGATGCAGCAGCGCTTGCCCTTCACAGACCCTGAAGCCAGTGCAGGTGGCTCTCCGTCCCGGAGAGAAGCCCCAGTTCCTGACCCTCCAGCGTGGTCTGTGCACACAACACGGAAGACTGCATCGTCCACGAGCCCATCATCTATGCAGACCTCGTCTAAAGATGTGTTTACCTTGTGTTGTGGCTGATTTTGCTTTCCTACAATATAAAATTTAAACCAGCATTTACTTTATACGGTATATATAACGGAACCATTAACATAATGTCATATCTGATTCTGCAATTTGTGTATTTATATGGGAAACCTATTTTCAGTGTAATGAGAAGATGAACGTAAGTATAAGCAGTACCTTTCCATAAACCATCTGTTTACTACGTGGCATTAAGTTGGTAATAAGGAACGCCGTTCCTTTTGCATTACTTCAGTAGAGTGGAGGCAAAGGTTTTGTGCCGCAGGGCTCGTGAGCTGAGCTGGAATATGAGGATTTGTGGTCGCCTCGTCAGCAACGCATCAGGGAAGGCGCTGGGATGGAGGATCTGGAAATCCCGGTCAGACGTGGGGGGCTGGAGGCTGAAGGGCCGGACCTCTGTGCAGTGTCACCTCCTGCCACCAGGGGGCGGACTCAGCTCGCGCTGGACGTGGTCCTGGACGCGGAGGACTGCTCGGGAGGGGAGGGGCTTGGGGTGCAGAAAGGCCGTCGTAGGGCCGTTTGGAGCCCGCCCTGCCGGCTCCTTTCCAGCAGCCCAGCCCAGCTAAAGCCAGGACCCCTCAGGCAGCAGGAGCCCGGGAGGATCCGGACACAGGGACCCCCGGCGCGGCAGGTGCCCGAGGATGCACAGGGGCTGGACCCTTCCGAGCCGCCCTGGCCAGCAGTGGGGCTGGGGGCGGGGGGCCGGGGGTCTTGTCACCCCTTCGCTTTCACAGGCTGTGGTCCTGGGATGTGAAGACTTCCTGATTTGGGAAAAACCCCTGCAAATGAACTGTTATTCGGCAAAGCTGCCTTGGAATGGAGACTTTGGTCAGAAAGCACAGGCTGCCTGACCCCTTTCTGTCATTTGCCCAGAGAAGAGGCAGAAGTGACACCGGGACCCGCGAGATGCCTGTCGGGTAAGTCGGAGGGAAGGGATCCCGCGGACATGCCGGGGCAGGTGTGAGCCTCAGCCCAGTCCCGGGGGTGGGAGGCCGGTGTCCCCCATGTCCCCACATCCCCTCACCCTCGGCCGGCCACCTGCATCGCTGTCGTTTCTTCAAAAGCCACACAAATAAATGGGGCAGCGAATGTTTGCAAAGTGCCCACCCGCGCACCCCTGATTACCAAGTGCCTGCCGTCAGCCCTCGGGTCGGGTCTGAGGCCGCGGGGAACCCGCTGAAATTACTGATCAACGGAAGTCCCCAGAGAGCATCATGAGGGCAGCCTGAGGCTGACCTAGACCAGCGTCTCTGCTTTAGGAAAAGCCGAGGGCCTCCTATTGCCAAGACGACTGATAACTTGAGTTATGTGAGCACGTTCACTGTTCACAAGGCTCGACGAGAATATCACTTCCCTTAAAAAGGATGAATATAAGCGTTTTGCGTTCAGTCCGCCCTTTCATCTGGTCCCCAAAGTCCCCTTTAATTCATCTGAAGTGGTTCAAAGGGGTCACAGCAGAAGCCGCTTCTCCAACACCCAGAGGTGCTGCAGGCTTTCCTGGGAGGAGCTAGGAGAATGTGCATCTGGGCCCCGGAACCGTCACAGGGATCCCGAGATGGGCACATGGTCAGTTTTTCCTGGCTTGCCGGCCCCTCCCCTGGGCTCAGCCATGGCCGTGAGGGTCACAGCAGCCTGCCAAGGAGCAGGGAACAGACCCCATTGCATCCACTGTACAGAGCGCACAGAAGTGACGTGATTTACCTGGAGCCCCTCCCCCTGCCTGCCGTGGCCGGGTGCCGCGTGGACGTAACCCAGCCCGATGCTGCTGGTCACACTCGGCGAGCCTCCGCAGAAGCTGGAGGTGAAACAGGCTAGTTGCTGCCTCACAAATACCAAGAAGCCAGACTTCCAAACCCATTTAGGTTGTCGCTTCTTGCCGGCAGAGAAAGGTGGCATCCCTTTGCTCCTAAATTCACGGGGCCGGTGCCAGGTGGGGCACGTGGTAGCTGGAGAGGAAAAGAAAAGCCAGTGACCCTGATCCAGTCTTTACTTAAACTTTTGGTATTTGGTCACTATGGATTTTTGCATTAGTTTAATTTTTTAAATACTGTTTTAAATGTCACTTATCTTGAGGATTGATTTTCTCATTCCTCACCTTAGTCCCAGCCCTGGGGGGTGGGGCTGGTTTGGCTTCAAAAACATTTCTTTCTTTGAAAGGATGACCTGCCATCTTCCCCCAGCGTCCACGATTGAAGACGATGAAACTCACAAAAAGATAGAAAACCAGACTTTTCCAGCTTTCCTATGAAAGGGTGGGGCTCTTCCTTGTGTGGACGGGTCACAATTCCCCTGCGACTTCTGGGACCTCGACAGCTTTTCTCCTGCCCTGGGCTGTGCCGGCAGCTCAAGGCCACTGCTGAGACCTGCTGTCACTGTGAGGTGGCGCTACCTCAGGGCCTGAGGCTGCAGAGCTGCTGGCCACACCCACTCCCTGCGGCTCGGAGCCCCCTCTGTCTCTGTCACTTAAAGACACCTACACACGTCACTCCCGCCCGGCGAGCCTGCGTCTCCCACTTCATCGTTCCTGCGCCGTCGTGGCTGTGGATTCATCCATTTTCACCCAAAGCCAACCTCAAACTTCTGATTTTGATGCGGAATTCCCTACAGAGGGTGCATGGGCTTCCTAGGGCCGAATCTCCAAATAAGGTACCGTTCACAGGCACCAGGGTTGGGCTTGGGCACATCTTTCTGGGGACACAGTTCACACCATTATGAGAGGTCAGGCTGCAGTGTCCCTCCCACGCGGGGGCTGCAGCTCGGACTCGGTTTGGGGTCCAGAACCGGGAGGGAGGCACCGCAGGAAGAGCTGCCACCAGAGGGCACTGCTGCCCAGGGTTTGTCCCAGACCCGGGTTCCCTCCCCGCGTCAGGCAGGAAATGCAGGGAAACAGATCCGATCCGGGGTGGAGACGCGGGGGAGCCATTGGCCTGTCGGGCTGGAGGGTGGGTCTGCTCCCCCTGCACCCTGTGAGGAGCACAGCGGGTCTGGCCTTGGCCTCAGCGCTGGTCTCCGTGTCCTGTCTGGGTCGGGGCGGATGCCGGTCATCGACTAGGGGGCAAGGAGGCAGCCTGGGTGCAGGAGGTCACAGGAGGGCCTGGGGCAGAGCAGAGGGAGGGAGCTGGGGAAGATGTCGGGGCCAAGGCGCCAGCCTAGCTCAGTGCCCCAAGGGTGCGTGCACACACGTGCACACAAGCGCACACATACATGTACGCATGCATGTGGGCATTGGGGGTAGACTTCAGCCCTTGGCCCTCTACAGTGTGGACCATCTCGGCGCTTGTCACCCTACAGTGTAGACCGTCCCGGCCCTTGTCACCCTGCAGTGTGGACCTTCCCAGCCCTTGGCGCTCTTCAGGGTGGACCGTCCCAGGCTTTGGTGCAGTACGGTGTGGACTGTACCCCAGGGTACAGCCCGTCAGAGAGGTAGGGTGGGAGACAGCCGGAGCCTGGGGTCTGCCCTGGGGGCGTGACCTGTGGTCTGCAGCCTTGTCTCGGCGGGTGGTTGCAGATCTCTCTCCCAGCCCGGACCTGCTGGCAGGCTCACGTCTCTCTCAGGACTGACACATGCCACCTGACCAGGGAACAAAGCCGCATTCACCCCACGTTCACTTTTATGACCAGTGTGTGGCTTCCTTGAGGATCCAGCCACTTTGATGTGAATGTTTGTTCCTGCGGATCAGACACTGTTGACCTGAGCAACGGTCCGTCCCCTGTGGGTTGAGCTTCCTTGACTCCCCACCCCAGCAGCAATTCCAACAGTCTTTTATTGCTCCACAGGTGCCTTCAGCCAGATAAACGGGGCGCAGAGCAGTTATTGATAAGGACGTTTAACGCCTAACAAGGCCGGGGAGCTTCCGCAGGGACTGGGCAGGGGCACGGCTGGACGGGACCTGGGACCCGGACCGGAGAGCATGAAAAGGGTGATTGTGAGGGCAGGAAGCCGGCTCACCTGCGCCTCAGTTCGAGACACCTGTGGTGACTTGTCCTGTGAGGGGAACTCATTTCTCAGCCGGTGCGATGCTTATTTACCTGGAGAGACCAGCATCTGCACTCGCCCCTTTTCATCAGGAGCCGACAGCACCCAAAGACGACTCTTTTCCTTTTAATTTGGGAATGTGGATGAAGGGAAGCACCTTAGCTGTGGTTCAGCTCAGACGGCGGTGCTGGGGCTGAGACGGGGCCAGAACCACGACGTGGGCTGCGGGCCGAGTGAGGTGGGCAGGTCCCCGGGGGAGTGGCCAGGGTGCAGGTGCCCCTCCTTGTCACCTCTGTGCGGCAGTCGCGGAGCAGAAGCGGCCACTTCTGGGCGCCTTCATGCGGCTCCTCCGGGCGGCTCTTTCTTTTCTCTGTGGCTCAAAATCTGCCGGGGTCCTCAAACCTCGGACAGCCCCTGAGCTTCTCCTACGTGTGAGGATGCAGAACTAGTTGGCAGATCAAGGCTTTCTCCTTATTTTTATTACATACTCTCCAAGTAAAGGTAACAGGTTCAAAGAACGGGCACGGCGGCAGTGAGGCCCTTCAGCCCATTTCTGACAGTCAACGCACAGACCATTTCGCAGCGGAGATGCCTCAAGGCCTGCTTCCTCACACGCTCATTCAAGTTGAGGGTGGGACGTGCGGGGCTTCTCCAGGTGCTGGTCCGAGGTGCTCCCGGTGGTGGAGAAGGAGCTGGGCCACCGATGCCCACGAGTCAGGGAACCGGCCCCTGGCTGCAGGGGGTGCCAGGGCTGGACCAGCCGTGGGAGACACTGGTGTCCCCAGCAGTCCTGCGGGGCGCCAGCTGTGGGAAAGGCGGGGAGGTGACGCAGAGAGTCATCCTGAGGACCCGCACCCTCCCCTGGTCCAGCTCCAGACACACACTCCCTGTTCCCCGGAGGCTGCTGGGCCTGAACTGATGGAGAACCGGCCCAGAAGGGATGGAATAACTGGCTTGAATGTGCGCCCAAAGCGGAAACAGATCCAGACGTCGACCGCGAGGAGGGAGGACACGTGCTCCAGATAAGGGGGGTCAGGAAGGGAGTGGACGTGGGTCACAGCGGCCCGGCTCCCCGAGCCCCCTTCCTGGGTGACACGTGACCGGGACGCGGCCACGCAGAGCCCGAGGACAGAGCCGCCCGGGGGTCCAGCCCTGCCCTGCCTGCCCCCGGTGGTGGGGTGGGCTTCCCCTCCCTTCTTCTATCCAGAGGGGACAACTCGGGGACGGACACCGGTCAGACACACCGTGTGATGCTGGCGCTGTCGCTGAGGCAGCAGGAGGGTCTCCTCTGTCCATCACCGCTGGTCACTTCCCTCTTCCTCAGGGGACCTAGGGCACACCTCTCCTTGTCTGGGCATGAAAACCGAAACCCAGCACATCCCTCCTGGGTCCCCTTTGGCAGTGGCTGAAATGCCAGGACGCTACAGCTTGGGGTTCCAGGCGGAGGTCTCGGGCTGCGCTCTCCGAGCCCTCGGGGTGCTCAGGGTTGGTCCTTGGGCGAGGGCCACCCCACCTCCAGCCTCACCCCGACCAGATCGCCGCCGGTTGAAGGGAAAGCCTGGTTGCTCATCACAGGTCTCAGGCCTGAAGGAAGCCCCATGCTGACCCTGGGCCACCAAGCAGACGACCCGCAGTCCCGGGGGAGGGGCAGGGGCGCAGACCCACCTGCACGCAGCCCAGGTGCCTGATCAGAGCCCCGTCCCTGTGCAGGTGACAGTGTTGGGACGCAGGTCAGACCGGGTGGATGTGAATCTCGGTGCTGCGCTGCTGTAGCTTCGGGCATTCGGGCGATCCTCTGACCTCTGGAGGGATCAGTTTTCTCATCTGCAAAATGAGCGTAATCGTGCGTGCTTCCCAGGAGTGTTCCCGTTCAGGAGAGAGGGGTTCCCTGAACGCCTTGCAGGGGCCGAGGGCGGGAGGGGTTGCCCCCGCTGGCGGTGGGCCTCCCGAGCTCCCCCTCCCCAGGAAGCCTGGACCAGAGCAGCCCTTCCCAGAGGGGTGTCCGCTGGACCACCGCCAGGCTCACCTGCTTTCCTTTCTCGGGGCACCTGAGCCCCTTCTCCCCAGGCTGGTGTGGACGGGAAACCTGGGCCGCGAGATCCACAGCCCTGTTTTTTCTGTAACAGCACAGTCAACGGGCAACCGTCGGAGGAAAATTCGAGACAGAAAATGTTAGAAGCGTGTTCTGGAAGGACAGCCGTGGACACTAGTCCTCGCCCAGGTGAGACACCGCCTAGGGAGGAGCCTGAATGTGTGGAGAGTTGTAGAAGCTAAGGGGAATTCTCAGGCTCCTCGTGGTGGCGTTCTGGTTTGAAAATGGCCTGTGGATGCCCAGTGATAATTCAGTCGTTAGTCTGGTCTCATATCTTAAAAGCCAAGCTAACCACCTTTAATTTCAAGTTTCCTTTTAGAATTGTAAATGAGGAGTTGTCTCGGGGTGACCTGACATAGACCAGATCCAGGTGTGGTCACCCTCCCCACCTGGCCTCTTTCCTCAGCCTTGACACTTGACACGTGACTGCATCCCTTGGCCACGTGGCATTGCCCCTGACAAAGAGATTCAACATGAACATTCCCGCCTGCATTTCAGAGCCGCGTAGAAGGAAAGGTCTGACGCCAGCCCCAGACTCCAGGTCCATCTGTTTCTAGAAGTGGCCGATGCAACTGAACAATTAAAAAGAGCAGTTTTCCCTTCCTTTAAAATCTTCCTCTCCATATGTCTGTTTGTAAACATCTTATCAAGGTAATAGTGTCCATACATTGGTAATTTACGATATCGAAGCTAATACATCTTCTCCCAGGGCCTCATAAAATCCGACGTTTATAATCTCCCTGTAGTTGCGATTCAAAATGAAAGGCGGCACCGCCGAGCGGCCGGCACATGTGCAGATGGTTAAATGCATTTTTTAAATAAAGGCATTTCTCAGGGGTTTTTTTTGTTGTTGTTTTTGGTTTTGCGTTTTCATACCACAGGATGCCAAGTAATCTGTTGATTTAGTAAAGTATGTATTTAATCCTCAAAGAAAACTCTAGAAGGGTTAGCGTAAAAAGCAGTTAGGGCATAGGACTCAGTTCAGAACCGAAGCCCTCAGGGCTCCCATCCCCTTAGAAGGGGCCGTGTGTGCAGAGGACATGGTGCCCTTTCCAAAAAATCTGGGGTCACCGCACTGCACCGACGCAGGTGGCCTTTCTCTGAAGGTTCCCTTGAACTGGGCGGGCAGAAAACCCGTGTTCCAGAAGGGACGGAGGCAGAGAAGCCAAGGTCGCTCTAGACGTGTAATCACGCTGACATTTCTGGTGAGCATTTCTGTTCCTTCCACCAAACTTCAGCTGCAAAGTTAAGAGGAAGAAATCAGTGCGTTCTCAAATGCAGTGTTTGCATCTCCTCCTGACGGTGCCTTTCACGCGCTGGATGCTGAGAGTGAGGGGTTCCTCCTTTCCTTTGACACCCAGGTCACCTCGGCCAGCACCCACTACCCTTTGCTTAGCAGAACCTCAACGTCTATATGGTGTTCACCCCTGCGCCCCGCCGGGCCACACACCGAGGAAGTGTCAGCTGGGTAGAAAGGGTCCCTTCGGCTCACCTGGCCTTTCAGGTGGGTCATCGCCCACAGGCAGGCTGTGGACTCGCTTGTGGATTGAGATGTGTGAGAATTCTCTTCCTTGCTGTCCAGTTTGACGAACAGACCTTTCAGATTTTCTCTTGTCCTTGAATTAAACATGTACACGTCTCACGCACCAGCGTTGCCAAATCCTGCCGGGACTTGGTGAGCTGAGCCTCTCTTGCGAGGTCGTCCTGTCCCTTCTCTGACCCCAGCTGCTGCACGGTCTGGGGGACGTCCGCGGCCCCGGACGCCCCTATCTTCTTGTGGCCGAAGCAGAGGGCATCCTTGCTGGCCTCTCGCAGACCCGAGAGGCCCGTCGTGATCAGCTTCTTTCAGGCAAGTCTGCTTCCAGACACCTTCCTTGACCACTGCACACATCAGCATCGGAATCAGAACCAACCCCGAGAGGAGGGACTTAGTTCTGTAGCAGACACTGTAGTCACCTCCTCAGCACCTGTCCTCTCCCCCAACACCGTGTCTCCTTCCCAGCAGAGTGCAGGATTTGCTCAGACACCCCCGACCCCCTCCCCAGATGAAACAGTATGTCTCAGAGGAAGCTGGTCTCTCCCCGGCTTTGGGGTCAGCCCAGCTTGTCCCAGTCAGGGTTTCTCCAGCTCAGGAACGTGGATGTGTGGGCCAGGGGGCCCCCTGTCTGGGGGCATGTCCTGTAGGCTGTTACGTGCCCAGCAGCCCCCCTGGAGCCTCTACCCTTTGGATGCTGGGAGCACCCTCCTCAGTCTCCAGACGCTGCCAGTGTCTTCTGGGGACCGAAGTGACCCCCACTGAGAGCCCTGGTCCAAGCCAATGGTGACAGCCCCCATCTCCTCTCCTGAGACCATCTCTGAAGGTGTTCTTGACCCATTCCGGACAATGAGATGTGAGGAAAGTTTTCTGGAGACTTCCTGGGAAAGGTGTTTTGCTCTTAAAAAAGGCACACAAGGAAATGTTCCCTCTTTCTGCTGAATTCTGTCTGATTCGGGGTGAGGCTATGTCCCGTGGGAGCCGTTTGCTGCTATCCCGTTAGGACACGTGAACGGGGCAAAGCCAAGCAAATGGAGGGGAGCAGAGTCCGAGCTCACCTGGGCCCCTCCTACCTCGGACGTCTTATTAGGTAAGGTGTATTCGTTTATAACTGCCACTGTGACAAACCGGCACAAACGTGGTGGCTTACAAGCAGATGAATTCATCCTCTTACAGCTCAGGAGGTCGCAAGCCCGAAGCCTGTCTCACTCGGCTGGAGTGGGCGTTGGGCAGGGCTGGCCCCTCGGGAAGCTCCAGGGTTGTCCCAGCCTCTTCCCGCTTCCAGAGGTGCCTGCAGCCCTTGGCTTGTGGCGCCTCCTCTGTCCGCCAGGAGCGTCACTTCAACCTCCGCCTCGTCCTCCCCTCACCACACGGCCTTCTCCTCTTCTGTGGCCACATCTCCCTCCGCCTTTTTCTTACAACGACCCTTGAGATGACATTTGCCACCTGCATGATCCAGGGCAATCACCCTGTCTCAAGATCCTAGACGCCATCACATCTGCAGAAGTCCCTCTTGCTGTCTAAGGTGACACTCAGAGTTTCCAGGGATGAAGTTTCCAGGGATTAAGTCACCTTTGGGGGGGCCGCTGTTCCGCTCACCACACAGGGTGAGCTCTTTAACGTTCAAGTTCGGGGGTGGGGCGGGTACAGCTGAGCATGTCCTGCTACAAACCTTCCGTGCTGACTTCCTCGTGGCACCACGATTCCAGGGGTGCCTGGCCTTTGCTGCTGCCAGTGCCTGGGGTCAAGCCTGAGGACCCTTGTTTGGAAAGTTACCTACTTCCAGGCTTAGACTGTGGGCACTTAGCACAGCAGGCAGCCACACCCTTTCCAAGGAGATTCGGGTCTCACATAAAGGAGGCGTGAGTCCCTTGCTGGGGTCCCATCTCACCAGACGCCCTCCCTCCTGTAAACAGTAGGCATGACATGACGTCATCAATAACGATGCCAGCCAGGGGCCCACGCTGTTTTCTCTGGCATCTTCGCGGGTGTGCTGACCGCTGCCAGTGGTCCCTTGACTGGCCGGCGTGTGAGTAGATGACGCCTGTGATGGACAGGGATAGCTCTTTACGTTTTTCTTCTAATTTGGAGTGGACCAAAACTCACGTCAGGTGCGGGGTTGGGCTGAGGCTCCACGGAGAAATAGATAAAATAGAAATGGCCCAGGTCCCTCTGCAGCTCTGGACTCAGCTGCAGGTGTTTGCTGTGAGACGCTGCTACATCCCAGCACGGTGTCGGGTGACATCTCCAAGGGCTGCTGTAAACTTTAAAGTGCTGTGGGCCTGGGGCAGGACCCTCTGAGCTCTCCATGGGAGAGGAGCTGCCTCGTTATGTTCGATTACGCTGTTCTCTCCTCCCAGCACGGTGTCCAGTTCTGTCTGTCCTCCAAGGAGCCTCTGCTCCTCCCCTTAGAGGCTGTCAAGAGCTTCCTTCCCACGAGATCAGAGGTCGACCAGCACTCTGGGTCCTCGGGGTGGGTCCCTGGGGTGGGTCCCCACGCAGCACCTGGACGCCACACCTCTGCCTGTGCCTGGACGCCTGACCACACCTTAGGCTCCGAGTGAGCAACGGCTCGGCCGCACCGTCCTGGCCCTGGCTGGGCCACGGGCTGGCCTCTCGTTCCCACCTGCCCTGTGCTGTCACTGTCTCCCTCCATGGGCTCTGTGGGTGCAGAGTCTCTTTCGCCTGTAGCCCTGGGGCCAGGGCCTCGCTCCCAGGAGGGGGGCAGTGACGGCAGAGTGAACAGATCAGTGAATGGAGGAGATACGGTTCACCACCTTCTCCTCCGTGCTGTGTTTTTCCGACCTCCTTTTTCAGCAGATAGCCCCCTTCTCTAAGCTTGCAAACCACTTATGACTAAGCAGAAAGTACCTCACGTCACCAATTTCCTTATACATCTCTGCTGCCCCGTCCGCTCCTGAAGGAAGAAGCACATCTCGGTTTGCTCAGCATCCCAGACCCGGAGCAGCCTTGGGTCACAGCAAACAGTTGGTAGACGTTTCTGGGCCAGAAGGGAGAGGATGAGTACAAAAAGCAGTGGGGTTCTGACCAGAGGTCAAGTAAGTTCATCTGATGCTTGGGCTGCACTCTCCGTGTGTGTGTGTGTGTGTGTGTGTGCGCGCACGCGCGCGTGCAGGTATATGCATGTGTGTGTGTGTACACGTAGGCACACTGCTCCCTCCTGGAGCAAAATTCATATTAACATGGTAAATATGACAGCAGGAGAAATCTGGTGTCATGACAGATACAAATGGCATGACTTGGTCCCAGAGCCCCCAGGACCTCAGCCGGGGGGACACAGGGTGGAAGGCTCATCACCCCTGCTGCGGCCTCACAAATGGTGCATTTTTCAGCAAACCCTGCCCCAACCCTGCCGACCTGTGAGGATGGACACAGTCCGCGGTGGGAGGACAGTGTGGTAGAGGATGGGGGGTCCCGGCACCTGGCCCTGGAGCCTGGTCTCCAGCGAGAGCGCCCACCGGTGTCTCATATCTGCCTCTAAGGACAAGAGGTAAGCGGGCGGGTGGCGTTCGGACACGGAAATATTGGCACTGACGGTACACGTAAGAGGCTTTGCACGGGCATGACAGAATATTCAAAATATCAGCCCTGTGCCCAAAGAAAAGAAAATGTGGCGCCATTTTTGACAAAATGCACGAGTTCCAATCGGTCCGGAAATAAAGGCAATTGAAGCTTCTCCCGAGGGGCCGCTGGATGTCACCCACTGGGATTTGACCACCAGCTCACGCAGTAAAATGCCAGGTCACAGGAGGGGGCGGAGCCACAGCGCTCTCAGCGGGGGTGGGGGGAGGGGGGCGGGGCAAGACCCCTGGGGGGGCCCCCTGCGCGAGAGCTCCGGGCCCAAATCAGGGCCACCGGGGCGTCCCTGCTGGGGAGTCTCCGCAGACGGGCCCCCTGGGGGCCCTGCCCCTCCTGTGGTTTCCTTTCCCTGAACTTCGCCTGGATGAGGGGCAGCCAAGAAGGCAGTGCGGGGGGAAGGGCCCGGGGAGAACCGGCGAGTAAAAGGGCTCTGATGGCACCCGCCTGGCGCGCGAGACCCCACGGCCCGCGGCCTTGCCCGGCCTCAGACGGGCGGCCATGCTGTCCCCCTCGCAATGCAAACCCCGCTTCAGAGGCTCGGGTTCCCTCCGAGAGCCCCGACGGTTCGGGGCAGTTAGGAGGCGCTCCGCCAATGGGAGCGTTTTTTAATAAAAGTGTGTCTCTCTTCTTCTTCATCAGCAGACTTCACCGATGGGCTCGCAATACAGAGACGGGGCAGACAGTGGGTCTGGGGGTGTCGGCGCGCAGGCGTCCCCAGTGAGCTTTCTGTCCATCAAGGGTGGAAGAGACCTGCTCTTCCAAGTCTGAAACCACCAGCAGATCACGGGCTCCAAGCTACAACAGCAACGGAGACTCAGTCCCGTGTTCACTGTGCACGTGTTGTGGACGGTCCCGCGTGGTCACTATGGACCCGGGAAGGACGGCCCCCTGAGTACAAGGACGCCCGGTTTGGGGACAGCGTCTGTGTTGCTTGCAGGGCCCGGGGCCAGCGCAGGGCTCTCCCAGAGACCCACCACCCGCCAGCAGCCAGCGCGGACCAGCAGTGACCGAATCAGAGGTGCGCGGCTTACATTTCCCTTAAAATAAATGTATGCTAAAAATTAGAGGAAAATGTGGTTGGACAAATACATTTGGGGTTTTAATCAAGCCGAAGTTATGTGAAAAACAGGCTGAAATACTCAAGTAACAGAGGCCCAGGAGCCCTGGACGGTCTGCATCAGCACGGACGCCCGAGGTGAGCTGAGGCACGAGGGCTCACGCACGTCTGCACTCCCCCACTTCGTGGCGGCCTCTTCGCTGACCCCAAAGCTGGGGCACGCCTGACATTCATGAGTGACAAGGCAGAGGTCTGTTTGAAGCAACTGAGAAGTTTATACATCTAAATCTGAAATAAACATGTCCATTGATAAAAGTGGTGTTTTTTTCCCCAACTTTCCCTCTTCAGAGAGGCCGAAAATAACCCTTTCGTGACATGAGGGTGGTCACAGGTGTCCCTAGAGAGTGCTAAGGAGGAAGACAGAGCTGAGTGGCTGGCAGAGGCTTATTTCAAGGGGTAAGTCCGGCACCTCGAGTCCAGGCGTAGGCCTGTGTCTGAGAAAAGCAGACGGAACTGCTATAAAATGACCGTGGAAAGGTAGTTTGCATCCCTGCAACACCCTGCAGGGAAACAGGGCACGTCCCCTGATTCATGTTCGGAGCGATAAGAACCTCTGGGAGGAAAACTCATTTAACAACCCCCTGGCCCCAGCCAGCAGGAGACGGTTCTGCCAGTTCAGCCTCAGACCCAGGAAGCAGGGAGGCTGCCGCCCAGACGCACAGAGACCTTTGGCCGAGGTGGCGAGGAGGACGTGCCAGGCCAGGTGCGCCAGGCCAGGTGTGCAGCCCTCATGCCAGTTCTCCCGCCTGGCTGGAAACTGACGGGGACAAACAGCTCCAGGCCCCGAAACCGGGAGCCGTCACCCATTCACGGTCAGAGGAGCTGTAATCCTCGTGGGAACGGCCAGAGAGCTGTGTGTCTGCACGCGTGTGTGAGCGTGCGGGCCAGGGCACACGTGTCCCTGGGGGTGGCCTAGCGGCTCACAGCTGCCCTCTCAGAAACCGGCAGAATTCTTGACGTCAAGCTGAGAGATCCCAGACTTGGCGGGAGCCGTGCGGTTCTGACAGCGTTCGGCCGGCTTTGCCGGCAGAATCCTCACCTCAATCAGACGCTCTCAGAGGCTGGTCGGGCAGGCTTTCAGGGACCCTCTGCCTCCGGCTGGCGGCGTTTCCAGAAAGCTGTCTGCTGGGCGTACCCCTGGGCTGATTCCGGCTCTGAGGGGAGCCCTGTGCTCCACAGGCTTCTGGTCTCTTCTATCAAGGGGCGGGGTGAGGCCGGGAGAAAAGACGGGTGTGACTGAAAACCAGGTGAGCTTTCTGCAGACCTTCCTTCTGCTTCGTGGGTTCCCAGAATCTAACAGTAGTTCCGTGGATGCGAACACATAATTCAGCGCAGGCCGGAGGAATACGGGGCGCGCAGAGACGGGCCCTCACTCCTCACCCGTGGGGACGGCCCTGTTGTGCTCATCTACGGGGGCTTCCGTGCCTCGCTTCGCGGCCTTTCTGGAGCAGGGCAGCCCGAAGCGGTTTTTGCCCGGCTTTAACTTGTGAAGCCTATGTTTAGAAAACAGCACGAGTGCAGGCATAGTTTGGTCTGAGCCACACCAGGCCTGGTTGCTTCTGCTCTTCTCCCTGCCCACCCGTCCCATCCCCGCAACCAGCACGTTTGGGGGAGGGGGGAGGGGGAAGAGGGAGGGGGAAGAGGGAGGGGGAAGAGGGAGGGGGAAGAGGGAGGGTCCCGCCCACGGCACCTGGAATTTAAGTGTCATTTTAAATGTTCCCGTTCCGAGTTCGGATTCAGAGCTTATGTCAGGGTGACATGGTACAGAGGTTGGCTGTGTTCCCGAGCGTTTCGTCTTTCGTGGACAAATGCTCCGGAAGGGGGTGCCGCTGTGATGGACATCGGGGTATGCCACCCTGTCCCCAGGGCCGGTGGGACAGGAAGTTGTCGAGCAGACTTCAGCCGCTTCCCTTTCTGCTCTCCGTGGCTCGCAGGGCCCTTGGCAGCGAGAGGAGCTGGTGGACACGGCAGGCAGGGGACCCCGGAGGCGCGGTGGTACATTTCCCAACACCGGCCGAGCCCGCGCTTTCCCTTGAGGCGCGCTGGCGTCACGGCCGCCCCGCAGGGTTCTCAGAGCTTGTGGTCTGCACAGCCCCTGAGGGGCTCACCAGCCGGGAGGTCCCCGAGGAGAGCGTGTGGGTGAGCCCGGACTCCAGACGGCGCAGCCCCGCTTTCTCTGTTCCGTTGTTTCCACTTCTAGGCTGGATTCCTTTGGAGAAAACCATCTGATTCTGAGGCTGAAGATGTGCAGGAAACCCCACTTTAGATTTCAGATGACGCTGTGTACTTGCTGTGCTAAAGTAAACGCTGTCTGCTGCATGTCAGCTGCACACACGCCAAGTGACTGCTCGTCCTCTGACAGCTGTGGGCCTCGAGGGGGTGTCCAGCCCGAGGTTGCAGGGCTGTCAGAGAATTGATGTGGCCTCGGGGCACTTTGCCCAAGAAGTGAGTTTTGAGTTGAAAAAACCCCAAACTTGAAAGCCATACTAACCTAAAATATTACCGTAGACCCTGACAGAGAAACACAAACATGGGTACCTTCAACTGTACCCTCCTCTTTAAAAGTGCCCGTCACAGGTGGGCTTTGCTGGCAACACAAATCGAAAACAGTTTTGGTCTCTGCCCTTGAAAAAACATTGAATAATATTCTGTTCTTTAAAATGTTCTCATCTCCTATAATAGCATGCCCTGTATGCATCTGAAAAGTAAGCTGTCGCCGCAGTTATCGTACAGTAACATTCTTTCTGAGGGCTTCCCGCCCTCTGCTGTGCATTTTGTGATGGGTGTGGGTGACACGCTGGCCTCCGGTCCCCCAGCAGCAGAGTCTGGGCCGCCCGTCGGGCCGAGGCTGCTCGTTGGGGCCGGCAGTGCTGGGAATTGGCCCCTGGCCCGTGAGTGGCCGGTCTGCAAACCCTGGCCCGCTCAGCCCTGCTGGGGCAGCTCTTGGGGCATCTTCTGCCCTGGCTCCCGTGGGCTGGGGTTTGAGGCCCCCTTACTGCCCCACACCCCCATTTGGCTCTCCCTGAACCCCTGGTTCGAGGAAGACACGCAGGCATGAAAGCCGGGGGCACAGAGCCCCTCACTGTTGGCACAAACGCACAGCAGGCAGCAGAGTGGGCACAGACAGCACAGCCCCGGCCCAGGCCTGCCGGACGGCCGGTCCTGGCAGCACCGCGCCCACTCTCTGAGGCTGAGGACTGCACGTCCCACTTCAGAGTGTAATCGGAGTGACTCTGGGGTCCCGGGTGTGTGGGGCTGGGCTGTGCGGGGGCCGCGCTCACCGCCGGGCTCTCGCTCCTTCTGCACGGGCACCTCAGCCGGCCGCCCCGCCAGACACACTGCCAGATGCACTGCTGGACACACCGCCGGACGCCATCCACAGCGTGAGATCCCAGGATGAGAAGAGGCTTGGGGGTGTCTGCGTGCCTCCCTGGCCCGCGGGGAGCTGAGGCCCCGGGGGGGGTTGTGGAGAACTGATCCAGGCGCAGGGTCCTCTCCTGACCTGAGAGCCTGTTCCCCACCCGGTAGTCGGGGCCACAGACCGCCAGTCAGGGGGACCCTGGGGTACTCACTGGGCAGCTATCGGCCTCTGACCTCACTGGTCACTTCGGCAGGATCTTCCGGAGCTGGAGGTCTGAGCTGACCCTCTGGTGGGGGTTGAAGCCAGCTGATAGAGTGCTCTGCCCACCCCGCCCCAGTCCGCCAGCCTCCCCCCTCTCTGGGGCTGGGATTAAAGACTCTGCCGTCAGGCCCTCCCTGTCACCGGCCTTGTGTCTGGTTACAAACCTAGCATGTTCGCTTAGGGAAACGAGGGCGTGGGGAGTACAGCAGGAAGGAGGAAACTCCTGTAATCCGGACACGGAAATTTCTGAACATTTCAGCGCATTTCCTACACCACGTGCACACCTGCACGTGCACACGGCAGGCCCACACATGCGAGCACACTTGTGTTCTGTGGCCAAATGGGCTGAATTCAAGCCTCAGGGGAAAGTGCACTTTCTCTACTCCGTTCTGCAGTTTGAAGATGGGGTGATCATAACGGTAATGACGCCAGGACGCTGTTGAAAATGTGGGAGAGAAAAGCAACGTGAAGCGAGCCCCCGGGCTGCCTGCTTTCATGGTGAATATGCTGCAGTCACACCTGCGGGACAGCATGGGACCGCCTGCCCCAGCGCTGTGTTTGAAGGTCGCCCGGACGGCTGCCCTGAAGTGTATCTCTTCCTAATCTTCTGTGTGAGTAGAGCTTGGGGGCTTCCCTGAAAGCCCCCCTCTGGGACAGCGTGGGTGTCTACGGCCACTCCCGAGGGCGCGTGGGCAGGGACACCCGAGGTTGTCATCCATCCGGCCCAGTGGCCTCAGCAAGAAGTGGACTTCAGGCCGGGCTTCAGGATGTGGCCTTGCTCCGACAACAGGGCCTCCGGCTGCGGGGATGTGCACTGACCCGGTCCTCCTCTGTCCAGGGGGAGGACGGCCTGCATCACATCCTCACTCTCTCGGCCCCGTCCACCCGCTCCCGTCTCCTTCCCACCAGAACCACAACTCTGTGCACGGGCCACCAGCTTGTGACACCTGGCTGTGCTGGTGATGAGATCGAGGCTGGGCTTGGTGCCCCCGTGCAGGAGGCGGGAGGGTCTCCGTCCAACAGCCAAGCTGCGGGAGAGGTGCCTGGGGACCCCAGCCGGCTGTGCTGGTCGGGGCGCTCGGGGGGCTCTGAGTCAGCAGGCCGGGCCCCTCGGGCTTAAGGTCCGGGCGGCACACACTTGGATGGAACCCGAGTTCTCCACATGCCATCTCCTCCTGCCCAGCCACCAGCAAAGCGTCCCTATCCCTGGAAGAAAAGCAGGAATGGTTACCCAGTGAGGACTCAGCTAACCCCCTGGGCTGCACAGGGGGGTAGACACTAGGCCCTCCCCTGCCAACCTGACCCCCCAAATGCACTTGCCCCTCCTTTCAGCTGCTCATCTTCACCGCCCCCGTGGGCCGCAGTCCCACAAGGAGAGGACGGCATGGCCAGGTCCTGCAGAGACTTTGGGCGAGGGCTTGGGGTGCAGCCGTGGGCCCTGGAACAGAGCAGCTGTGTGAGTCTGTGTTTCCCGAGGTCCTTGTCGGGAGCACAACTGACGAAGCAGCTGCCCAGGTCTGCTTCAGAATCTGAGTTTGGAGGGTTCCTCCTTGTCAACGTGCATGTGTGGGGCGGTGTGACATGTGAGCGTGTGTGCATGTGCACGGGGCGCTGTGCGCCTGTCACCTCTGAGCTGGGACCTCTCCACAAAGGACCATCCAGGTGACTCAGAAAGGCACACGTCAGGCCGGTCTCCGCCCTGCATCCCACGGGCTCTGCTGGGAAATTGGAACAGGGAACACACGCGCCACATCTGTAATCCCCCGTAATCACTGCAGACTTGGTTTGGGGCCAAACTTGGACATTTTTGATGTTTTGTGTTTGTGCATTCTAGGCAGATCATGAGGTTCTGCTTTGAAGAGAAAAGGATTAAAAGGCCATTAAGGGGCCTCTTTAACATTAAATAACTTCAATATTTCAAGGAGGTAAATGCAAATAAATTGGAATCAGACGTGAGGCTCCCATCAGATCTACCTTAAACATTCAAGGGCTGAGCACGCGGTCAAAAACGTGCCGAGGTCCCAAGCCCCCCAGGTGAGCCCTGCGTCTACATCCTATGTCCTCTGTCGTCAGGAGGAGATACGTGTTCCTACAGTTCCATACAGGTTTTCGACGTGACTCTGGGGACAGCGAAGCCATACTACGTCTCTGCCAGAACAGCCCTCCTGGTGGCACCAGCAGCAGCCACATGAAGGACGGACCTTCTTCCAACTGAAGCCCATCGAAGGGATGAGATGCTCTCCCTTCCTCATGGAAACCGAATTTTCAGTTTTGTTGCAAACTGAACATTTTTTCTTTGAGTGAACCTACTTTGCAGTATTATTGTTCAGTCATTAAAAAAAATATGTGAAAAATCTTAGGTGGGGGGGTTCCCTGGTGGCGCAGTGGTTAAGAATCTGCCTGCCAGTGCAGGGGACACGGGTTCGAGCCCTGGTCCGGGAAGATCCCACGTGCCGCGGAGCAACTGAGCCCATGTGCCACAACTACTGAGCCTGCGCTCTAGAGCCCATGAGCCACAACTAGTGAGCCCTCGTGCCACAACTACTGAAGCCTGTGTGCCTAGAGCCCGTGCTCTGTAACAAGAGAAATCACTGCAATGAGAAGCCCCTGCACTGCAACAAAGAGTAGCCCCTGCTCGCCGCAACTAGAGAAAGCCCGCGTGCAGCAACGAAGACCCAATGCAGTCAAAACTAAATAAATAAAAGAGATAAATTTTTAAAAATTATTAAAAAAATTCTTAGGTGGGAAGGAGGGCGTCTCTGACGATAAGTAGCTCATGTTCCATATGGTGCATCCGGTCTTCGTGGCCACAGTCAGGGCTCCTCACTGTGGCCCACTCAGAACACCTGGGTCTTTGTCAGACTCTGGGGTCTCAGCTGCCTGCCCACTCCCCACCTGCTGTCAGAGCCTCGGGGGCTGGGGTCCAGAAATGGCATTTTTAACACGTCTCCTAGGCGATGGACCCAGTAACATTTAAGAACCGCTGCCCTAATGGGTGTTTTTTTAGGGTTAACTCTTCCTGAGGAAGGAAGGAAGTTTGAGGTCCAAAATATCTTTGAGTGCTTGAAAATTATCACAAATTCTTTCATTCAAAAAATATTTAGTCCTGTGCCAGACGCTGGTGGGTGAATTCTAAGATGACCTGGGGGGTCCCCCTCTTGGATAAGCCCCTCCACTTGGGTGAGGGCAGGACCTGCAGACGTGACACGTGACAGACAGGACTCCCGTGGTTAGGTCCTCAATCAGGAGACTCAGTCCACAGGGCAATCTCGCGGGGGTCTGACCTGATCTGACAGCCCCTCAAGGGAGGATCTGGAGGTCAGAGTGGAGAATGCTGGGAAGACCCACCCAACTGCCCTGGAAGGAAGCCCAGGTCCCTGTGTGAACCCCCAATGGGGTCCCATGACAGGGAGCGTGCAACCCCAGGACGTGAAACCAGCCAGAAAAAGACCCAGGTTCTGCCAGCACCTGAGGGGTGCGGACCAGAACCTCCATCCTCTGAGGAGACCTGAGCCCAGCGACCCCTTGACCTCATCCTGGTGACACCTGGTTGGAGGACCTGACGTCACCAGCCTCCTGATCACAGAAACCGCGAGATGCTGCTGGTGCTCATTACGCGGGGCAGATAACTCGAGCTCAGGCTCCAGGTGAGGAGACAGAAGCCTGCGTCCTCACGGGGCTTGCAATCTAGCAGGAAGACACAGCAGAAAAGATGCCATGGTGATCTTAAAAAGGTTGTGAAGAAAATAAACTCAGGTAAAAATACAGGGAGTAGCCGGGGTGCAGGTGACCACGTGAGATTCGGAGATGAGAAAGTGTCTGGAATGGTGACACCCGCTGGGGACACAAGGGTGAGGGCAGTGTGCCTGGCGGGGCCGTGACAGGGGCATGGGGGTGTGGGTGGGAGTGCAGGCTGGCCCCTGGCCCGGGCTGTAGGAGGCCGCCGTGCAGGCTGCAACCTCTCTGGTTCACTTGGCCCCGGGGCCTTAAGCATCTAAGAGTGGTGACTTACAAATTGCCCACGTTTGTCATGTTTAATGCTCAGAAGGGACTGGTGTTTGTGAGGAAAAGTACAGGCTGTTGCCGTGAAGGTTTCTCCCTGTCTCGTCCTTACCTGTTTCCTCATCCGTCAGACGAGGCGTCTCAGCGGTTCCAAGGCGCCTTGCTCTCCCCAGATGCTGTGGTTTGAGTGCCGCCTGCAAACCAGGAACACAGCCGCCCAGAGGGAGGGGCCCAGGGTGACCCCAATCGTTCCCAGGGCAGGTGCCGGCCTCACCTTCCTCTTTGCCTCTGCTTGCCCGGCGAGGACGTGTGTCCATTGGAGCCCTGCCTGAAGGACAGCGTGGACCCGCAGGGGCCCTGAGGCCATCCTGTCCTCCTGTCTTGGCTCCGGGAACCTGGAGAAAGTGACGTGGGCTGGGTCGAGCCATGGGCCCCAGGGCCCCTGCAGCTGCCCAAGGGTCCCCCAGCTCTGCTGCCTGGGCAAGGCCAAGGCCCTGGAGCTCCATTTCCCGGGTCCTTGTGTGTCCTCATGAGAAGCAGGGAGTATGGGGCCCGGACAGAGCACCTGTCCCTCGGGCTGGCAGGTGGAGGGGCCCGGGGCTGGCTGGGCATGTGGACATGCGGCCCTCGGACGGGACGTAGCATTGGGGGACCCATTTCCTCCACTGACAGAAAGGAAAGTGAAGGGCCGGCCTCGTGCTGTCCTGGCCAGAAGCAGTTGGAAGTTTTAAACTCTGGGTTTAACCTGCACGTGCCAGGCCGGCTCCATCACCCCCTTCCCTGCCCCGACTCCAGAGACCCAGTCCCTCCAAATGTGGCCAGATCTGGGGAGAGGGCTGTTTCAGATGTAACTAGATAGCACAGGTCCTGCTGGGGTGGGGAGGCCTGACCCAAGGTGGCCAGAGTCCTGATGAGGTGAAGAGGTTCGCTTGTGGCGGTAGGGCAGAGGTGCGGGCCTGGCGGCCCCAGACCCGGGGAGAGGCAGACCCCACCCCCGGGTCTTGGGACGGGGTCCCACTGCTGCACCTGCTCTCGGACTGGGAAGGAGAGGGCACCCCGCTGCAGGGGAGCCGGGCAGCCTGACACCCCCTCCGTCAGCTCCACGTTGCGTTGCTGTCCACACCCTTCGGCACGTGGTCCCTGGTTTGCCCTCATGACGATTCTAGATCTCTTTCTTCTTCTTCACCTGCCAACATCTTACATCCTCAGAGCCTCATCCGCTCAGTTGTGAATCTGATCCAAGCTCTGCAGGAGGTATTTCTTCTTTGGCTCCCACCACGACGTGGCCTCTCACTTTCAGGCTGGAGTCTAGTTTAGTCGTTACGAGGGTCCTCACCCTTCGCTCCAAGTCCTACCGTCCCGCAAACACACGGGCCTTCCGGGCACTGGTGGGTGTGCTGGTGCCGCCCCGGCTCCAGCTCCGAGGGCCTAGCTGGGCTGCTCATTCGAGTGCCTGGCGGGGCCTCCAGAGCCAGAGAGCAGCCATCGGGAAGTCTGGGATGGGCCTGGAGGGCGAGTCCCCAGGACCAGGGCCGTCACCTCTCAGAGGGACTCACCCCGAGCCCTGCGGGGGCGGCAGGCTCTGGACTTGCACCGCTGTCGTCTAAGCCCCCTGAGACCTCAGGCAAGTCTCCTCCCCTGTGAGTTTGCCCGGCTGCCCGTCGAAGTACCTCAAATGACGAACAAAGGAAACAACAGAAACGTCCCCTCCCGCGGATCTGGAGGCTTCGAGTCCGAGATGCAGGTGTGGGTGGGCCCAGGAGGGTGCCCCGGGCCGTGCTGGGTCCTACTGGGTTGGCGGCCACACCCTCCAGCGTCCACGGGGCGCACTCCCTGTGTCTGCATAAGAACCCTGGTTGTGTAGGATTAGGGCCCTACCGGCCTTGTTCTGACGTGATGTCTCAGAAGGCCCTGGGCCCAGGTAAGCTCACAGTGCCAGGAGCAGGCTGGGGCCAGAACCCCCGTGCTTCCTATCTGGGGGGACACAGTTCATCCCGCAACGCCCTCCAGTCGTCAGTTTCTTCCTCTGAAAAGATAAATAAACTAACGCACAAGACAGTTCCAAGCATTTCTTGAGATAGTGGATATACACTCTTTACTTCTGTTCTGAACCCAGGAATATAAGCGATTCTCTCAGAGAAGCACTCAGGTCTGGAAGCTGGTCATTGGCACAGAGACTCTGAGGCCACATGGCTGGGTTTCTACCGCGAACATCCAAAGCTTTAGGCCACACGCCTGATGGAGCCGAGAGCAGAAGGAACTGGAAGGAACTCTTTTAATCTGAGGTCCGATAACTGGACTTGCAATTTCCTCCTCAGGGGCTTAAGAAATTCTTGACAACATGGTTATTCCCAGACAGTACAGCCGTGGAAATAAAAATGCAATCAGGGGCTAGGACTTGAATATAAAGATAAACAGATCAGCGGGAACACATGTGTCATCACGCTGAAATGAATCTATTGAAAAACGAGAGGCCTGCGAGGAGACGAGGAATGTAAAGAGACCTTGTTTTATAAATGACACATGAAAGGTCCTTCAAATAGAGCTTGCGGACCGCCTGCGTGGGAAAATTTCCCCGTGGTCTTTCCGGTCCTGTTGAGATCAGGCCCCGGATATTTCCTGTTAAATAAAAACCCTGGGATGTGGAACAGATTCAGTTGAGCAAACAGAAGACATTGCTGAAGCTGATAACTGGTTCCTGGGGGGCTGTGTCTCCAAGTGGATGGAATTTTGGATGGAGGAGAGCAGGCCCAGCCAGGACGCGTTGCTGCCAGGGGAGCATAGACTGCGCGACGGACCGTGACCTGCTTCTCCAGTCTCCCCAGTCGCCTCCCAGCAAAGCCGGGTGCCTTCTGAGTGTGTCTGATGGCAGTAACCTGGGCAACCAGATACGCAGAGGACGCAGAGGGGCAAACGTGTTGTCACTACGCCCGTGGGTGAAGGCAGCAGCCTTGCAGCTCGCAAACAGATGTGTCCTCGTTAGGCCGGTGCAGATGCATCATCGTACGGGCACGCGCTCCCCGAGTTTCATCCAAGAGCAGAAGTGGACGTGTTAATCCATCTTCATGTTCACATCTTACGTCTCTTGTGGTCAATAAAATGCGTTTTCCAGGTGACTGACTGGGGTCAGAAGAGTCAGCTGGGGAACAGAGGGAATCCATCGTCCTTCTGCAATGCGTTCAAGATGTTACAGGAAATGAGTACATGCTGATTTGCCTACTCAAAACAACTGGTACTCCACTTTATGCTTTAACCCAGGAACCGACTCCCAGACTTTCTGTGGAGTGCCGTGTTATGTATCCCCAGAGAGAGAAAGCAGGACCCCCTACCCCCCGCCTTGGAATCCCTTTCTCTATGTGAAGCCAAGGCGGGTGTGCCTTTCCAGTTCGCTCACGGTGGGCCACCTTTTGGTCCACGTTTTAGTCACAACTCACCCAGCACACTCTTAGAGTCCTTCCGAGCTCCCTGAGCTGTGGCGTGGAATGTACTCTCTGCTCAGTGGGCCCTTATCCATGAATTCGGCCGAATCTAACTTTGTGTTTTTTCCACCATTATCCACATGTTCCCTGGATTTCTATCTGTATAATTAGAAAAATCAGGGAGGGAGGGAGGAGGGAAGGAGGAAGAGAAAGAGAGAGAGGGGCCAGTGAGTGACAGGAGCCGTGGTGACTGGTGGACAGGGTGCAGACCACTCAGGCTCCTGAGGCCACACCAAAGATGTGGACCTTTATTCTGACAGCACTGGAGCCACTGAAGGGTTTGACCAGGGGACTGACATTAGGAGACTTGTGTCTTGCTGTGTGGACAGACCGGGGTCATGGGTACAGAGCATGGGCACAGGTAGAAGCAGCTGGCTAAGATGCAGTCTCGACAATCCTGTGACTCAGGGCAATGTGGCAGTGAAGGTGTGAGTACTGGTTAAAGCCTGGATCAAGTTTCAAGGCCGAGCTAAGAGAGCATCCTAACTGATGGGGTGTGGGATATAAGACAAAGCAAGGAATCATGAGTAACTCTGAGATTCTTGACTTAAACAATGGGAAGGATGGAGCCGTCCGCAGATGATGGAGCTGTCCACGGATGATGGAGCTGTCCACAGATGATGGAGCTGTCCACGGATGATGGTGCTGTCCACGGATGATGGAGCTGTCCCAGATGATGGTGCTGTCCACGGATGATGGAGCTGTCCACGGATGATGGAGCTCTCCCCGATGATGGAGCTGTCCACGGATGATGGAGCTGTCCCAGATGATGGTGCTGTCCCAGATGATGGTGCTGTCCACGGATGATGGAACTGTCTGCGGATGATGGAGCTGTCCACGGATGATGGAGCTGTCCCAGATGATGGAGCTGTCCACAGATGATGGAGCTGTCCCAGACGATGGAGCTGTCCACAGATGATGGTGCTGTCCACAGATGATGGAGCTCTCCACAGATGATGGAGCTGTCCACGGATGATGGAGCTGTCCACGGATGATGGAGCTGTCCATGGATGAGGTGGGTTAAACCATGGGAGGAGCAGCATGGGGGGTGAGGGGGATCGCAGGTTGGGTCTGCGGTGCCGATAGACACGCAGGGAGAAATATCCCTGGGCAACTGGGTGTGTCAAGAAAGAGGGAGGGACGCTTGCTTCCTGTCTGGTGCCTTTCGCACGTGATGAAATTTTTTTATTCTGTGTTCATTATTACTTGCATAATTTTAAAAACTTAGAGTTGCAAGAAAACAGGGCTATGTAATCCACTGTTTGTTTGCTTGGTTGTACGATGAATTCCTGGCACCCAGAGAACTTCATTGCGACACCTACTGTGTGTGAATGCCTTAGCTCTCCTTGATTTCAGAGGAAACTGAAAAGGTAAACTAGTGACTATAGACCGAGAGTGGCTAGTGAGGTTGATTGGGGCTGGGAGTCGGCCTCAGAGTCAGAGAACCTCTGCGGGGCTTGGGATGAGGGGCCCTGGGGAGCACCTAGGCCTCGGGGAGGAGACCCCAGGATGATGGGGCAGAAGGACCTCGTGGTGCTCCCTGGATCCTTCGGAGGGGAGAGGCCCTCACTCTGCTCCCTGGAGGTGAGGCCGTGTGGGGATGTAAATTTGCTCACAGTGAATCAGCCTGGATGTCCAAGACTAAGGTCCGCAGGGGTGGTTCCTGGTGGGGACCCTCCTTCCGGCTTGCAAAGGCCGCCTGCTGGCTGTGTCCTCACGTGGCCTCTCCTCTGTGTGCAGAGAGGTCCTGGGGGAGGGCTCAGGGTCTCCCTTCTTCTCACGGGGACACCAGTCCTACTGGACCGGGGCCCCACACTCATGACCTCACTTAACCTACTTACCTCCTGAAGACCCAGCTCCAAATACAGCCACGATGGGGGTGGGGCTTCAATGCGAGAATTTTGGGGGCCCAGTTCAGCCCATAACAAAGGTGCTAGGCGTGAGCAGGACCCCTGCTGTGGTGCAGTGTCCGGAGCCCAAGGGCCTGGGTTTGACTGTGTGAACCAGGCAAAGTTTCCTCCATAAAAGGCTAGCTCTGTCTTTCACATCATGATTCTGTTTTGAGGATGAAATAAATTTCAATGCAGACAGAATGCTCAAAACCACTGCTAATGCCCACAGGCCGCCGATACCAGCAGCAATAACCCAGCAGTACCGAGTGTGCAGTGGGCTGTGTGTGTCCGTCCTCTGCCCCCTCGCCCCACCTCCATCCTCCTCGGGTCACAGCCGCTCCTGGTCACAGACACGACACAGCCAGGCCTCTGCTGAGCTGCAGGGGAGGGCAGTGCACACGGGAAGCATCGTTCAGACCAGGAAGCCTGGGGATGGGGACGGATGCTGGAGAGCTGAGGTGGGCAGAGCGGCCTTCCTCGCACTGGGAAGCTGGGGGAAGGGGACCCGGGTTCCCTCACAGGCATCCCTCCGGCTGGCGGGCCTGGCTGGGTCGGGGTTTGAGCTGGGCCTTCTCTCCCCAAGTGGGGGTCTCTGGAGATCATCAGCCCTTAAACCTGGGGAAAACAGGATCCACCTGGCTTTTCTTTCTAGTTATATTATAAACATATGCCTGCCGTTCCTAATCTCTTCAGAAAACTGCTTCCGCTTCCCACGGAGAGGGCTGGGGGCGTGATCTTCGTGTGAAGAAGCAGGAGGAGGTGGTACTCAGGGTCCCGGGGACCCCAGGGGAGAGCAGTGCCCGGCCAGCCCCACCCGGGCTGGGCAGTGTGATTTCGCGGGGGTTCAGGTCTCTCTATTGTAGGCACTGCTCCTGATTTTACCTGAAGGTTCTCTTTTACGTCCAGAAAATATTAAACACTAACCGATTCACTGAGAAAACTGAACCATAATTACGGAATGAATCATATGCAATTTAATAAAGACTTAACTCAAATATTTATGAGAAAAGCTAAAAATAGGCTCTAGCTGCCGTGTGGTTCTGATATTCAGCCAGGAGCGCGAACGGAGAAACCTCCCCGCAACTCTCGCTTCTGTGTCTCCTGGGGGACGAACCAGGGATCCCCAGGGTGCCGACCTGTCCCCCTCACAAGTCTGGGAAGATGCTCACACGATTCTCCAGCCCTCAGCAGCGGCCGTGTGAAGTTCAGACCGCGAGGTGCCTGCCGTGCCACACACTGCCTTTCTCTGTCTCGGTCCTTCTGTCTCTGCATTAAATAGCGAGCAGTTCCTCCTTATGAAACGTCTGTTTCAGAATGATTCCTTCTATGTGCGCAGTGAGACGAGATTTTATGGTTTTCCTGGATTCTGACAGAAAGATAAATGATACTTGAAACAGCTTGGATTCTGGAAAATGCAGGGAACTACACTAGGAGCATCTTCAGGGCTAATCCCAAGCCAGGTGCTGGACAATGGGCCAAAATGTGACTCCTGGGTCACTGCTCACAAAGGCCACCCGCCCTCGAAAGGCGACAGGCGCCTCTGCTCGGCTCCAAAGCAGAATTCCACAGATGGGCGGCTCCCGCGACAGACAATATTCCCCCCACATCCTGGAGGCGGGATGTCCGAGACGTCCAAGACTAAGGTCCGCAGGGGTGGTTTCTGGTGGGGCCCTCCTTCCGGCCTGCAGAGGCTGCCTGCCGGCTGTGTCCTCACGTGGCCTTTCCTCTGTGTGCAGAGAGAGAGATCCTCGGTGGGGGGGGGGCTCAGGGTCTCCCTTCTTCTCACGGGGACACCAGTCCTATTGGACCGGGGCCCCACCCTCATGACCTCACTTAACCTACTTACCTCCTGAAGACCCAGCTCCAAATACAGCCACGATGGGGGCGGGACTGCAATGTGTGAATTCTGGGGGCCCAGTTCAGTCCATAACAAAGGGCTAGGCGTGAGCAGGAACCCTGCTGTGGTGCGTCTCCTTGGACTTCCCTCCCTCCACCTGGGCCAAGGACTCCGTCCTTTACTGGGGTTCCCTCCTTGGGCTGTGCAGCCGGCCACCCCCAGCCCCGCCCCGCCCTGCCAGCCGATCTCTGTGTGCGGAAGGCGAAGGAAGGCCCACAGAGGCGTCCTGAGTGCCGCTGCGTGGTCAGATGGGCTGCCCTCTGTCCCCACACGTGGGCGGCTGTGCTAACGAGGCTGCCTTAGGGGACGGCCTGTCCCTCCTGACTTTACACACGAGAGCCTTTCAGTGTCCAGTTCAGCTCTTCCTTCTGGCATTTTCTTCCTCGGAAACACGAAGAGGCTCTGATATTTGAGGAACGCCACCAGTATTTTGGGGAGAGGAAGAACGGATCTGTAGCCCTTTGGTAGATATAAATAAAGCCCGTGTCCGCAAATAAACCAGGCCAGTCACCGGGAGAGCCCAGACCTGCTCCAGAAGCAAATGAAATCTAAATAATTTGTCTCCACCACTTAGAAATTATGTTGGAGGGCAAGGAAGACTATTTTCTAAAATGCTCTCTCATGACTCAAAACTAAAACACAATTGTTGTTCAGTCTCAGGCACTCACACAAAATCGCCTCTTCGGAGGGAAAAAAAACAAGACTAAACGGTGTCAGCCAGCAAGTTTTCAGAAAGTCATGTGTCACGTGTATGGGGCCATAATGAGAGTCTGTGCGTAAACCTGAGTGCGCCACAGTATCCTGTCTCGTGTGCGACGTCACACGTGCGCAGAGCGTAGAGATTCTGTGAAACTACTGCTCGCTCAGGGCTTGTGTGTATCTTGGCCCGCGGCGCCTTCTGCTCCTGGCTTTGCCAGGTCCTGCCTGTTGCCTGAAGACCCAGCTCCAAGTTCAGCTCCTTCAGGACGCTTCGCAGGTTCATCACCCTCACGCGGACCCGTTCATACCCACACACCCTCAGCAACAGGCTGGCTTTTTACCGTCTCATCTTGCAGCTGCTGACATATTGTCTTGTAAATGTTTTCTCACATGTCCACAGGCGTTCTGAGCTTTAATCAGACTCAGACTCATCTCTGGGGTCCTTGTGTCTTTCCCACAGAGCTGATGACGCGCTCTGAAGACAAGGGCTCCCGATGCCTAAACCAGCTGCGGGCGGCGTCCAGATGTGCCGCCAGCTCCCCGGGGCAACTCCTGCGAGGTGAGAACAAGTAACAGTGGCGGCAACAACGTCCCAAGACAGAAAACGGGGCTTTTCCAGGAGATCCCCCAGCGAGCCCAGTGGGCAGCGCGATGGGACCGCGGTGGCTTCTGCAGGCGGGGCCGGGTTGGTAGGTGCTGAGCGGTGCCCAGAGAAGGGCGCTGTGGGTGTGACCCCCAGGCGAAGGTCAGGAGGTCCTGGGGCCTTGACGGGGGGCCGTAAAAGCCTAATAGTGAACTGTAGTCAGAAGCCAAGGCGGGGCCATGCCTCCTGCCCTGACACATGCCTCGTCCTTCCACTGTGGGCTCTGGTGAGCCCGGGCCAGACCCAGCCGACCTCTGGAGGGCAGGGAAACATAAACTCAGCAGGGAGGAGGAAGCTGAGGGGCTGCTCCCTGCCCGGGACTTTGGGGGATCACGTGTCATCTTCACAAGCGTGCTTCAGGAGGGTGCAGCCTCCTTACTTTATACGGGGGGAGACTGGTGTCCCCTGCAGCGTCCAATCTGGAGGGCGTTTTGCGTGGCTTCAAACTGCTGCCCGAAGCTGCCTGCGAGGGGTCAGGCCTGCCCTTCACGATGATGGCCCTGGCCCCCACTCTGCCCTAATTCTCTGTGCTCACCTCAGGGACCCAGGGTGGACTGAGGGAGGCGTTTGGCCGATGGAAGCAGCTCTGGGATGGCATCGTTCGGATGCACACGGTGGGCCTCCAAGTCAGATGCCTCGGCCTGCCTCTCCTCCCCGTGCTGAGAGCCGGACCCAGATACCCTCGCTCACATCTGGCCCCATTCCCGGCCCCCTAGCTGTTCCTGGCAGCCCACCAGATGGCTCAGCAGCACCCCCTCAGAGACCTCAGTTTGGGGTTACACGGCAAGGCCCTAGCGAAGAAGAAACACATCTTTATAATAAAAGCACAAATGGTTTTCTGGCACATGACCTCTTCCTTAGATATTTATCAGGTATGTTAAAAGTTGGCTTGAAGCAACATGTGATTTACCAGGAGGCTTCCTTACAGCCGGAGGAAAGGAAGAACTCACAGGACGGGTCTGAGATGACTTTGCCCACAGCCCACGTCGCCGGCGAGCGAGCGGCCGAGCTCACTCTCACACGTGCCCACGTCCGGTTTCACGTATCCTCCCGTGACGTCTGTTCAGCTTCGGAAGATGCCGGGGTCTGGTCCCTGCAATCTGCATGGACTGCGGGCCCCGAGCCTGTCTCCAGTGTCAGGAAGTACGCTTGGCTGGAAGGATGGAGGGCAGGGCTTTCTCCACGTGGAGAAGCTGAGCTGGCCAGGAGGACGTCAAGTGTCCTTAAGAGAAAGAAATCAACAGAAAGAAAAATTAAGTGCCCATGTGAGTCACACATGCTAACAGGTAGTTGCACCATTTGGGTAGATTTCTCCGTTTCCTCTCATCTTCCCCTGCCCCACCCCAGTGTATCTTTAGAGGAAGAGATGTTAGGCCTCTGCTGAGGATTAATTCAACACTGACTTTGGAAAGGTTCTATGAAAACGCGGAGACTGGGTGTTGCCAAAGACACTCAGCGAATTTTCCCTGGGACCGTGTTAGAATTTCAGGCAGCAGGAGGCACCGTGGCTGGTGCAGAAACGGTAGCCTGAGAGTGTTCTGTTCCCCTGGTGCACACGTGGAGCAGGCTGCAGTGTGGACAGCAGGTCTGGAGGGCCGAGGGCCAGTGCCCCGTGGCTCCACCCCCGAGCTCAGCTCTGTGGACTCAGGGAGCCCCGGTGTACAAGGAGCTCTCATGAATCCTGTCTTTCTCCTCCTAAATTCCCCTCCATCTCGCAAAGCAAACTTTCTTTAAGATATGTCAAAAGCTGTACACGTTCCAGGTGGGCCAAAGAAGCGGCAGAATTGGCATAAAACGAGCCACAAATTTTCATTTGTTGATGAAAGGCAAGATTATGCACCTGGCCCTTGCCGTGCAGCTGAGCCAGCGAAGAGCTGGTTTTCTCCGGCCTTTTCTAAATACATTTGCTGTGCTGGGCTCGAACAGAAACGCTATTCACATCTGGCTGAGCAGACCTCATTTCCACCTTCTCTGGATGTGCTCTGAGCCTGGGCTGCAGGCGATCCGGTCCCAGGGAGCCCTTGCTGACTCCAACCGGATTGCTAATATTTTAGAGAGAATAAACATCTTCTAAAGTCTTTTGTCGCCTACAGCCAAGACGTGCCCGGGAGCCTTCCGAGAGGATGTGAGAGGAAGGAAAGGCATCCACATGGAGGAGAGACCGGAGGAAGAGCCGGACAGCTGCAGGAAGCATCAGGCTCAGGTCCCGAGGAAGGTGACGTTCATTGCCGGGGGCTCCCCCTGAGCTCAGCTGGAGCCCCACTTGGATGCTGCCCAGGGATGTTTGGTGTAGCCTGGGGACCAGGTGAAAGTGCCCCGCCTCTGCATTCAAGGACCGGCTCAAAAGATTCCTGAAATTTAACCCTGGACTCTGCAAGCTGGCGGGCTCCTTGGCATCCAAGTCATGAATGTGTTCCGTTTAGAGGCAGAGGAGATGCAGCAGGAGCTCAGGGGCGACCTTGCAGGCACCTGGCATTTGTATTCCAGTGTATCTGCAAGACTGATGCTCTAAAGAGAAAAAAGTGGGAAAAAACTGGTCAGACTGACACAAATACTGTGGTACGGCAGAGAGAATGAATTTTGCCTGCATTTTCTCCCCTTTACAACAAACTCCCAATGTCTGGGGAAAACACTGGGGCTGTGATGCAATGTGACAGTCACAGGACAAGGAAGAGTCAGACGCCTCCTTGGTTCTAAGAACCGGGCTGTCTTAGTCATTTTAGGCTGATAAAACAAAAATAACCATAGACAGGGGGCTTAAACAACAGACATTTATTTCTTGCAGTTCCAGAGGCTGGAAGCCCAAGATGAAGATGCCAGCAGATTCCATGTCTGGTGCAGCCTCCCTGCCTCCTGGGTCCCGGACAGCTGTTCTCTTGCAGTGTCCTCGCATGAAGGAAGGGGTGAGGAGGCTCTTATAAGGGCACTAATCTCATTCATGGGGGCCCCACCCTCCTGACCTCATCACCCCCCAGAGGCCCCACCTCCTGACACCGTCACATTGGGGGTTGGGGTTCAACGTGTGAAGTCTGGAGGGACTCAGACATTCAGTCCATAACAAGGCTGATGTGATATTCACGGTGGCACATTTCTCATGAGGCCTTTGGGGAAATGAATCCTTGGAGTAACATGGTGTGCTTGGCTTCATAATTTAAGATGAACAGTGACGACCTGGAGTGAAGTCCCTCCCAACCCCACAGCCTCCAGCCCACATCGGGGCTCAGAGGGACCCTCCCCTCCTGTGGCAGGAGGGACACAAAAGCCCATGAGACCCCAAGGCAATAGGATTCCAAACAGAAAAAGACAGGGAAGGGCCAGCATCCTTAAAGTCTTAAAAGTGCAGGGCCTGGGAGGAGAGAGGGGGCAAGTAGGCAAGTCAGAGGGCCCAGTGAGGGGGTGTGAGGCTGCAGACTCTGGGACCCGCCCCTCCAAGCGACACAGGCGATTCAGCGCGTGAGGGCCCGGCCCCCAGGCGACCTGCACTTCCTCGTGTCCCCAGCGAGGCTTCATGAGGCCTCGGGAACACATTTGCAAGGACTGCAGGGCTCCGGGGTGAGCAGAGAGTGGAGGCCGTCAGCACAGGGCGTGGACTCTCCACGGTGACCTTGCGGTCACGGGCATCTGTTCACCTGCACCGTGGGTTCCCCGAGCATCCTGTTCCCAGAGGGGCCCAGAGGCTCTGCATTACTGGACTTCAGCCACATTGGGTCAGATCTGTTCGTGCACACCTGGCCCACGCGTCTCCCTCTGCCTGGAACGTCCTTCCTCACTTTAACCACCAGGAAACTCCTGCTCGTCCTGATGTATTCGCTCGCTGTCACCTCAGGCCACGTTCACCCCACACCCACAGGGGCGTGGATGCCCTCTTGTAAGCACACACACAAACGTACAGGGCGTCGACTCCCGTGCACCCGCCGGACACCATCCATCCTGGACATCTTCTGCCCTGGAATTCCCTAAAACTCGGAGGCTGAGGTTGTGTGTCTTTGCTAATGATCCCCTTCTACTTTACTAATCCATCTTACAAACACTTTCTGAGTGTCTGCAGCATGTGTTTCCAAGAGCTGGGACCATCAGGGCCCGCACAGGCAGAACCCCCTCCCAGCCCAGAGCTGGCCTCCCTGTGCGTCCCTGTGCGTCCACTGCATTCAAGGCCCCCCCGGCGTGGGCGGGGCTTCTCAGGGGGCGTTCTGCACCGCAGTCCTCATGGGGATGCTTGTTCCAGACGAAGATGCCTTGCTCAGCCCAGATCAACTGAACTGGAGCCAACTCTGTGGATGGTTCCCAGGGCCCTGGAACGCGGGCCAGCCGTCCAGATGGACCGGACACAGGCTGAAAGCTGGGAGCCGCTCCTCTATGGGCTCAGAGAAGGGAAGGATACTAAGGAAGATGCATTTTCACAAAATACCTTCTCCCAGAGGTGGGACAGCATCACAGGGGTAACTGAGGACCGGAGGAGCAGACCGCTGTGTGTGGGGCTGTGGCAGGTGCCCAGGGGCGGGCAAGCCAAGAAAGCAACCGGCTTGAGTCCCAGAGTCTCCAGCCACATGAGCCCCTCGAGAGGAGCGACCACGGCTTGCTCCCCCAAATCTGATACACAATTAGCTTACTTTTCGGTTTTGAATGGGTAATATACATGCATAGTACAAATATTAAAGAGGCCCAGTGGAAATGACACCTTTATTCTTTAAGCCAATGATTTCTGGGGTTTCTGGTTACTAAGCAACCCCCCCCACCCTAACTAAGACTTCCCTTAACTAAAGCTCCCTTTCCTCTGAGAGCATCCCCAAGATACAGGGTGAACCAAGCCGTTTCCAGGACGACGTGTACCGGATGCTACCGTCTTGTGAAAACTACGGCGAGTATCTGGGGGGAAACTGACCCACGGGGCGATGGGGCAGAGGGAGAACAATGTGATCTGTCGCTGGGGACTGACACTCATGCAAAACACTGGGACTTTGGATTTTGTACCATGCAGTCTACAAAACACCAGAGCTGAAACGAGAAAATAATGAAATGTGAAAAAGGACAGAGGCACCATGGTAAACAGTGAGAATCAGCTTCCGCCATTCCTTTAAATCCCTAGGGATGCAGTACTGTGCATGGTGCCTGCAGGCCTCTCTCCATGCGGTGCACCCCAGGGTGGGCCTCCAACCTGGGCCTCAGCTGATGGAGAGGGAACCGACTCAGAGGAAGGAGCACCAGGCGGGGGACACAGTCTGTGCGGTGGGACAGACGGAGGAGCTGGCGGACAGGACAGTTCAAGTTCCCTACAGCGGCTGGACATAGGGTGTGGCGTGGGGCACCCGCCGGTGACCTTAAAGTGAAAAAAGGCAGGGGAAATACAGGGGGGAGTGAGCTTGATTCGTGGGGCCTGGAGAGGGTCCGGGAGGAGACGGCTGGCGCTGAGCTGACTCTGTGTCTTTAGAGCATCAGGCGTCAGCAGTCAAAAGTTTCTGGAGGCAGGAATCTCAGATTCGATCCTGTGCCCTGCAGAGCCAGGGAGGGAGACTGGGGGCAGGTGAACTGTCACATCTCCCCTTCACCTCAATCGGTTTTCCAGCGTGTCCACTGTCTGCCCCTCCCAGCGGCGGTGACTGGCCACCCTCATCCCCCCCCGTGCGCACTGCCTGCACCCTGTCACTGTCTTTATCTTTTATCCCTCTTGATGGTGTACTGTTATCTCGGCTGGTTTTAACTGGCGTTTCCCTGCTGGCGGATGGCACAGGACATCTTTCCATGTGCTTATTTGCACGGGTCTATCGTATCCTCTTTGGTGAAACATCAGCTCATGTCTTTTGCTTATCTCTTCACTGGATTTTTTAAACGGTTCTTTTGACAGTGCTTTGCATATTCTGGTTACAAGTCTTTTCCTTTGTTGGATATGTGATTTGTAAATATTTTGGGGGGGTCGAGTTAACTCTTTTGCTCCATGATGAATTACCACCAGTGCGACATCCTATTCATTATACATTTCAACAAACATTCACAGACTAAACAAAATTTCAGTTGATAAATGGACACGAGTGATTGAAAGTCTGTACGAATCGCACACGTACGGCATGTGGCTGGCTGAAATCGTCTATCACATAGCGTGTAGATGTGAAAAGCCCCGTGCTTGTTGTTGAGCAGCGTGTAGATGTGAAAAGCCCCGTGCTGGTTGTTGAACAGCGTGTAGATGTGAAAAGCCCTGTGCTGATTGTTGAACAGCTCTCATTGGCTCCCCAGATTTTGGAGTAAACATGGCGCTTTCGGACAAGACACAGAGATTGCACTGGGACCAGAAACCCAAGCCCTGAAGGGAAATGTGAATGGAAGGGCAGTGGTAAATTATGAGCATATACATAGCGTTCAAATTGTGATGAACTTGTACACAACCAAGATCCAGAGATAGACACCCTCCCAGCCCCCAGCGAGCCCTGCCCCGGGAGAGGACAGCATTGCCAAGTCTCTGGCCAGCACTGCCCTGTGCTTCTCTAAATACGACCTTATGCCACGCAGCTTAGTTTCATGGCCTTCACTTTTTTTTTTTTTCTTTTTTTTTACGGTACGCGGGCCTCTCACTGCTGTGGCCTCTCCCATTGCGGAGCACAGGCTCCGGACGCGCAGGCTCAGCGGCCATGGCTCACGGGCCCAGCCGCTCCACGGTATGTGGCATCTTCCCGGACCGGGGCACGAACCCGCGTCCCCTGCATCGGCAGGCGGACTCTCAACCACTGCGCCACCAGGGAAGCCCGATCTTCACTTTTATACACTTAAAACAATGTATGTTAGTACTTACATTGACTGTTCTTTGCTACTACAGCCAAACCTACTTTCGAGTTATAAAATAATGCAGAGTGGGTGCTACCATCAATAATGAGCTAGTCGAAACTTCAATTCTCCTTTTCACCTGGTCAAGGCTTTCATTGCCTGTACCTCTGACGGGACCCATAGGGCTCCTCCCTTGATGAAATCCTTTTATTCCCTGTCCTCCTTGTCGACCCTCTTAAGAAGCAGGAAACATCAGAACGAGGAAAAAGCAGAGGATGCAGACAGTTCACGGAGCGAGCTGTCCACTCCGACTTCTAGGGACGGGATCGTCTTATCGGCTCCAGCGTTCCTTTGGAGGCGGGATCTCCCTTGGGGCAAGGGCCTCGTGCAGTGCCCAAAACATAGTGGTCCTTTTATTGTGTTTGTTTACGATGCTGTTACTAAAACTCTGTTCTGTCAGAGAGCCCTTCCTAAAGAACCACTTTCACCATGTGCCAGTCTACAATTTTACTGTTGTCACTTCCACCTCAAGAACGTATAGTGACTGGGATGGTGAACTTTACAGATCCACTTGGCTGGGCCATGGAGCCCAGGGCTTGGGAAAACAGCAACCTAGATGTTGTTGGATGTCGTTGTGAAGCTATTTCTAGATGAGATTAACATTTAAATCAGTCGACTTTGAATAAAGCAGAGGACCTGCCATAACGTGGGTGGGCCATGTCCAAGCAGTTGAAGACACTAAGAGAAAAGACTGAGGTCCCCAAGGAGGAAGGAATTCTCCTCCAGACTCAGCTGCAGCATCTGCTCTTCCTAGGTCTCTGCCTGCTGGTCTGCCCTGCAGAGTTCAGATGTGCCAACGCCCACGATCATGTCAGCCAATTCCTCCAAATCAATCGATCTCTCTCTCTCTCTCCCCATATATATATATATATATAAATATATGAGCGTATGTATATGTTCTGTTTCTCTGGAGAATCCCAATTAACACAGGCAGACCTCAGAGATAGGACAGGTTCAGTTCCAGACCACGGCGTTAAAGCCAATATCACGATAAAGCAGGTCACAAGAACTTTTTGGTTTCCCAGGTCATATAGAAGTTATGTTTACACTATACTGTAGTCTACTACGTGTACAATAGCATTATGTATAAAAAACAATTTTTATACCTCAATATAAAAATACTTTATTGCTAAAAAATGCCAACCGTCAACGTGAGCCTTCAGAGAGTCGGCATCTCTGTGCTGCGGGAGGGTCTGGCCTCGATGTTGAGGCTGCTGCCTGGTCAGGGTCACGGTTGCCGAAGGCTGGGGCAGCCGCGGCAATTTCGTAAAGTAGGACAAGAGTGGAGTTTGCTGCACAGGTTGACCCTCCCTTTCTAGAACACTTAGGGGGCACTGTAGGGCTGTTAGTGGGTCTAATTTCAATATAGTCATGTCTCAGGGAACAGGGAGGCCCGGGGAGAGGGAGAGATGGGGGAACGGCTGGTCCGTGGAGCGGTCAGAACACACACAACGTTATCGATTATGTTCACCATCTTATATGGGCGCCGTGCATGGCGCCCCGAAGCGATTACAACAGGAACATCAAGTATCACTGACCATGGATCACTATAACAAATATGACAATGAAAGTGTTTGAAATAGTGCGAGAATTACCAAAATGTGACACAGAGATACAAAGTTAGCAAATGTGTTTGGAAAAATGGCCCCGATAGACTTGCTTGAGGCAGGGTTGCCGCAAACCTCCAATTCGTAAAAATGCAGTATCTGCAAAGCGCCATAAGTAAGCACGATAAAACGAGGTCTGCCCGCACAGTGACTCTCTACTGCCTGCTGCAAAAATACAGGATTGTCTTCCTGAGATGTAAGGCTCACCACAGTTGGGTCTGACCTTGGACAAGGAACTTGATTTACCGCTAGCCTTGCATGAATTCTTCTATCTGGTCATGGAACCACGATCAGCTCATACTTTCATGAACCGTTTTCCTGCTGATGGGAATACCTCTCTTTACTTATCTAAAAACTAAAAATAGAGCTACCATATGATCCAGCAATCCCACTCCTGGACATATATCCCGAAAAGACAAAATCTGTAATTCAAAAAGATACATGCACCCCAGTGTTCACAGCAGCACTATTCACAATAGCCAAGACGCGGAAGCAGCCTAAGTGTCCATGGACAGCTGAATGGATAAAGAAGATGTGGTACATATATGCAATGGAATATTGCTCAGCCATAAAAAAGAATGAAATAATGCCATTTGCAGCAACATGGATGGACCTAGAGATTACCACTAAGTGAAGTAAGTCAGACAAATATCCCATGCTATCACTTATATGCGGAATCTAAAAAAAATGATACTAATGGCTTATTTACAAAACAGAATTAGACTCACAGACACAGAAAACAAACTTATAGTTACCCAAGGGGAAAGTGGGGGGGGGGATAAATTGGGGTCTGGGATTAACAGACACACACACACTACATATAAAATAGATACACATCAAGGACCTACTGTACAGCACAGGGAACTATATTCACTATCTTGTAATAACCTATAATGGAAAAGAATCTGAAAAAGAATATGTGTGTGTGTGTGTGTGTGTGTGTGTGTATATCTATATATCTATATATCTATATATATATATAAAACTGAAACACTTTGCTGTACACCTGAAACTAACACAACATTGTAAATCAACTATACTTCAATAAAAAATAAAGTAAAAAAAAAATCCTCTGCACCCTTTAAAGCTAGTTCAAGTTCCATGCCCTCTGTGACTGTATCTAACTTAATCCACAATGGTACCTACCTTCCATTCCTCCCTTTTTTTAAAAAAATAATAAATTTATTTATTTTATTTATTTATTTTTGGCTGTGCTGGGTCTTCGTTGCTGCACACGGGCTTTGTCTAATTGTGGTGAGCCGGGGCTACTCTTTGTTGCGGGCGCAGGCTTCTCACTGCGGTGGCTTCTCTTGTTGCAGAGCACGGGCTCTAGGCATGCGGGCTTCAGTAGTTGTGGCTCATGGGCTCTAGAGCGCAGGCTCAGTAGTTGTGGCGCACGGGCTCAGTAGTTGTGGCTCACAGGCTTAGTTGCTCCGCTGCATGCGGGATCTTCCCGGACCAGGGCTCAAACCCGTGTCTCCTTCATTGACAGGTGGATTCTTAACCACTGCGCCACCAGGGAAGCCCCAGTCCTCCCTTTATAATCCAATAATCACTCCCAGAGAAACCTCGTGTGTGCCTGGTGGGGACACGAAGACACAGTGTCTGTCATAGCCTCCCAGCATAGAAGAAAGCTTGTGCTATAATGAGGTGGGATGGAGTGGCAGGGGGCAGGGGACAAAAAGATGAGCTGCTGGGGGGCAGGAGGGGTGTGAGGGGCTGGCCTTCGGCCCAGGCCTGGAGAAGCAGGGGACTAGCTGGGAACCAGAACAGCAGATGTGTTAGTCAGAGACATTCTGGGGAAATCCAGCTGGGTGTCAAGTTCGATGAGTGCCTAGACAACTTGGAAACACGCAAAGGACCTGATCTTCCATCTGGTCAGCCAAAGACCCTTCTCCCAGGGACACGGACGCCTGAGGAGCTCAGCCCAGGCTGACAGTGAGACCAGGCAGGCCCACAAGAAGAACTGTCCCTTTGAGCAGGGATGCAGACAAGAAATGAGGGCCAGAAACTGAACCCTGGAGGGACATGTAAATTCTAGACGGATGCCCAACTGCAGATGCGATTGTATTTGTGACTGTACATCACTTGCACAGGCAGCTCTGAGCTGAAGGAACGTCATGCGCTCCGGATGCCTGTGTGCTGAGCCCACGAGCGGGGGCCAGGTGCAGTGTGGGCACGGCTGTCCCTGTCACAGCCACCACCCAGCAGAGCAGTCACTGGTCCTGTGCAAGATTTAACAACCTGGGGAGCAGCCGTGCCCTGTCAGCCATCACGAGCTGGGACCCCTATTCTCCTTTCCTTTCCTCTCCCTGCGAGAGACCAACTGACCAGTCATTGTATCCTCACAGTGTCTCAGTCAGCCTCTGTTTCTAACCAGGCGTTTTTTATCCTGCCCCCGATTCTGTGGAAAGTTATTTAAAATCCTTTCCCCCCCGACACTTGTGCCCAGCAAGGTTGCCCTCTCATTTCCTTGTCTGAATCCTGTGCAGTGGGAGTCCTTGCAAGGGGTCCCATGGGGTGGGGACAGCCCTGGTTAGGGACAGAGGCAATGACGCTCTGGGACTACCCAGCATGCTGGACATGTGACATTCTCAGAGCAACCTGGTGGAGACACAAGTGTGTGTGTGTGTGTGTGTGTGTGCACGCGCATGCATGCATGCTTGTGCACTTTTGTGTGTCTATATGTGTGTCTGTGTGTGTCCACGCAGCCATGTGTGCACGTTTATGCACTTTTGTGTGTCTATGTGTGTGTGTGTGAGTGTGCATACAGGCATGTGTGCATGTTTGTGTGTCTATATGTGTGTGCGTGTGTGTATGCGTGTGCGTGTGTAACTCTCTTATCTCTCATTACCCTTGCATGGCTGGGCAGCCCGAGACCAGCCTGACTGGTGCTTCCCTGTATAAAGTCTCCTTTTCCTTATGGCTGTCTGAGGGACTGTGTCCTTGTTTGTCTGCTCTGCTGGCTCCTGGGGATAGGCCTGAATTTTCAGACTATTTTCCTTCATTTTTCGAGCCCTTGGAGGTCCTTTCAATCTCAGAACGTGTTTGGGGGTCCCCAGGAGAGTGTGCAGAGCGCCTGTCCTGTTAGCAGTTTGGAGGGGTCCCTTTTGTCCACTCTGTTTCCTGGGAAGGATGTTCAGCACCAAGGGCTGGGGGAGCAGGTGGGCGAGCCACTCTCTCTGCAGCTGGGCATTTGTTTCCATTTCCTTATTTAAATTTAAAATGTATTTAAAATTAAATTTTATTTAAATGACAGAATCACTGCTTTCCTCAGCAACCCCATCCCAAGATCCTGGTTTTTAAGGAAACTTTGAAGATCCCAGCATCCCCCGCTTCTCCTTCCTGCCCACCCACTGCCCACAGTGTGGCCCCAAGGGCACCCCTCCACCCCACACTCCCCTCAACAGGTCGGGGTGCGGCACAGCTGGAGGGAAACCAGGAAGGGGTTACCTCTGCTGCTACTTTTACAAAAGTATCTTTGGTGGCGACAGTCTTCTTGTCCCTCTGACTGTGAAGGACCTAGTTTTGTGTCCGTAAATATACTAGCAAGCAAGTCAGACTTGGGTACATCAATTCACGCCCTTTGGGCAGCAGGATGCCTGCCGTGAGTGCACCGGAGGGATGTTGGGCAAGGAGTGCAGCAGTTACAGGAGGAGGCGCTGGGCTCAGCCTGCCCCTGGGGTGCCCTGTAGAGGCTGTGGTGCCCTGTAGAGGCTGGGGCTCACTCCTGAGGGCTGAGGAGGCCGGATGAGGGGGCCTCCATCCCGTTCACTTCTCCAACTTGGTCTGGGGGCTGGGGAAGCGGGAGCATCCTTTCAGCTCCTGGCCTCAGAGTGCCTGCCTTTCTGCAAATCTTGGTGGGCTGAGGTTCCCGGGAAGCCTCCTTCCTGGAGGAGCCCCGCAGAATGTGCTCCCTGGTTGCTGTGGTGAAGGCGGGGGGGGGGGGGGCTCTCTATTGCGACTACCCCAGATTCCCACCCAGTGGGGGACAGAGGAAGGAGGTTTGCCTCCCTAGCCAGCTCACCTCCTGGCCCCGGGATGGAGGGGACAGCGTTTGCTCTCAGGACCAGTTAGGAAGTCCAGGTGGGTCCTGCCCTCAGCTCCCCCACTGCCATCCCCCGACCCACCTCCTGGGGGCCAGGCGAGGCCTCTGTGCCCGGGCCGTGGGGCAGGAGCAGAGGTGGCCAGCCTTCGCCATGTGACCCTGCCTGCCGTCCCCTGCTGTGGACAGTGTCAGGCACACAGCTGTCCCCAAGCCCTGGTCCCGTGCCTTGAGGAGGAATAGGTTCGCTCTTCTGCGGGAGAGGATGGGCTTCTTGGGCCTGTGAGATTTCAGCTAGGCCCAGAGCTTTCTCTGCAGACTCCAGCCTCCCGAAGCTCCCCTGGCCTTGCCCTCTGCCATCAGTCAGGTCATTTTCACATGGGCATTTGCCTTCCCACTTTTGCAATCTTCCCCCACGTCGCCTCCTTTTCTGCTCTCTTTTCCCTTGTAAGTTTGTGGCTTCAGAAACTCTACTGCCCTCTCTTTGGAGGGATTTCTGTAGGGAGGAAGGACGTCCCGACCACGGGCGCTGAGTGAACTGGGGCAGCAGATTGGGATGCTCTTTTGTTGGTTTCTTTTTTTTCTCTTTGCTCTAACGGGTATGTGTTTC